>NC_133462.1:57348578-57669355 GCF_048565385.1 Saimiri boliviensis
TACCTTGCTCTAAAAGCAAAACGGAGCTATCTAGCAGAATGATTGTCAATGTGTGCACTCAACTTCCAGAGTTACATTGATGTGTGTTGGCAGCAGTTCAGAAACCCGTTCTTTGGAGAATGTAGAAACAGTCATTTACAGCCCTAGAGACGCATATAAGAGTTAGCAGTAAGAATGCGTTTCAAACACAGAAGACCCGCTTCTTACAAACTGATATGCTGTGTGTTGGTTCCTTTTAGGAAGTTGCATCTATGTTTAGATTCAGCGAGCGAGAAACGCGTTTCTTCCAAAAGCTGCGTTTGGACATTCCAGAGTGGATTGGATAACAGGCTGTAAAGGGAAATACCTTGCTCTAAAAGCAAAACGGAGCTATCTAGCAGAATGGTTGTCAATGTGTGCATTCAACTTCCAGAGTTACACTGATGTGTGTTTGCAGCATTTCAGAAACCCTTTCTTTGGAGAATGTAGAAACAGTCATTTCCAGCCCTAGAGACACATCTAAGAGTTAGCAGTAAGAATGCGTTTCAAACACAGAAGACCCGCTTCTTACAAACTGATCTGCTGTGTGTTGGTTCCTTTTAGGAAGTTGCATCTATGTTTAGATTCAGCGAGGGAGAAACGCGTTTTTTCCAAAAGCTGCGTTTGGATATTCCAGAGTGGATGGTAGAACAGGCTGTAAAGGGAAATAACTTGTTCTAAAAGCAAAACGGAGCTATCTAGCAGAATGGTTGTCAATGTGTGCATTCAACTTCCAGAGGTAAACTGATGTGTGTTTGCAGCAGTTCAGAAACCCTTTCTTTGGAGAATGTAGAAACAGTCATTTCCAGCCCTATAGACGCATATAAGAGATAGCAGTAAGAATGCGTTTCAAACACAGAAGACCCGCTTCTTACAAACTGATCTGCTATGTGTTGGTTCCTTTTAGGAAGTTGCATCTATGTTTAGATTCATCGAGGGAGAAATGCGTTTCTTCCAAAAGCTGCGTTTGGACATTCCAGAGTGGATGGGAGAAAAGGCTGTAAAGGGAAATACCTTACTCTAAAAGCAAAACGCAGCTATCTAGCAGAATGGTTGTCAATGTGTGCATTCAACTTCCAGAGTTAAACTGATGTGTCTTTGCAGCAGTTCAGAAACCCTTTCTTTGCAGAATGTAGAAAGAGTCATTTCCAGCCATAGAGACGCATATAAGAGTTAGCAGTAAGAATGCGTTTCAAACACAGAAGACCCGCTTCTTACAAACTGATCTGCTGTGCGTTGGTTCCTTTTAGGATGTTGCATCTATATTTATATTCAGTGAGGGAGAAACGCGTTTCTTCCAAAACCTGCGTTTGAACATTCCAGAGTGGATGGGAGAACAGGCTGTAAAGGGAAATACCTTGCTCTAAAAGCAAAACGGAGCTATCTAGCAGAATGTTTGTCAATGTGTGCATACAACTTCCAGAGTTACACTGATGTGTGTTTGCAGCAGTTCAGAAACACCTTCTTTGGAGAATGTAGAAACAGTCATTTCCAGCCCTAGAAACGCATATAAGAGTTAGCAGTAAGAATGCGTTTCAAACACAGAAGACCCGCTTCTTACAAACTGATCTGCTGTGTGTTGGTTCGTTTTAGGAAGTTGCATCTATGTTTAGATTCAGCGAGGGAGAAAAGCGTTTCTTCCAAAAGCTGCGTTTGGACATTCCAGAGTGGATGAGAGAACAGGCTGTAACGGGAAATACCTTGTTCTAAAAGCAAAACGGAGCTATCTAGCAGAATGGTTATCAATGTGTGCATTCAACTTCCAGAGTTACACTGATGCGTGTTTGCAGCAGTTCAGAAACCCTTTCTTTGGAGAATGTAGAAACAGTCATTTCCAGCCCTAGAGACGCATATAAGAGTTAGCAGTAAGAATGCGTTTCAAACACAGAAGACCCGCTTCTTACAAACTGATCTGCTGTGTGTTGGTTCCTTTCAGGAAGTTGCATCTATGTTTAGATTCAGCGAGGGAGAAATGCGTTTCTTCCAAAAGCTGCGTTTGGACATTCCAGAGTGGATGGGAGAAAAGGCTGTAAAGGGAAATACCTAACTCTAAAAGCAAAACGGAGCTATCTAGCAGAATGGTTGTCAATGTGTGCATTCAAATTCCAGAGTTAAACTGATGTGTCTTTGCAGCAGTTCAGAAACCCTTTCTTTGCAGAATGTAGAAACAGTCATTTCCAGCCCTAGAGACGCATATAAGAGTTAGCATTAAGAATGCGTTTCAAACACAGAAGACACGCTTCTTACAAACTGATCTGCTGTGTGTTGGTTCCTTTTAGGAAGTTGCATCTATGTTTAGATTCAGCGAGGGAGAAACGCGTTTCTTCCAAAAGCTGCGTTTGGATATTCCAGAGTGGATGGGAGAACAGGCTGTAAAGGGAAATAACTAGTTCTAAAAGCAAAACGGAGCTATCTAGCAGAATGGTTGTCAATGTGTGCATTCAACTTCCAGAGTTAAACTGATGTGTGTTTGCAGCAGTTCAGAAACCCTTTCTTTGGAGAATGTAGAAACAGTCATTTCCAGCCCTAGAGACGCATATAAGAGTTAGCAGTAAGAATGCGTTTCAAACACAGAAGACCCGCTTCTTACAAACTTATCTGCTGAGTGTTGGTTCCTTTTAGGAAGTTGCAACTATGTTTAGATTCAGCGAGGGAGAAATGCGTTTCTTCCAAAAGCTGCGTTTGGACATTCCAGAGTGGGTGGGAGAACAGGCTGTAAATGGAAATACCTTGCTCTAAAAGCAAAACGGAGCTATTTATCAGAATGGTTATCAATGTGTGCATTCAACTTCCAGAGGTAAACTGATGTGTGTTTGCAGCAGTTCAGAAACCCTTTCTTTGGAGAATGTAGAAACAGTCATTTCCAGCCCTAGAGACGCATATAAGAGTTAGCAGTAAGAATGCGTTTCAAACACAGAAGACCCGCTTCTTACAAACTGATCTGCTGTGTGTTGGTTCCTTTTAGGAAGTTGCATCTATGTTTAGATTCAGCGAGGGAGAAACGCGTTTCTTCCAAAAGCTGCGTTTGGACATTCCAGAGTGGATGGGAGAACAGGCTGTAAAGAGAAATACCTTGTTCTAAAAGCAAAACGGAGCTATCTAGCAGAATGGTTGTCAATGTGTGCATTCAACTTCCAGAGTTAAACTGATGTGTCTTTGCAGCAATTCAGAAACCCTTTCTTTGCAGAATGTAGAAACAGTCATTTCCAGCCCTAGAGACAATTATAAGAGTTAGCAGTAAGAATGCGTTTCAAACACAGAAGACCCGCTTCTTACAAACTGATCTGCTGTTTGTTGGTTCCTTTTAGGAAGTTGCATCTATGTTTAGATTCAGCGAGGGAGAAACGCGTTTCTTCCAAAAGCTGCGTTTGGATATTCCAGAGTGGATAAGAGAACAGGCTGTAAAGGGAAATAACTTGTTCTAAAAGCAAAACGGAGCTATTTGGCAGAATGGTTGTCAATGTGTGCATTCAACTTCCAGAGTTAAACTGATGTGTGTTTGCAGCAGTTCAGAAAGCCTTTCTTTGCAGAATGTAGAAACAGTCATTTCCAGCCCTAGAGACGCATATAAGAGTTAGCATTAAGAATGCGTTTCAAACACAGAAGACCCGCTTCTTACAAACTGATCTGCTGTGTGTTGGTTCCTTTTAGGAAGTTGCATCTATGTTTAGATTCAGCGAGGGAGAAACGCGTTTCTTCCAAAAGCTGCGTTTGGACATTCCAGAGTGGATGGGAGAACAGGCTGTAAAGGGAAATACCTTCTTCTAAAAGCAAAACGGAGCTATCTAGCAGAATGGTTGTCAATGTGTGCATTCAACTTCCAGAGTTAAACTGATGTGTGTTTGCAGCAGTTCAGAAACCCTTTCTTTGGAGAATGTAGAAACAGTCATTTCCAGCCCTAGAGACGCATATAAGGGTTAGCAGTAAGAATGCGTTTCAAACACAGAAGACCCGCTTCTTACAAACTGATCTGCTGTGTGTTGGTTCCTTTTAGGAAGTTGCATCTATGTTTAGATTCAGCGAGGGAGAAACGCGTTTCTTCCAAAAGCTGCATTTGGACATTCCAGAGTGGATGGGAGAACAGGCTGTAAAGAGAAATACCTTGCTCTAAAAGCAAAACGGAGCTATCTAACAGAATGGTTGTCAGTGCGTGCATTCAACTTCCAGAGTTAAACTGATGTGTGTTTGCAGCAGTTCAGAAACCCTTTCTTTGGAGAATGTAGAAACAGTCATTTCCAGCCCTAGAGACGCATATAAGAGTTAGCAGTAAGAATGCGTTTCAAACACAGAAGACCCGCTTCTTACAAACTGATCTGCTGTGCGTTGGTTCCTTTTAGGATGTTGCATCTATGTTTATATTCAGTGTGGGAGAAACGCGTTTCTTCCAAAACCTGCGTTTGAACATTCCAGAGTGGATGGGAGAACAGGCTGTAAAGGGAAATACCTTGCTCTAATAGCAAAACGGAGCTATCTAACAGAATGGTTGTCAATGTGTGCATTCAACTTCCAGAGTTACACTGATGTGTGTTTGCAGCAGTTCAGAAACACCTTCTTTGGAGAATGTAGAAACAGTCATTTCCAGCCCTAGAAACGCATATAAGAGTTAGCAGTAAGAATGCGTTTCAAACACAGAAGAACCGCTTCTTACAAACTGATCTGCTGTGTGTTGGTTCGTTTTAGGAAGTTGCATCTATGTTTAGATTCAGCGAGGGAGAAAAGCGTTTCTTCCAAAAGCTGCGTTTGGACATTCCAGAGTGGATGAGAGAACAGGCTGTAACGGGAAATACCTTGTTCTAAAAGCAAAACGGAGCTATCTAGCAGAATGGTTGTCAATGTGTGCATTCAACTTCCAGAGTTACACTGATGTGTGTTTGCAGCAGTTCAGAAACCCTTTCTTTGGAGAATGTAGAAACAGTCATTTCCAGCCCTAGAGACGCATATAAGAGTTAGCAGTAAGAATGCGTTTCAAACACAGAAGACCCGCTTCTTACAAACTGATCTGCTGAGTGTTGGTTCCTTTTAGGAAGTTGCATCTATGTTTAGATTCAGCGAGGGAGAAATGCGTTTCTTCCAAAAGCTGCGTTTGGACATTCCAGAGTGGGTGGGAGAACAGGCTGTAAATGGAAATACCTTGCTCTAAAAGCAAAACGGAGCTATCTAGCAGAATGGTTATCAATGTGTGCATTCAACTTCCAGAGGTAAACTGATGTGTGTTTGCAGCAGTTCAGAAACCCTTTCTTTGGAGAATGTAGAAACAGTCATTTCCAGCCCTAGAGACGCATATAAGAGTTAGCAGTAAGAATGCGTTTCAAACACAGAAGACCCGCTTCTTACAAACTGATCTGCTGTTTGTTGGTTCCTTTTAGGAAGTTGCATCTATGTTTAGATTCAGCGAGGGAGAAACGCGTTTCTTCCAAAAGCTGCGTTTGGATATTCCAGAGTGGATAAGAGAACAGGCTGTAAAGGGAAATAACTTGTTCTAAAAGCAAAACGGAGCTATTTGGCAGAATGGTTGTCAATGTGTGCATTCAACTTCCAGAGTTAAACTGATGTGTGTTTGCAACAGTTCAGAAAGCCTTTCTTTGCAGAATGTAGAAACAGTCATTTCCAGCCCTAGAGACGCATATAAGAGTTAGCATTAAGAATGCGTTTCAAACACAGAAGACCCGCTTCTTACAAACTGATCTGCTGTGTGTTGGTTCCTTTTAGGAAGTTGCATCTATGTTTAGATTCAGCGAGGGAGAAACGCGTTTCTTCCAAAAGCTGCGTTTGGACATTCCAGAGTGGATGGGAGAACAGGCTGTAAAGGGAAATACCTTCTTCTAAAAGCAAAACGGAGCTATCTAGCAGAATGGTTGTCAATGTGTGCATTCAACATCCAGAGTTAAACTGATGTGTGTTTGCAGCAGTTCAGAAACACCTTCTTTGGAGAATGTAGAAACAGTCATTTCCAGCCCTAGAAACGCATATAAGAGTTAGCAGTAAGAATGCGTTTCAAACACAGAAGAACCGCTTCTTACAAACTGATCTGCTGTGTGTTGGTTCCTTTTAGGAAGTTGCATCTATGTTTAGATACAGCGAGGGAGAAACGCGTTTCTTCCAAAGCTGCGTTTGGACATTCCAGAGTGGATGGGAGAACAGGCTGTAAATGGAAATACCTTGCTCTAAAAGCAAAACGGAGCTATCTAGCAGAATGTTTGTCAATGTGTGCATTCAACTTCCAGAGTTACACTGATGTGTGTTTGCAGCAGTTCAGAAACACCTTCTTTGGAGAATGTAGAAACAGTCATTTCCAGCCCTAGAAACGCATATAAGAGTTAGCAGTAAGAATGCGTTTCAAACACAGAAGAACCGCTTCTTACAAACTGATCTGCTGTGTGTTGGTTCCTTTTAGGAAGTTGCATCTATGTTTAGATTCAGGAGCGAGAAACGCGTTTCTTCCAAAAGCTGCGTTTGGACATTCCAGAGTGGATGGGAGAACAGGCTGTAAAGGGAAATACCTTGCTCTAAAAGCAAAACGGAGCTATCTAGCAGAATGGTTGTCAATGTGTGCATTCAACTTCCAGAGTTAAACTGATGTGTCTTTGCAGCAGTTCAGAAACCCTTTCTTTGCAGAATGTAGAAACAGTCATTTCCAGCCCTAGAGACGCATATAAGAGTTAGCAGTAAGAATGCGTTTCAAACACAGAAGACCCGCTTCTTACAAACTGATCTGCTGTGCGTTGGTTCCTTTCAGGATGTTGCATCTATGTTTATATTCAGTGAGGGAGAAACGCGTTTCTTCCAAAACCTGCGTTTGAACATTCCAGAGTGGATGGGAGAACAGGCTGTAAAGGGAAATACCTTGCTCTAAAAGCAAAACGGAGCTATCTAGCAGAATGTTTGTCAATGTGTGCATTCAACTTCCAGAGTTACACTGATGTGTGTTTGCAGCAGTTCAGAAACACCTTCTTTGGAGAATGTAGAAACAGTCATTTCCAGCCCTAGAAACGCATATAAGAGTTAGCAGTAAGAATGCGTTTCAAACACAGAAGACCCGCTTCTTACAAACTGATCTGCTGAGTGTTGGTTCCTTTTAGGAAGTTGCATCTATGTTTAGATTCAGCGAGGGAGAAATGCGTTTCTTCCAAAAGCTGCGTTTGGACATTCCAGAGTGGGTGGGAGAACAGGCTGTAAATGGAAATACCTTGCTCTAAAAGCAAAACGGAGCTATCTAGCAGAATGGTTATCAATGTGTGCATTCAACTTCCAGAGGTAAACTGATGTGTGTTTGCAGCAGTTCAGAAACCCTTTCTTTGGAGAATGTAGAAACAGTCATTTCCAGCCCTAGAGACGCATATAAGAGTTAGCAGTAAGAATGCGTTTCAAACACAGAAGACCCGCTTCTTACAAACTGATCTGCTGTGTGTTGGTTCCTTTTAGGAAGTTGCATCTATGTTTAGATTCAGCGAGGGAGAAACGCGTTTCTTCCAAAAGCTGCGTTTGGACATTCCAGAGTGGATGGGAGAACAGGCTGTAAAGAGAAATACCTTGCTCTAAAAGCAAAACGGAGCTATCTAGCAGAATGGTTGTCAATGTGTGCATTCAACTTCCAGATGTAAACTGATGTGTCTTTGCAGCAATTCAGAAACCCTTTCTTTGCAGAATGTAGAAACAGTCATTTCCAGCCCTAGAGACAATTATAAGAGTTAGCAGTAAGAATGCGTTTCAAACACAGAAGACCCGCTTCTTACAAACTGATCTGCTGTGTGTTGGTTCCTTTTAGGAAGTTGCATCTATGTTTAGATTCAGCGAGGGAGAAACGCGTTTCTTCCAAAAGCTGCGTTTGGACATTCCAGAGTGGATGGGAGAACAGGCTGTAAAGGGAAATACCTTCTTCTAAAAGCAAAACGGAGCTATCTAGCAGAATGGTTGTCAATGTGTGCATTCAACTTCCAGAGTTAAACTGATGTGTGTTTGCAGCAGTTCAGAAACCCTTTCTTTGGAGAATGTAGAAACAGTCATTTCCAGCCCTAGAGACGCATATAAGGGTTAGCAGTAAGAATGCGTTTCAAACACAGAAGACCCGCTTCTTACAAACTGATCTGCTGTGTGTTGGTTCCTTTAAGGAAGTTGCATCTATGTTTAGATTCAGCGAGGGAGAAACGCGTTTCTTCCAAAAGCTGCATTTGGACATTCCAGAGTGGATGGGAGAACAGGCTGTAAAGAGAAATACCTTGCTCTAAAAGCAAAACGGAGCTATCTAACAGAATGGTTGTCAATGTGTGCATTCAACTTCCAGAGTTAAACTGATGTGTGTTTGCAGCAGTTCAGAAACCCTTTCTTTGGAGAATGTAGAAACAGTCATTTCCAGCCCTAGAGACGCATATAAGAGTTAGCAGTAAGAATGCGTTTCAAACACAGAAGACCCGCTTCTTACAAACTGATCTGCTGTGCGTTGGTTCCTTTTAGGATGTTGCATCTATCTTTATATTCAGTGTGGGAGAAACGCGTTTCTTCCAAAACCTGCATTTGAACATTCCAGAGTGGATGGGAGAACAGGCTGTAAAGGGAAATACCTTGCTCTAAAAGCAAAACGGAGCTATCTAGCAGAATGATTGTCAATGTGTGCACTCAACTTCCAGAGTTACATTGATGTGTGTTGGCAGCAGTTCAGAAACCCGTTCTTTGGAGAATGTAGAAACAGTCATTTACAGCCCTAGAGACGCATATAAGAGTTAGCAGTAAGAATGCGTTTCAAACACAGAAGACCCGCTTCTTACAAACTGATATGCTGTTTGTTGGTTCCTTTTAGGAAGTTGCATCTATGTTTAGATTCAGCGAGCGAGAAACGCGTTTCTTCCAAAAGCTGCGTTTGGACATTCCAGAGTGGATTGGATAACAGGCTGTAAAGGGAAATACCTTGCTCTAAAAGCAAAACGGAGCTATCTAGCAGAATGGTTGTCAATGTGTGCATTCAACTTCCAGAGTTACACTGATGTGTGTTTGCAGCATTTCAGAAACCCTTTCTTTGCAAAATGTAGAAACAGTCATTTCCAGCCCTAGAGACACATCTAAGAGTTAGCAGTAAGAATGCGTTTCAAACACAGAAGACCCGCTTCTTACAAACTGATCTGCTGTGTGTTGGTTCCTTTTAGGAAGTTGCATCTATGTTTAGATTCAGCGAGGGAGAAATGCGTTTTTTCCAAAAGCTGCGTTTGGATATTCCAGAGTGGATGGTAGAACAGGCTGTAAAGGGAAATAACTTGTTCTAAAAGCAAAACGGAGCTATCTAGCAGAATGGTTGTCAATGTGTGCATTCACCTTCCAGAGTTAAACTGATGTGTGTTTGCAGCAGTTCAGAAACCCTTTCTTTGGAGAATGTAGAAACAGTCATTTCCAG
Organism: Saimiri boliviensis; assembly: GCF_048565385.1. Lineage (NCBI taxonomy): Eukaryota > Metazoa > Chordata > Mammalia > Primates > Cebidae > Saimiri > Saimiri boliviensis. The sequence goes on from NC_133462.1 coordinate 57,357,979, forward strand.
CCCTAGAGACGCATATAAGAGTTAGCAGTAAGAATGCGTTTCAAACACAGAAGACCCGCTTCTTACAAACTGATCTGCTGTGCGTTGGTTCCTTTTAGGATGTTGCATCTATATTTATATTCAGTGAGGGAGAAACGCGTTTCTTCCAAAACCTGCGTTTGAACATTCCAGAGTGGATGGGAGAACAGGCTGTAAAGGGAAATACCTTGCTCTAAAAGCAAAACGGAGCTATCTAGCAGAATGTTTGTCAATGTGTGCATACAACTTCCAGAGTTACACTGATGTGTGTTTGCAGCAGTTCAGAAACACCTTCTTTGGAGAATGTAGAAACAGTCATTTCCAGCCCTAGAAACGCATATAAGAGTTAGCAGTAAGAATGCGTTTCAAACACAGAAGACCCGCTTCTTACAAACTGATCTGCTGTGTGTTGGTTCGTTTTAGGAAGTTGCATCTATGTTTAGATTCAGCGAGGGAGAAAAGCGTTTCTTCCAAAAGCTGCGTTTGGACATTCCAGAGTGGATGAGAGAACAGGCTGTAACGGGAAATACCTTGTTCTAAAAGCAAAACGGAGCTATCTAGCAGAATGGTTATCAATGTGTGCATTCAACTTCCAGAGTTACACTGATGCGTGTTTGCAGCAGTTCAGAAACCCTTTCTTTGGAGAATGTAGAAACAGTCATTTCCAGCCCTAGAGACGCATATAAGAGTTAGCAGTAAGAATGCGTTTCAAACACAGAAGACCCGCTTCTTACAAACTGATCTGCTGTGTGTTGGTTCCTTTCAGGAAGTTGCATCTATGTTTAGATTCAGCGAGGGAGAAATGCGTTTCTTCCAAAAGCTGCGTTTGGACATTCCAGAGTGGATGGGAGAAAAGGCTGTAAAGGGAAATACCTAACTCTAAAAGCAAAACGGAGCTATCTAGCAGAATGGTTGTCAATGTGTGCATTCAAATTCCAGAGTTAAACTGATGTGTCTTTGCAGCAGTTCAGAAACCCTTTCTTTGCAGAATGTAGAAACAGTCATTTCCAGCCCTAGAGACGCATATAAGAGTTAGCATTAAGAATGCGTTTCAAACACAGAAGACACGCTTCTTACAAACTGATCTGCTGTGTGTTGGTTCCTTTTAGGAAGTTGCATCTATGTTTAGATTCAGCGAGGGAGAAACGCGTTTCTTCCAAAAGCTGCGTTTGGATATTCCAGAGTGGATGGGAGAACAGGCTGTAAAGGGAAATAACTAGTTCTAAAAGCAAAACGGAGCTATCTAGCAGAATGGTTGTCAATGTGTGCATTCAACTTCCAGAGTTAAACTGATGTGTGTTTGCAGCAGTTCAGAAACCCTTTCTTTGGAGAATGTAGAAACAGTCATTTCCAGCCCTAGAGACGCATATAAGAGTTAGCAGTAAGAATGCGTTTCAAACACAGAAGACCCGCTTCTTACAAACTGATCTGCTGTGTGTTGGTTCCTTTTAGGAAGTTGCATCTATGTTTAGATTCAGCGAGGGAGAAACGCGTTTCTTCCAAAAGCTGCGTTTGGACATTCCAGAGTGGATGGGAGAACAGGCTGTAAAGGGAAATACCTTCTTCTAAAAGCAAAACGGAGCTATCTAGCAGAATGGTTGTCAATGTGTGCATTCAACTTCCAGAGTTAAACTGATGTGTGTTTGCAGCAGTTCAGAAACCCTTTCTTTGGAGAATGTAGAAACAGTCATTTCCAGCCCTAGAGACGCATATAAGGGTTAGCAGTAAGAATGCGTTTCAAACACAGAAGACCCGCTTCTTACAAACTGATCTGCTGTGTGTTGGTTCCTTTAAGGAAGTTGCATCTATGTTTAGATTCAGCGAGGGAGAAACGCGTTTCTTCCAAAAGCTGCATTTGGACATTCCAGAGTGGATGGGAGAACAGGCTGTAAAGAGAAATACCTTGCTCTAAAAGCAAAACGGAGCTATCTAACAGAATGGTTGTCAATGTGTGCATTCAACTTCCAGAGTTAAACTGATGTGTGTTTGCAGCAGTTCAGAAACCCTTTCTTTGGAGAATGTAGAAACAGTCATTTCCAGCCCTAGAGACGCATATAAGAGTTAGCAGTAAGAATGCGTTTCAAACACAGAAGACCCGCTTCTTACAAACTGATCTGCTGTGCGTTGGTTCCTTTTAGGATGTTGCATCTATCTTTATATTCAGTGTGGGAGAAACGCGTTTCTTCCAAAACCTGCATTTGAACATTCCAGAGTGGATGGGAGAACAGGCTGTAAAGGGAAATACCTTGCTCTAAAAGCAAAACGGAGCTATCTAGCAGAATGATTGTCAATGTGTGCACTCAACTTCCAGAGTTACATTGATGTGTGTTGGCAGCAGTTCAGAAACCCGTTCTTTGGAGAATGTAGAAACAGTCATTTACAGCCCTAGAGACGCATATAAGAGTTAGCAGTAAGAATGCGTTTCAAACACAGAAGACCCGCTTCTTACAAACTGATATGCTGTTTGTTGGTTCCTTTTAGGAAGTTCCATCTATGTTTAGATTCAGCGAGCGAGAAACGCGTTTCTTCCAAAAGCTGCGTTTGGACATTCCAGAGTGGATTGGATAACAGGCTGTAAAGGGAAATACCTTGCTCTAAAAGCAAAACGGAGCTATCTAGCAGAATGGTTGTCAATGTGTGCATTCAACTTCCAGAGTTACACTGATGTGTGTTTGCAGCATTTCAGAAACCCTTTCTTTGCAAAATGTAGAAACAGTCATTTCCAGCCCTAGAGACACATCTAAGAGTTAGCAGTAAGAATGCGTTTCAAACACAGAAGACCCGCTTCTTACAAACTGATCTGCTGTGTGTTGGTTCCTTTTAGGAAGTTGCATCTATGTTTAGATTCAGCGAGGGAGAAATGCGTTTTTTCCAAAAGCTGCGTTTGGATATTCCAGAGTGGATGGTAGAACAGGCTGTAAAGGGAAATAACTTGTTCTAAAAGCAAAACGGAGCTATCTAGCAGAATGGTTGTCAATGTGTGCATTCACCTTCCAGAGTTAAACTGATGTGTGTTTGCAGCAGTTCAGAAACCCTTTCTTTGGAGAATGTAGAAACAGTCATTTCCAGCCCTAGAGACGCATATAAGAGTTAGCAGTAAGAATGCGTTTCAAACACAGAAGACCCGCTTCTTACAAACTGATCTGCTGTGCGTTGGTTCCTTTTAGGATGTTGCATCTATATTTATATTCAGTGAGGGAGAAACGCGTTTCTTCCAAAACCTGCGTTTGAACATTCCAGAGTGGATAAGAGAACAGGCTGTAAAGGGAAATACCTTGCTCTAAAAGCAAAACGGAGCTATCTAGCAGAATGTTTGTCAATGTGTGCATACAACTTCCAGAGTTACACTGATGTGTGTTTGCAGCAGTTCAGAAACACCTTCTTTGGAGAATGTAGAAACAGTCATTTCCAGCCCTAGAAACGCATATAAGAGTTAGCAGTAAGAATGCGTTTCAAACACAGAAGACCCGCTTCTTACAAACTGATCTGCTGTGTGTTGGTTCGTTTTAGGAAGTTGCATCTATGTTTAGATTCAGCGAGGGAGAAAAGCGTTTCTTCCAAAAGCTGCGTTTGGACATTCCAGAGTGGATGAGAGAACAGGCTGTAACGGGAAATACCTTGTTCTAAAAGCAAAACGGAGCTATCTAGCAGAATGGTTATCAATGTGTGCATTCAACTTCCAGAGTTACACTGATGCGTGTTTGCAGCAGTTCAGAAACCCTTTCTTTGGAGAATGTAGAAACAGTCATTTCCAGCCCTAGAGACGCATATAAGAGTTAGCAGTAAGAATGCGTTTCAAACACAGAAGACCCGCTTCTTACAAACTGATCTGCTGTGTGTTGGTTCCTTTCAGGAAGTTGCATCTATGTTTAGATTCAGCGAGGGAGAAATGCGTTTCTTCCAAAAGCTGCGTTTGGACATTCCAGAGTGGATGGGAGAAAAGGCTGTAAAGGGAAATACCTAACTCTAAAAGCAAAACGGAGCTATCTAGCAGAATGGTTGTCAATGTGTGCATTCAAATTCCAGAGTTAAACTGATGTGTCTTTGCAGCAGTTCAGAAACCCTTTCTTTGCAGAATGTAGAAACAGTCATTTCCAGCCCTAGAGACGCATATAAGAGTTAGCATTAAGAATGCGTTTCAAACACAGAAGACACGCTTCTTACAAACTGATCTGCTGTGTGTTGGTTCCTTTTAGGAAGTTGCATCTATGTTTAGATTCAGCGAGGGAGAAACGCGTTTCTTCCAAAAGCTGCGTTTGGATATTCCAGAGTGGATGGGAGAACAGGCTGTAAAGGGAAATAACTAGTTCTAAAAGCAAAACGGAGCTATCTAGCAGAATGGTTGTCAATGTGTGCATTCAACTTCCAGAGTTAAACTGATGTGTGTTTGCAGCAGTTCAGAAACCCTTTCTTTGGAGAATGTAGAAACAGTCATTTCCAGCCCTAGAGACGCATATAAGAGTTAGCAGTAAGAATGCGTTTCAAACACAGAAGACCCGCTTCTTACAAACTTATCTGCTGTGTGTTGGTTCCTTTTAGGAAGTTGCATCTATGTTTAGATTCAGCGAGGGAGAAACGCGTTTCTTCCAAAAGCTGCGTTTGGACATTCCAGAGTGGATGGGAGAACAGGCTGTAAAGAGAAATACCTTGCTCTAAAAGCAAAACGGAGCTATCTAGCAGAATGGTTGTCAATGTGTGCATTCAACTTCCAGAGGTAAACTGATGTGTCTTTGCAGCAATTCAGAAACCCTTTCTTTGCAGAATGTAGAAACAGTCATTTCCAGCCCTAGAGACAATTATAAGAGTTAGCAGTAAGAATGCGTTTCAAACACAGAAGACCCGCTTCTTACAAACTGATCTGCTGTTTGTTGGTTCCTTTTAGGAAGTTGCATCTATGTTTAGATTCAGCGAGGGAGAAACGCGTTTCTTCCAAAAGCTGCGTTTGGATATTCCAGAGTGGATAAGAGAACAGGCTGTAAAGGGAAATAACTTGTTCTAAAAGCAAAACGGAGCTATTTGGCAGAATGGTTGTCAATGTGTGCATTCAACTTCCAGAGTTAAACTGATGTGTGTTTGCAGCAGTTCAGAAAGCCTTTCTTTGCAGAATGTAGAAACAGTCATTTCCAGCCCTAGAGACGCATATAAGAGTTAGCATTAAGAATGCGTTTCAAACACAGAAGACCCGCTTCTTACAAACTGATCTGCTGTGTGTTGGTTCCTTTTAGGAAGTTGCATCTATGTTTAGATTCAGCGAGGGAGAAACGCGTTTCTTCCAAAAGCTGCGTTTGGACATTCCAGAGTGGATGGGAGAACAGGCTGTAAAGGGAAATACCTTCTTCTAAAAGCAAAACGGAGCTATCTAGCAGAATGGTTGTCAATGTGTGCATTCAACTTCCAGAGTTAAACTGATGTGTGTTTGCAGCAGTTCAGAAACCCTTTCTTTGCAGAATGTAGAAACAGTCATTTCCAGCCCTAGAGACGCATATAAGGGTTAGCAGTAAGAATGCGTTTCAAACACAGAAGACCCGCTTCTTACAAACTGATCTGCTGTGTGTTGGTTCCTTTTAGGAAGTTGCATCTATGTTTAGATTCAGCGAGGGAGAAACGCGTTTCTTCCAAAAGCTGCATTTGGACATTCCAGAGTGGATGGGAGAACAGGCTGTAAAGAGAAATACCTTGCTCTAAAAGCAAAACGGAGCTATCTAACAGAATGGTTGTCAGTGCGTGCATTCAACTTCCAGAGTTAAACTGATGTGTGTTTGCAGCAGTTCAGAAACCCTTTCTTTGGAGAATGTAGAAACAGTCATTTCCAGCCCTAGAGACGCATATAAGAGTTAGCAGTAAGAATGCGTTTCAAACACAGAAGACCCGCTTCTTACAAACTGATCTGCTGTGCGTTGGTTCCTTTTAGGATGTTGCATCTATGTTTATATTCAGTGTGGGAGAAACGCGTTTCTTCCAAAACCTGCGTTTGAACATTCCAGAGTGGATGGGAGAACAGGCTGTAAAGGGAAATACCTTGCTCTAAAAGCAAAACGGAGCTATCTAACAGAATGGTTGTCAATGTGTGCATTCAACTTCCAGAGTTACACTGATGTGTGTTTGCAGCAGTTCAGAAACACCTTCTTTGGAGAATGTAGAAACAGTCATTTCCAGCCCTAGAAACGCATATAAGAGTTAGCAGTAAGAATGCGTTTCAAACACAGAAGAACCGCTTCTTACAAACTGATCTGCTGTGTGTTGGTTCGTTTTAGGAAGTTGCATCTATGTTTAGATTCAGCGAGGGAGAAAAGCGTTTCTTCCAAAAGCTGCGTTTGGACATTCCAGAGTGGATGAGAGAACAGGCTGTAACGGGAAATACCTTGTTCTAAAAGCAAAACGGAGCTATCTAGCAGAATGGTTGTCAATGTGTGCATTCAACTTCCAGAGTTACACTGATGTGTGTTTGCAGCAGTTCAGAAACCCTTTCTTTGGAGAATGTAGAAACAGTCATTTCCAGCCCTAGAGACGCATATAAGAGTTAGCAGTAAGAATGCGTTTCAAACACAGAAGACCCGCTTCTTACAAACTGATCTGCTGAGTGTTGGTTCCTTTTAGGAAGTTGCATCTATGTTTAGATTCAGCGAGGGAGAAATGCGTTTCTTCCAAAAGCTGCGTTTGGACATTCCAGAGTGGGTGGGAGAACAGCCTGTAAATGGAAATACCTTGCTCTAAAAGCAAAACGGAGCTATCTAGCAGAATGGTTATCAATGTGTGCATTCAACTTCCAGAGGTAAACTGATGTGTGTTTGCAGCAGTTCAGAAACCCTTTCTTTGGAGAATGTAGAAACAGTCATTTCCAGCCCTACAGACGCATATAAGAGTTAGCAGTAAGAATGCGTTTCAAACACAGAAGACCCGCTTCTTACAAACTGATCTGCTGTTTGTTGGTTCCTTTTAGGAAGTTGCATCTATGTTTAGATTCAGCGAGGGAGAAACGCGTTTCTTCCAAAAGCTGCGTTTGGATATTCCAGAGTGGATAAGAGAACAGGCTGTAAAGGGAAATAACTTGTTCTAAAAGCAAAACGGAGCTATTTGGCAGAATGGTTGTCAATGTGTGCATTCAACTTCCAGAGTTAAACTGATGTGTGTTTGCAACAGTTCAGAAAGCCTTTCTTTGCAGAATGTAGAAACAGTCATTTCCAGCCCTAGAAACGCATATAAGAGTTAGCAGTAAGAATGCGTTTCAAACACAGAAGAACCGCTTCTTACAAACTGATCTGCTGTGTGTTGGTTCCTTTTAGGAAGTTGCATCTATGTTTAGATTCAGGAGCGAGAAACGCGTTTCTTCCAAAAGCTGCGTTTGGACATTCCAGAGTGGATGGGAGAACAGGCTGTAAAGGGAAATACCTTGCTCTAAAAGCAAAACGGAGCTATCTAGCAGAATGGTTGTCAATGTGTGCATTCAACTTCCAGAGTTACACTGATGTGTGTTTGCAGCATTTCAGAAACCCTTTCTTTGCAGAATGTAGAAACAGTCATTTCCAGCCCTAGAGACACATCTAAGAGTTAGCAGTAAGAATGCGTTTCAAACACAGAAGACCCGCTTCTTACAAACTGATCTGCTGTGTGTTGGTTCCTTTTAGGAAGTTGCATCTATGTTTAGATTCAGCGAGGGAGAAACGCGTTTTTTCCAAAAGCTGCGTTTGGATATTCCTGAGTGGATGGTAGAACAGGCTGTAAAGGGAAATAACTTGTTCTAAAAGCTAAACGGAGCTATCTAGCAGAATGGTTGTCAATGTGTGCATTCACCTTCCAGAGTTAAACTCATGTGTGTTTGCAGCAGTTCAGAAACCCTTTCTTTGGAGAATGTAGAAACAGTCATTTCCAGCCCTATAGACGCATATAAGAGATAGCAGTAAGAATGCGTTTCAAACACAGAAGACCCGCTTCTTACAAACTGATCTGCTATGTGTTGGTTCCTTTTAGGAAGTTGCATCTATGTTTAGATTCATCGAGGGAGAAATGCGTTTCTTCCAAAAGCTGCGTTTGGACATTACAGAGTGGATGGGAGAAAAGGCTGTAAAGGGAAATACCTTACTCTAAAAGCAAAACGCAGCTATCTAGCAGAATGGTTGTCAATGTGTGCATTCAACTTCCAGAGTTAAACTGATGTGTCTTTGCAGCAGTTCAGAAACCCTTTCTTTGCAGAATGTAGAAACAGTCATTTCCAGCCCTAGAGACGCATATAAGAGTTAGCAGTAAGAATGCGTTTCAAACACAGAAGACCCGCTTCTTACAAACTGATCTGCTGTGCGTTGGTTCCTTTTAGGATGTTGCATCTATGTTTATATTCAGTGAGGGAGAAACGCGTTTCTTCCAAAACCTGCGTTTGAACATTCCAGAGTGGATGGGAGAACAGGCTGTAAAGGGAAATACCTTGCTCTAAAAGCAAAACGGAGCTATCTAGCAGAATGTTTGTCAATGTGTGCATTCAACTTCCAGAGTTACACTGATGTGTGTTTGCAGCAGTTCAGAAACACCTTCTTTGGAGAATGTAGAAACAGTCATTTCCAGCCCTAGAGACACATCTAAGAGTTAGCAGTAAGAATGCGTTTCAAACACAGAAGACCCGCTTCTTACAAACTGATCTGCTGTGTGTTGGTTCCTTTTAGGAAGTTGCATCTATGTTTAGATTCAGCGAGGGAGAAACGCGTTTTTTCCAAAAGCTGCGTTTGGATATTCCAGAGTGGATGGTAGAACAGGCTGTAAAGGGAAATAACTTGTTCTAAAAGCAAAACGGAGCTATCTAGCAGAATGGTTGTCAATGTGTGCATTCACCTTCCAGAGTTAAACTGATGTGTGTTTGCAGCAGTTCAGAAACCCTTTCTTTGGAGAATGTAGAAACAGTCATTTCCAGCCCTAGAGACGCATATAAGAGTTAGCAGTAAGAATGCGTTTCAAACACAGAAGACCCGCTTCTTACAAACTGATCTGCTGTGCGTTGGTTCCTTTTAGGATGTTGCATCTATATTTATATTCAGTGAGGGAGAAACGCGTTTCTTCCAAAACCTGCGTTTGAACATTCCAGAGTGGATGGGAGAACAGGCTGTAAAGGGAAATACCTTGCTCTAAAAGCAAAACGGAGCTATCTAGCAGAATGTTTGTCAATGTGTGCATACAACTTCCAGAGTTACACTGATGTGTGTTTGCAGCAGTTCAGAAACACCTTCTTTGGAGAATGTAGAAACAGTCATTTCCAGCCCTAGAAACGCATATAAGAGTTAGCAGTAAGAATGCGTTTAAAACACAGAAGACCCGCTTCTTACAAACTGATCTGCTGTGTGTTGGTTCGTTTTAGGAAGTTGCATCTATGTTTAGATTCAGCGAGGGAGAAAAGCGTTTCTTCCAAAAGCTGCGTTTGGACATTCCAGAGTGGATGAGAGAACAGGCTGTAACGGGAAATACCTTGTTCTAAAAGCAAAACGGAGCTATCTAGCAGAATGGTTATCAATGTGTGCATTCAACTTCCAGAGTTACACTGATGCGTGTTTGCAGCAGTTCAGAAACCCTTTCTTTGGAGAATGTAGAAACAGTCATTTCCAGCCCTAGAGACGCATATAAGAGTTAGCAGTAAGAATGCGTTTCAAACACAGAAGACCCGCTTCTTACAAACTGATCTGCTGTGTGTTGGTTCCTTTCAGGAAGTTGCATCTATGTTTAGATTCAGCGAGGGAGAAATGCGTTTCTTCCAAAAGCTGCGTTTGGACATTCCAGAGTGGATGGGAGAAAAGGCTGTAAAGGGAAATACCTAACTCTAAAAGCAAAACGGAGCTATCTAGCAGAATGGTTGTCAATGTGTGCATTCAAATTCCAGAGTTAAACTGATGTGTCTTTGCAGCAGTTCAGAAACCCTTTCTTTGCAGAATGTAGAAACAGTCATTTCCAGCCCTAGAGACGCATATAAGAGTTAGCATTAAGAATGCGTTTCAAACACAGAAGACACGCTTCTTAGAAACTGATCTGCTGTGTGTTGGTTCCTTTTAGGAAGTTGCATCTATGTTTAGATTCAGCGAGGGAGAAACGCGTTTCTTCCAAAAGCTGCGTTTGGATATTCCAGAGTGGATGGGAGAACAGGCTGTAAAGGGAAATAACTAGTTCTAAAAGCAAAACGGAGCTATCTAGCAGAATGGTTGTCAATGTGTGCATTCAACTTCCAGAGTTAAACTGATGTGTGTTTGCAGCAGTTCAGAAACCCTTTCTTTGGAGAATGTAGAAACAGTCATTTCCAGCCCTAGAGACGCATATAAGAGTTAGCAGTAAGAATGCGTTTCAAACACAGAAGACCCGCTTCTTACAAACTTATCTGCTGTGTGTTGGTTCCTTTTAGGAAGTTGCATCTATGTTTAGATTCAGCGAGGGAGAAACGCGTTTCTTCCAAAAGCTGCGTTTGGACATTCCAGAGTGGATGGGAGAACAGGCTGTAAAGAGAAATACCTTGCTCTAAAAGCAAAACGGAGCTATCTAGCAGAATGGTTGTCAATGTGTGCATTCAACTTCCAGAGGTAAACTGATGTGTCTTTGCAGCAATTCAGAAACCCTTTCTTTGCAGAATGTAGAAACAGTCATTTCCAGCCCTAGAGACAATTATAAGAGTTAGCAGTAAGAATGCGTTTCAAACACAGAAGACCCGCTTCTTACAAACTGATCTGCTGTTTGTTGGTTCCTTTTAGGAAGTTGCATCTATGTTTAGATTCAGCGAGGGAGAAACGCGTTTCTTCCAAAAGCTGCGTTTGGATATTCCAGAGTGGATAAGAGAACAGGCTGTAAAGGGAAATAACTTGTTCTAAAAGCAAAACGGAGCTATTTGGCAGAATGGTTGTCAATGTGTGCATTCAACTTCCAGAGTTAAACTGATGTGTGTTTGCAGCAGTTCAGAAAGCCTTTCTTTGCAGAATGTAGAAACAGTCATTTCCAGCCCTAGAGACGCATATAAGAGTTAGCATTAAGAATGCGTTTCAAACACAGAAGACCCGCTTCTTACAAACTGATCTGCTGTGTGTTGGTTCCTTTTAGGAAGTTGCATCTATGTTTAGATTCAGCGAGGGAGAAACGCGTTTCTTCCAAAAGCTGCGTTTGGACATTCCAGAGTGGATGGGAGAACAGGCTGTAAAGGGAAATACCTTCTTCTAAAAGCAAAACGGAGCTATCTAGCAGAATGGTTGTCAATGTGTGCATTCAACTTCCAGAGTTAAACTGATGTGTGTTTGCAGCAGTTCAGAAACCCTTTCTTTGCAGAATGTAGAAACAGTCATTTCCAGCCCTAGAGACGCATATAAGGGTTAGCAGTAAGAATGCGTTTCAAACACAGAAGACCCGCTTCTTACAAACTGATCTGCTGTGTGTTGGTTCCTTTTAGGAAGTTGCATCTATGTTTAGATTCAGCGAGGGAGAAACGCGTTTCTTCCAAAAGCTGCATTTGGACATTCCAGAGTGGATGGGAGAACAGGCTGTAAAGAGAAATACCTTGCTCTAAAAGCAAAACGGAGCTATCTAACAGAATGGTTGTCAGTGCGTGCATTCAACTTCCAGAGTTAAACTGATGTGTGTTTGCAGCAGTTCAGAAACCCTTTCTTTGGAGAATGTAGAAACAGTCATTTCCAGCCCTAGAGACGCATATAAGAGTTAGCAGTAAGAATGCGTTTCAAACACAGAAGACCCGCTTCTTACAAACTGATCTGCTGTGCGTTGGTTCCTTTTAGGATGTTGCATCTATGTTTATATTCAGTGTGGGAGAAACGCGTTTCTTCCAAAACCTGCGTTTGAACATTCCAGAGTGGATGGGAGAACAGGCTGTAAAGGGAAATACCTTGCTCTAAAAGCAAAACGGAGCTATCTAACAGAATGGTTGTCAATGTGTGCATTCAACTTCCAGAGTTACACTGATGTGTGTTTGCAGCAGTTCAGAAACACCTTCTTTGGAGAATGTAGAAACAGTCATTTCCAGCCCTAGAAACGCATATAAGAGTTAGCAGTAAGAATGCGTTTCAAACACAGAAGAACCGCTTCTTACAAACTGATCTGCTGTGTGTTGGTTCGTTTTAGGAAGTTGCATCTATGTTTAGATTCAGCGAGGGAGAAAAGCGTTTCTTCCAAAAGCTGCGTTTGGACATTCCAGAGTGGATGAGAGAACAGGCTGTAACGGGAAATACCTTGTTCTAAAAGCAAAACGGAGCTATCTAGCAGAATGGTTGTCAATGTGTGCATTCAACTTCCAGAGTTACACTGATGTGTGTTTGCAGCAGTTCAGAAACCCTTTCTTTGGAGAATGTAGAAACAGTCATTTCCAGCCCTAGAGACGCATATAAGAGTTAGCAGTAAGAATGCGTTTCAAACACAGAAGACCCGCTTCTTACAAACTGATCTGCTGAGTGTTGGTTCCTTTTAGGAAGTTGCATCTATGTTTAGATTCAGCGAGGGAGAAATGCGTTTCTTCCAAAAGCTGCGTTTGGACATTCCAGAGTGGGTGGGAGAACAGGCTGTAAATGGAAATACCTTGCTCTAAAAGCAAAACGGAGCTATCTAGCAGAATGGTTATCAATGTGTGCATTCAACTTCCAGAGGTAAACTGATGTGTGTTTGCAGCAGTTCAGAAACCCTTTCTTTGGAGAATGTAGAAACAGTCATTTCCAGCCCTAGAGACGCATATAAGAGTTAGCAGTAAGAATGCGTTTCAAACACAGAAGACCCGCTTCTTACAAACTGATCTGCTGTTTGTTGGTTCCTTTTAGGAAGTTGCATCTATGTTTAGATTCAGCGAGGGAGAAACGCGTTTCTTCCAAAAGCTGCGTTTGGATATTCCAGAGTGGATAAGAGAACAGGCTGTAAAGGGAAATAACTTGTTCTAAAAGCAAAACGGAGCTATTTGGCAGAATGGTTGTCAATGTGTGCATTCAACTTCCAGAGTTAAACTGATGTGTGTTTGCAACAGTTCAGAAAGCCTTTCTTTGCAGAATGTAGAAACAGTCATTTCCAGCCCTAGAGACGCATATAAGAGTTAGCATTAAGAATGCGTTTCAAACACAGAAGACCCGCTTCTTACAAACTGATCTGCTGTGTGTTGGTTCCTTTTAGGAAGTTGCATCTATGTTTAGATTCAGCGAGGGAGAAACGCGTTTCTTCCAAAAGCTGCGTTTGGACATTCCAGAGTGGATAAGAGAACAGGCTGTAAAGGGAAATACCTTCTTCTAAAAGCAAAACGGAGCTATCTAGCAGAATGGTTGTCAATGTGTGCATTCAACATCCAGAGTTAAACTGATGTGTGTTTGCAGCAGTTCAGAAACACCTTCTTTGGAGAATGTAGAAACAGTCATTTCCAGCCCTAGAAACGCATATAAGAGTTAGCAGTAAGAATGCGTTTCAAACACAGAAGACCCGCTTCTTACAAACTGATCTGCTGTGTGTTGGTTCCTTTTAGGAAGTTGCATCTATGTTTAGATACAGCGAGGGAGAAACGCGTTTCTTCCAAAGCTGCGTTTGGACATTCCAGAGTGGATGGGAGAACAGGCTGTAAATGGAAATACCTTGCTCTAAAAGCAAAACGGAGCTATCTAGCAGAATGTTTGTCAATGTGTGCATTCAACTTCCAGAGTTACACTGATGTGTGTTTGCAGCAGTTCAGAAACACCTTCTTTGGAGAATGTAGAAACAGTCATTTCCAGCCCTAGAAACGCATATAAGAGTTAGCAGTAAGAATGCGTTTCAAACACAGAAGAACCGCTTCTTACAAACTGATCTGCTGTGTGTTGGTTCCTTTTAGGAAGTTGCATCTATGTTTAGATTCAGGAGCGAGAAACGCGTTTCTTCCAAAAGCTGCGTTTGGACATTCCAGAGTGGATGGGAGAACAGGCTGTAAAGGGAAATACCTTGCTCTAAAAGCAAAACGGAGCTATCTAGCAGAATGGTTGTCAATGTGTGCATTCAACTTCCAGAGTTACACTGATGTGTGTTTGCAGCATTTCAGAAACCCTTTCTTTGCAGAATGTAGAAACAGTCATTTCCAGCCCTAGAGACACATCTAAGAGTTAGCAGTAAGAATGCGTTTCAAACACAGAAGACTCGCTTCTTACAAACTGATCTGCTGTGTGTTGGTTCCTTTTAGGAAGTTGCATCTATGTTTAGATTCAGCGAGGGAGAAACGCGTTTTTTCCAAAAGCTGCGTTTGGATATTCCTGAGTGGATGGTAGAACAGGCTGTAAAGGGAAATAACTTGTTCTAAAAGCAAAACGGAGCTATCTAGCAGAATGGTTGTCAATGTGTGCATTCACCTTCCAGAGTTAAACTGATGTGTGTTTGCAGCAGTTCAGAAACCCTTTCTTTGGAGAATGTAGAAACAGTCATTTCCAGCCCTATAGACGCATATAAGAGATAGCAGTAAGAATGCGTTTCAAACACAGAAGACCCGCTTCTTACAAACTGATCTGCTATGTGTTGGTTCCTTTTAGGAAGTTGCATCTATGTTTAGATTCATCGAGGGAGAAATGCGTTTCTTCCAAAAGCTGCGTTTGGACATTACAGAGTGGATGGGAGAAAAGGCTGTAAAGGGAAATACCTTACTCTAAAAGCAAAACGCAGCTATCTAGCAGAATGGTTGTCAATGTGTGCATTCAACTTCCAGAGTTAAACTGATGTGTCTTTGCAGCAGTTCAGAAACCCTTTCTTTGCAGAATGTAGAAACAGTCATTTCCAGCCCTAGAGACGCATATAAGTGTTAGCAGTAAGAATGCGTTTCAAACACAGAAGACCCGCTTCTTACAAACTGATCTGCTGTGCGTTGGTTCCTTTTAGGATGTTGCATCTATGTTTATATTCAGTGAGGGAGAAATGCGTTTCTTCCAAAACCTGCGTTTGAACATTCCAGAGTGGATGGGAGAACAGGCTGTAAAGGGAAATACCTTGCTCTAAAAGCAAAACGGAGCTATCTAGCAGAATGTTTGTCAATGTGTGCATTCAACTTCCAGAGTTACACTGATGTGTGTTTGCAGCAGTTCAGAAACACCTTCTTTGGAGAATGTAGAAACAGTCATTTCCAGCCCTAGAAACGCATATAAGAGTTAGCAGTAAGAATGCGTTTCAAACACAGAAGACCCGCTTCTTACAAACTGATCTGCTGAGTGTTGGTTCCTTTTAGGAAGTTGCATCTATGTTTAGATTCAGCGAGGGAGAAATGCGTTTCTTCCAAAAGCTGCGTTTGGACATTCCAGAGTGGGTGGGAGAACAGGCTGTAAATGGAAATACCTTGCTCTAAAAGCAAAACGGAGCTATTTATCAGAATGGTTATCAATGTGTGCATTCAACTTCCAGAGGTAAACTGATGTGTGTTTGCAGCAGTTCAGAAACCCTTTCTTTGGAGAATGTAGAAACAGTCATTTCCAGCCCTAGAGACGCATATAAGAGTTAGCAGTAAGAATGCGTTTCAAACACAGAAGACCCGCTTCTTACAAACTGATCTGCTGTGTGTTGGTTCCTTTTAGGAAGTTGCATCTATGTTTAGATTCAGCGAGGGAGAAACGCGTTTCTTCCAAAAGCTGCGTTTGGACATTCCAGAGTGGATGGGAGAACAGGCTGTAAAGAGAAATACCTTGCTCTAAAAGCAAAACGGAGCTATCTAGCAGAATGGTTGTCAATGTGTGCATTCAACTTCCAGAGGTAAACTGATGTGTCTTTGCAGCAATTCAGAAACCCTTTCTTTGCAGAATGTAGAAACAGTCATTTCCAGCCCTAGAGACAATTATAAGAGTTAGCAGTAAGAATGCGTTTCAAACACAGAAGACCCGCTTCTTACAAACTGATCTGCTGTTTGTTGGTTCCTTTTAGGAAGTTGCATCTATGTTTAGATTCAGCGAGGGAGAAACGCGTTTCTTCCAAAAGCTGCGTTTGGATATTCCAGAGTGGATAAGAGAACAGGCTGTAAAGGGAAATAACTTGTTCTAAAAGCAAAACGGAGCTATTTGGCAGAATGGTTGTCAATGTGTGCATTCAACTTCCAGAGTTAAACTGATGTGTGTTTGCAGCAGTTCAGAAAGCCTTTCTTTGCAGAATGTAGAAACAGTCATTTCCAGCCCTAGAGACGCATATAAGAGTTAGCATTAAGAATGCGTTTCAAACACAGAAGACCCGCTTCTTACAAACTGATCTGCTGTGTGTTGGTTCCTTTTAGGAAGTTGCATCTATGTTTAGATTCAGCGAGGGAGAAACGCGTTTCTTCCAAAAGCTGCGTTTGGACATTCCAGAGTGGATGGGAGAACAGGCTGTAAAGGGAAATACCTTCTTCTAAAAGCAAAACGGAGCTATCTAGCAGAATGGTTGTCAATGTGTGCATTCAACTTCCAGAGTTAAACTGATGTGTGTTTGCAGCAGTTCAGAAACCCTTTCTTTGCAGAATGTAGAAACAGTCATTTCCAGCCCTAGAGACGCATATAAGGGTTAGCAGTAAGAATGCGTTTCAAACACAGAAGACCCGCTTCTTACAAACTGATCTGCTGTGTGTTGGTTCCTTTTAGGAAGTTGCATCTATGTTTAGATTCAGCGAGGGAGAAACGCGTTTCTTCCAAAAGCTGCATTTGGACATTCCAGAGTGGATGGGAGAACAGGCTGTAAAGAGAAATACCTTGCTCTAAAAGCAAAACGGAGCTATCTAACAGAATGGTTGTCAGTGCGTGCATTCAACTTCCAGAGTTAAACTGATGTGTGTTTGCAGCAGTTCAGAAACCCTTTCTTTGGAGAATGTAGAAACAGTCATTTCCAGCCCTAGAGACGCATATAAGAGTTAGCAGTAAGAATGCGTTTCAAACACAGAAGACCCGCTTCTTACAAACTGATCTGCTGTGCGTTGGTTCCTTTTAGGATGTTGCATCTATGTTTATATTCAGTGTGGGAGAAACGCGTTTCTTCCAAAACCTGCGTTTGAACATTCCAGAGTGGATGGGAGAACAGGCTGTAAAGGGAAATACCTTGCTCTAAAAGCAAAACGGAGCTATCTAACAGAATGGTTGTCAATGTGTGCATTCAACTTCCAGAGTTACACTGATGTGTGTTTGCAGCAGTTCAGAAACACCTTCTTTGGAGAATGTAGAAACAGTCATTTCCAGCCCTAGAAACGCATATAAGAGTTAGCAGTAAGAATGCGTTTCAAACACAGAAGAACCGCTTCTTACAAACTGATCTGCTGTGTGTTGGTTCGTTTTAGGAAGTTGCATCTATGTTTAGATTCAGCGAGGGAGAAAAGCGTTTCTTCCAAAAGCTGCGTTTGGACATTCCAGAGTGGATGAGAGAACAGGCTGTAACGGGAAATACCTTGTTCTAAAAGCAAAACGGAGCTATCTAGCAGAATGGTTGTCAATGTGTGCATTCAACTTCCAGAGTTACACTGATGTGTGTTTGCAGCAGTTCAGAAACCCTTTCTTTGCAAAATGTAGAAACAGTCATTTCCAGCCCTAGAGACACATCTAAGAGTTAGCAGTAAGAATGCGTTTCAAACACAGAAGACCCGCTTCTTACAAACTGATCTGCTGTGTGTTGGTTCCTTTTAGGAAGTTGCATCTATGTTTAGATTCAGCGAGGGAGAAACGCGTTTTTTCCAAAAGCTGCGTTTGGATATTCCAGAGTGGATGGTAGAACAGGCTGTAAAGGGAAATAACTTGTTCTAAAAGCAAAACGGAGCTATCTAGCAGAATGGTTGTCAATGTGTGCATTCACCTTCCAGAGTTAAACTGATGTGTGTTTGCAGCAGTTCAGAAACCCTTTCTTTGGAGAATGTAGAAACAGTCATTTCCAGCCCTAGAGACGCATATAAGAGTTAGCAGTAAGAATGCGTTTCAAACACAGAAGACCCGCTTCTTACAAACTGATCTGCTGTGCGTTGGTTCCTTTTAGGATGTTGCATCTATATTTATATTCAGTGAGGGAGAAACGCGTTTCTTCCAAAACCTGCGTTTGAACATTCCAGACTGGATGGGAGAACAGGCTGTAAAGGGAAATACCTTGCTCTAAAAGCAAAACGGAGCTATCTAGCAGAATGTTTGTCAATGTGTGCATACAACTTCCAGAGTTACACTGATGTGTGTTTGCAGCAGTTCAGAAACACCTTCTTTGGAGAATGTAGAAACAGTCATTTCCAGCCCTAGAAACGCATATAAGAGTTAGCAGTAAGAATGCGTTTCAAACACAGAAGACCCGCTTCTTACAAACTGATCTGCTGTGTGTTGGTTCGTTTTAGGAAGTTGCATCTATGTTTAGATTCAGCGAGGGAGAAACGCGTTTCTTCCAAAAGCTGCGTTTGGACATTCCAGAGTGGATGAGAGAACAGGCTGTAACGGGAAATACCTTGTTCTAAAAGCAAAACGGAGCTATCTAGCAGAATGGTTATCAATGTGTGCATTCAACTTCCAGAGTTACACTGATGCGTGTTTGCAGCAGTTCAGAAACCCTTTCTTTGGAGAATGTAGAAACAGTCATTTCCAGCCCTAGAGACGCATATAAGAGTTAGCAGTAAGAATGCGTTTCAAACACAGAAGACCCGCTTCTTACAAACTGATCTGCTGTGTGTTGGTTCCTTTCAGGAAGTTGCATCTATGTTTAGATTCAGCGAGGGAGAAATGCGTTTCTTCCAAAAGCTGCGTTTGGACATTCCAGAGTGGATGGGAGAAAAGGCTGTAAAGGGAAATACCTAACTCTAAAAGCAAAACGGAGCTATCTAGCAGAATGGTTGTCAATGTGTGCATTCAAATTCCAGAGTTAAACTGATGTGTCTTTGCAGCAGTTCAGAAACCCTTTCTTTGCAGAATGTAGAAACAGTCATTTCCAGCCCTAGAGACGCATATAAGAGTTAGCATTAAGAATGCGTTTCAAACACAGAAGACACGCTTCTTACAAACTGATCTGCTGTGTGTTGGTTCCTTTTAGGAAGTTGCATCTATGTTTAGATTCAGCGAGGGAGAAACGCGTTTCTTCCAAAAGCTGCGTTTGGATATTCCAGAGTGGATGGGAGAACAGGCTGTAAAGGGAAATAACTAGTTCTAAAAGCAAAACGGAGCTATCTAGCAGAATGGTTGTCAATGTGTGCATTCAACTTCCAGAGTTACACTGATGTGTGTTTGCAGCAGTTCAGAAACCCTTTCTTTGGAGAATGTAGAAACAGTCATTTCCAGCCCTAGAGACGCATATAAGAGTTAGCAGTAAGAATGCGTTTCAAACACAGAAGACCCGCTTCTTACAAACTTATCTGCTGTGTGTTGGTTCCTTTTAGGAAGTTGCATCTATGTTTAGATTCAGCGAGGGAGAAACGCGTTTCTTCCAAAAGCTGCGTTTGGACATTCCAGAGTGGATGGGAGAACAGGCTGTAAAGAGAAATACCTTGCTCTAAAAGCAAAACGGAGCTATCTAGCAGAATGGTTGTCAATGTGTGCATTCAACTTCCAGAGGTAAACTGATGTGTCTTTGCAGCAATTCAGAAACCCTTTCTTTGCAGAATGTAGAAACAGTCATTTCCAGCCCTAGAGACAATTATAAGAGTTAGCAGTAAGAATGCGTTTCAAACACAGAAGACCCGCTTCTTACAAACTGATCTGCTGTTTGTTGGTTCCTTTTAGGAAGTTGCATCTATGTTTAGATTCAGCGAGGGAGAAACGCGTTTCTTCCAAAAGCTGCGTTTGGATATTCCAGAGTGGATAAGAGAACAGGCTGTAAAGGGAAATAACTTGTTCTAAAAGCAAAACGGAGCTATTTGGCAGAATGGTTGTCAATGTGTGCATTCAACTTCCAGAGTTAAACTGATGTGTGTTTGCAGCAGTTCAGAAAGCCTTTCTTTGCAGAATGTAGAAACAGTCATTTCCAGCCCTAGAGACGCATATAAGAGTTAGCATTAAGAATGCGTTTCAAACACAGAAGACCCGCTTCTTACAAACTGATCTGCTGTGTGTTGGTTCCTTTTAGGAAGTTGCATCTATGTTTAGATTCAGCGAGGGAGAAACGCGTTTCTTCCAAAAGCTGCGTTTGGACATTCCAGAGTGGATGGGAGAACAGGCTGTAAAGGGAAATACCTTCTTCTAAAAGCAAAACGGAGCTATCTAGCAGAATGGTTGTCAATGTGTGCATTCAACTTCCAGAGTTAAACTGATGTGTGTTTGCAGCAGTTCAGAAACCCTTTCTTTGCAGAATGTAGAAACAGTCATTTCCAGCCCTAGAGACGCATATAAGGGTTAGCAGTAAGAATGCGTTTCAAACACAGAAGACCCGCTTCTTACAAACTGATCTGCTGTGTGTTGGTTCCTTTTAGGAAGTTGCATCTATGTTTAGATTCAGCGAGGGAGAAACGCGTTTCTTCCAAAAGCTGCATTTGGACATTCCAGAGTGGATGGGAGAACAGGCTGTAAAGAGAAATACCTTGCTCTAAAAGCAAAACGGAGCTATCTAACAGAATGGTTGTCAGTGCGTGCATTCAACTTCCAGAGTTAAACTGATGTGTGTTTGCAGCAGTTCAGAAACCCTTTCTTTGGAGAATGTAGAAACAGTCATTTCCAGCCCTAGAAACGCATATAAGAGTTAGCAGTAAGAATGCGTTTCAAACACAGAAGAACCGCTTCTTACAAACTGATCTGCTGTGTGTTGGTTCGTTTTAGGAAGTTGCATCTATGTTTAGATTCAGCGAGGGAGAAAAGCGTTTCTTCCAAAAGCTGCGTTTGGACATTCCAGAGTGGATGAGAGAACAGGCTGTAACGGGAAATACCTTGTTCTAAAAGCAAAACGGAGCTATCTAGCAGAATGGTTGTCAATGTGTGCATTCAACTTCCAGAGTTACACTGATGTGTGTTTGCAGCAGTTCAGAAACCCTTTCTTTGGAGAATGTAGAAACAGTCATTTCCAGCCCTAGAGACGCATATAAGAGTTAGCAGTAAGAATGCGTTTCAAACACAGAAGACCCGCTTCTTACAGACTGATCTGCTGAGTGTTGGTTCCTTTTAGGAAGTTGCATCTATGTTTAGATTCAGCGAGGGAGAAATGCGTTTCTTCCAAAAGCTGCGTTTGGACATTCCAGAGTGGGTGGGAGAACAGGCTGTAAATGGAAATACCTTGCTCTAAAAGCAAAACGGAGCTATCTAGCAGAATGGTTATCAATGTGTGCATTCAACTTCCAGAGGTAAACTGATGTGTGTTTGCAGCAGTTCAGAAACCCTTTCTTTGGAGAATGTAGAAACAGTCATTTCCAGCCCTAGAGACGCATATAAGAGTTAGCAGTAAGAATGCGTTTCAAACACAGAAGACCCGCTTCTTACAAACTGATCTGCTGTTTGTTGGTTCCTTTTAGGAAGTTGCATCTATGTTTAGATTCAGCGAGGGAGAAACGCGTTTCTTCCAAAAGCTGCGTTTGGATATTCCAGAGTGGATAAGAGAACAGGCTGTAAAGGGAAATAACTTGTTCTAAAAGCAAAACGGAGCTATCTGGCAGAATGGTTGTCAATGTGTGCATTCAACTTCCAGAGTTAAACTGATGTGTGTTTGCAACAGTTCAGAAAGCCTTTCTTTGCAGAATGTAGAAACAGTCATTTCCAGCCCTAGAGACGCATATAAGAGTTAGCATTAAGAATGCGTTTCAAACACAGAAGACCCGCTTCTTACAAACTGATCTGCTGTGTGTTGGTTCCTTTTAGGAAGTTGCATCTATGTTTAGATTCAGCGAGGGAGAAACGCGTTTCTTCCAAAAGCTGCGTTTGGACATTCCAGAGTGGATAAGAGAACAGGCTGTAAAGGGAAATACCTTCTTCTAAAAGCAAAACGGAGCTATCTAGCAGAATGGTTGTCAATGTGTGCATTCAACATCCAGAGTTAAACTGATGTGTGTTTGCAGCAGTTCAGAAACACCTTCTTTGGAGAATGTAGAAACAGTCATTTCCAGCCCTAGAAACGCATATAAGAGTTAGCAGTAAGAATGCGTTTCAAACACAGAAGAACCGCTTCTTACAAACTGATCTGCTGTGTGTTGGTTCGTTTTAGGAAGTTGCATCTATGTTTAGATTCAGCGAGGGAGAAAAGCGTTTCTTCCAAAAGCTGCGTTTGGACATTCCAGAGTGGATGAGAGAACAGGCTGTAACGGGAAATACCTTGTTCTAAAAGCAAAACGGAGCTATCTAGCAGAATGGTTGTCAATGTGTGCATTCAACTTCCAGAGTTAAACTGATGTGTGTTTGCAACAGTTCAGAAAGCCTTTCTTTGCAGAATGTAGAAACAGTCATTTCCAGCCCTAGAGACGCATATAAGAGTTAGCATTAAGAATGCGTTTCAAACACAGAAGACCCGCTTCTTACAAACTGATCTGCTGTGTGTTGGTTCCTTTTAGGAAGTTGCATCTATGTTTAGATTCAGCGAGGGAGAAACGCGTTTCTTCCAAAAGCTGCGTTTGGACATTCCAGAGTGGATAAGAGAACAGGCTGTAAAGGGAAATACCTTCTTCTAAAAGCAAAACGGAGCTATCTAGCAGAATGGTTGTCAATGTGTGCATTCAACATCCAGAGTTAAACTGATGTGTGTTTGCAGCAGTTCAGAAACACCTTCTTTGGAGAATGTAGAAACAGTCATTTCCAGCCCTAGAAACGCATATAAGAGTTAGCAGTAAGAATGCGTTTCAAACACAGAAGAACCGCTTCTTACAAACTGATCTGCTGTGTGTTGGTTCGTTTTAGGAAGTTGCATCTATGTTTAGATTCAGCGAGGGAGAAAAGCGTTTCTTCCAAAAGCTGCGTTTGGACATTCCAGAGTGGATGAGAGAACAGGCTGTAACGGGAAATACCTTGTTCTAAAAGCAAAACGGAGCTATCTAGCAGAATGGTTGTCAATGTGTGCATTCAACTTCCAGAGTTACACTGATGTGTGTTTGCAGCAGTTCAGAAACCCTTTCTTTGGAGAATGTAGAAACAGTCATTTCCAGCCCTAGAGACGCATATAAGAGTTAGCAGTAAGAATGCGTTTCAAACACAGAAGACCCGCTTCTTACAGACTGATCTGCTGAGTGTTGGTTCCTTTTAGGAAGTTGCGTCTATGTTTAGATTCAGCGAGGGAGAAATGCGTTTCTTCCGAAAGCTGCGTTTGGACATTCCAGAGTGGGTGGGAGAACAGGCTGTAAATGGAAATACCTTGCTCTAAAAGCAAAACGGAGCTATCTAGCAGAATGGTTATCAATGTGTGCATTCAACTTCCAGAGGTAAACTGATGTGTGTTTGCAGCAGTTCAGAAACCCTTTCTTTGCAGAATGTAGAAACAGTCATTTCCAGCCCTAGAGACGCATATAAGAGTTAGCAGTAAGAATGCGTTTCAAACACAGAAGACCCGCTTCTTACAAACTGATCTGCTGTTTGTTGGTTCCTTTTAGGAAGTTGCATCTATGTTTAGATTCAGCGAGGGAGAAACGCGTTTCTTCCAAAAGCTGCGTTTGGATATTCCAGAGTGGATAAGAGAACAGGCTGTAAAGGGAAATAACTTGTTCTAAAAGCAAAACGGAGCTATTTGGCAGAATGGTTGTCAATGTGTGCATTCAACTTCCAGAGTTAAACTGATGTGTGTTTGCAACAGTTCAGAAAGCCTTTCTTTGCAGAATGTAGAAACAGTCATTTCCAGCCCTAGAGACGCATATAAGAGTTAGCATTAAGAATGCGTTTCAAACACAGAAGACCCGCTTCTTACAAACTGATCTGCTGTGTGTTGGTTCCTTTTAGGAAGTTGCATCTATGTTTAGATTCAGCGAGGGAGAAACGCGTTTCTTCCAAAAGCTGCGTTTGGACATTCCAGAGTGGATAAGAGAACAGGCTGTAAAGGGAAATACCTTCTTCTAAAAGCAAAACGGAGCTATCTAGCAGAATGGTTGTCAATGTGTGCATTCAACATCCAGAGTTAAACTGATGTGTGTTTGCAGCAGTTCAGAAACACCTTCTTTGGAGAATGTAGAAACAGTCATTTCCAGCCCTAGAAACGCATATAAGAGTTAGCAGTAAGAATGCGTTTCAAACACAGAAGAACCGCTTCTTACAAACTGATCTGCTGTGTGTTGGTTCCTTTTAGGAAGTTGCATCTATGTTTAGATACAGCGAGGGAGAAACGCGTTTCTTCCAAAGCTGCGTTTGGACATTCCAGAGTGGATGGGAGAACAGGCTGTAAATGGAAATACCTTGCTCTAAAAGCAAAACGGAGCTATCTAGCAGAATGTTTGTCAATGTGTGCATTCAACTTCCAGAGTTACACTGATGTGTGTTTGCAGCAGTTCAGAAACACCTTCTTTGGAGAATGTAGAAACAGTCATTTCCAGCCCTAGAAACGCATATAAGAGTTAGCAGTAAGAATGCGTTTCAAACACAGAAGAACCGCTTCTTACAAACTGATCTGCTGTGTGTTGGTTCCTTTTAGGAAGTTGCATCTATGTTTAGATTCAGGAGCGAGAAACGCGTTTCTTCCAAAAGCTGCGTTTGGACATTCCAGAGTGGATGGGAGAACAGGCTATAAAGGGAAATACCTTGCTCTAAAAGCAAAACGGAGCTATCTAGCAGAATGGTTGTCAATGTGTGCATTCAACTTCCAGAGTTACACTGATGTGTGTTTGCAGCATTTCAGAAACCCTTTCTTTGCAGAATGTAGAAACAGTCATTTCCAGCCCTAGAGACACATCTAAGAGTTAGCAGTAAGAATGCGTTTCAAACACAGAAGACCCGCTTCTTACAAACTGATCTGCTGTGTGTTGGTTCCTTTTAGGAAGTTGCATCTATGTTTAGATTCAGCGAGGGAGAAACGCGTTTTTTCCAAAAGCTGCGTTTGGATATTCCTGAGTGGATGGTAGAACAGGCTGTAAAGGGAAATAACTTGTTCTAAAAGCAAAACGGAGCTATCTAGCAGAATGGTTGTCAATGTGTGCATTCAACTTCCAGAGTTAAACTGATGTGTCTTTGCAGCAGTTCAGAAACCCTTTCTTTGCAGAATGTAGAAACAGTCATTTCCAGCCCTAGAGACGCATATAAGAGTTAGCAGTAAGAATGCGTTTCAAACACAGAAGACCCGCTTCTTACAAACTGATCTGCTGTGCGTTGGTTCCTTTTAGGATGTTGCATCTATGTTTATATTCAGTGAGGGAGAAACGCGTTTCTTCCAAAACCTGCGTTTGAACATTCCAGAGTGGATGGGAGAACAGGCTGTAAAGGGAAATACCTTGCTCTAAAAGCAAAACGGAGCTATCTAGCAGAATGTTTGTCAATGTGTGCATTCAACTTCCAGAGTTACACTGATGTGTGTTTGCAGCAGTTCAGAAACACCTTCTTTGGAGAATGTAGAAACAGTCATTTCCAGCCCTAGAAACGCATATAAGAGTTAGCAGTAAGAATGCGTTTCAAACACAGAAGACCCGCTTCTTACAAACTGATCTGCTGAGTGTTGGTTCCTTTTAGGAAGTTGCATCTATGTTTAGATTCAGCGAGGGAGAAATGCGTTTCTTCCAAAAGCTGCGTTTGGACATTCCAGAGTGGGTGGGAGAACAGGCTGTAAATGGAAATACCTTGCTCTAAAAGCAAAACGGAGCTATCTAGCAGAATGGTTATCAATGTGTGCATTCAACTTCCAGAGGTAAACTGATGTGTGTTTGCAGCAGTTCAGAAACCCTTTCTTTGGAGAATGTAGAAACAGTCATTTCCAGCCCTAGAGACGCATATAAGAGTTAGCAGTAAGAATGCGTTTCAAACACAGAAGACCCGCTTCTTACAAACTGATCTGCTGTGTGTTGGTTCCTTTTAGGAAGTTGCATCTATGTTTAGATTCAGCGAGGGAGAAACGCGTTTCTTCCAAAAGCTGCGTTTGGACATTCCAGAGTGGATGGGAGAACAGGCTGTAAAGAGAAATACCTTGCTCTAAAAGCAAAACGGAGCTATCTAGCAGAATGGTTGTCAATGTGTGCATTCAACTTCCAGAGGTAAACTGATGTGTCTTTGCAGCAGTTCAGAAACCCTTTCTTTGCAGAATGTAGAAACAGTCATTTCCAGCCCTAGAGACGCATATAAGAGTTAGCATTAAGAATGCGTTTCAAACACAGAAGACCCGCTTCTTACAAACTGATCTGCTGTGTGTTGGTTCCTTTTAGGAAGTTGCATCTATGTTTAGATTCAGCGAGGGAGAAACGCGTTTCTTCCAAAAGCTGCGTTTGGACATTCCAGAGTGGATGGGAGAACAGGCTGTAAAGGGAAATACCTTCTTCTAAAAGCAAAACGGAGCTATCTAGCAGAATGGTTGTCAATGTGTGCATTCAACTTCCAGAGTTAAACTGATGTGTGTTTGCAGCAGTTCAGAAACCCTTTCTTTGGAGAATGTAGAAACAGTCATTTCCAGCCCTAGAGACGCATATAAGGGTTAGCAGTAAGAATGCGTTTCAAACACAGAAGACCCGCTTCTTACAAACTGATCTGCTGTGTGTTGGTTCCTTTTAGGAAGTTGCATCTATGTTTAGATTCAGCGAGGGAGAAACGCGTTTCTTCCAAAAGCTGCATTTGGACATTCCAGAGTGGATGGGAGAACAGGCTGTAAAGAGAAATACCTTGCTCTAAAAGCAAAACGGAGCTATCTAACAGAATGGTTGTCAATGTGTGCATTCAGCTTCCAGAGTTAAACTGATGTGTGTTTGCAGCAGTTCAGAAACCCTTTCTTTGGAGAATGTAGAAACAGTCATTTCCAGCCCTAGAGACGCATATAAGAGTTAGCAGTAAGAATGCGTTTCAAACACAGAAGACCCGCTTCTTACAAACTGATCTGCTGTGTGTTGGTTCCTTTTAGGAAGTTGCATCTATGTTTAGATTCAGCGAGGGAGAAACGCGTTTCTTCCAAAAGCTGCGTTTGGACATTCCAGAGTGGATGGGAGAACAGGCTGTAAAGGGAAATACCTTCTTCTAAAAGCAAAACGGAGCTATCTAACAGAATGGTTGTCAATGTGTGCATTCAACTTCCAGAGTTAAACTGATGTGTGTTTGCAGCAGTTCAGAAACCCTTTCTTTGGAGAATGTAGAAACAGTCATTTCCAGCCCTAGAGACGCATATAAGGGTTAGCAGTAAGAATGCGTTTCAAACACAGAAGACCCGCTTCTTACAAACTGATCTGCTGTGTGTTGGTTCCTTTTAGGAAGTTGCATCTATGTTTAGATTCAGCGAGGGAGAAACGCGTTTCTTCCAAAAGCTGCATTTGGACATTCCAGAGTGGATGGGAGAACAGGCTGTAAAGAGAAATACCTTGCTCTAAAAGCAAAACGGAGCTATCTAACAGAATGGTTGTCAATGTGTGCACTCAACTTCCAGAGTTACATTGATGTGTGTTTGCAGCAGTTCAGAAAGCCTTTCTTTGCAGAATGTAGAAACAGTCATTTCCAGCCCTAGAGACGCATATAAGAGTTAGCATTAAGAATGCGTTTCAAACACAGAAGACCCGCTTCTTACAAACTGATCTGCTGTGTGTTGGTTCCTTTTAGGAAGTTGCATCTATGTTTAGATTCAGCGAGGGAGAAACGCGTTTCTTCCAAACGCTGCGTTTGGACATTCCAGAGTGGATGGGAGAACAGGCTGTAAAGGGAAATACCTTCTTCTAAAAGCAAAACGGAGCTATCTAACAGAATGGTTGTCAATGTGTGCATTCAACTTCCAGAGTTAAACTGATGTGTGTTTGCAGCAGTTCAGAAACACCTTCTTTGGAGAATGTAGAAACAGTCATTTCCAGCCCTAGAAACGCATATAAGAGTTAGCAGTAAGAATGCGTTTCAAACACAGAAGAACCTCTTCTTACAAACTGATCTGCTGTGTGTTGGTTCGTTTTAGGAAGTTGCATCTATGTTTAGATTCAGCGAGGGAGAAAAGCGTTTCTTCCAAAAGCTGCGTTTGGACATTCCAGAGTGGATGAGAGAACAGGCTGTAACGGGAAATACCTTGTTCTAAAAGCAAAACGGAGCTATCTAGCAGAATGGTTGTCAATGTGTGCATTCAACTTCCAGAGTTACACTGATGTGTGTTTGCAGCAGTTCAGAAACCCTTTCTTTGGAGAATGTAGAAACAGTCATTTCCAGCCCTAGAGACGCATATAAGAGTTAGCAGTAAGAATGCGTTTCAAACACAGAAGACCCGCTTCTTACAAACTGATCTGCTGTGTGTTGGTTCCTTTCAGGAAGTTGCATCTATGTTTAGATTCAGCGAGGGAGAAATGCGTTTCTTCCAAAAGCTGCGTTTGGACATTCCAGAGTGGATGAGAGAACAGGCTGTAACGGGAAATACCTTGTTCTAAAAGCAAAACGGAGCTATCTAGCAGAATGGTTGTCAATGTGTGCATTCAACTTCCAGAGTTACACTGATGCGTGTTTACAGCAGTTCAGAAACCCTTTCTTTGGAGAATGTAGAAACAGTCATTTCCAGCCCTAGAGACGCATATAAGAGTTAGCATTAAGAATGCGTTTCAAACACAGAAGACCCGCTTCTTACAAACTGATCTGCTGTGTGTTGGTTCCTTTTAGGAAGTTGCATCTATGTTTAGATTCAGCGAGGGAGAAACGCGTTTCTTCCAAAAACTGTGTTTGGACATTCCAGAGTGGATGGGAGAACAGGCTGTAAAGGGAAATACCTTCTTCTAAAAGCAAAACGGAGCTATCTAGCAGAATGGTTGTCAATGTGTGCATTCAACTTCCAGAGTTAAACTGATGTGTGTTTGCAGCAGTTCAGAAACCCTTTCTTTGGAGAATGTAGAAACAGTCATTTCCAGCCCTAGAGACGCATATAAGGGTTAGCAGTAAGAATGCGTTTCAAACACAGAAGACCCGCTTCTTACAAACTGATCTGCTGTGTGTTGGTTCCTTTTAGGAAGTTGCATCTATGTTTAGATTCAGCGAGGGAGAAACGCGTTTCTTCCAAAAGCTGCATTTGGACATTCCAGAGTTGAAGGGAGAACAGGCTGTAAAGAGAAATACCTTGCTCTAAAAGCAAAACGGAGCTATCTAGCAGAATGGTTGTCAATGTGTGCATTCACCTTCCAGAGTTAAACTGATGTGTGTTTGCAGCAGTTCAGAAACCCTTTCTTTGGAGAATGTAGAAACAGTCATTTCCAGCCCTATAGACGCATATAAGAGATAGCAGTAAGAATGCGTTTCAAACACAGAAGACCCGCTTCTTACAAACTGATCTGCTATGTGTTGGTTCCTTTTAGGAAGTTGCATCTATGTTTAGATTCATCGAGGGAGAAATGCGTTTCTTCCAAAAGCTGCGTTTGGACATTACAGAGTGGATGGGAGAAAAGGCTGTAAAGGGAAATACCTTACTCTAAAAGCAAAACGCAGCTATCTAGCAGAATGGTTGTCAATGTGTGCATTCAACTTCCAGAGTTAAACTGATGTGTCTTTGCAGCAGTTCAGAAACCCTTTCTTTGCAGAATGTAGAAACAGTCATTTCCAGCCCTAGAGACGCATATAAGAGTTAGCAGTAAGAATGCGTTTCAAACACAGAAGACCCGCTTCTTACAAACTGATCTGCTGTGCGTTGGTTCCTTTTAGGATGTTGCATCTATGTTTATATTCAGTGAGGGAGAAACGCGTTTCTTCCAAAACCTGCGTTTGAACATTCCAGAGTGGATGGGAGAACAGGCTGTAAAGGGAAATACCTTGCTCTAAAAGCAAAACGGAGCTATCTAGCAGAATGTTTGTCAATGTGTGCATTCAACTTCCAGAGTTACACTGATGTGTGTTTGCAGCAGTTCAGAAACACCTTCTTTGGAGAATGTAGAAACAGTCATTTCCAGCCCTAGAAACGCATATAAGAGTTAGCAGTAAGAATGCGTTTCAAACACAGAAGACCCGCTTCTTACAAACTGATCTGCTGAGTGTTGGTTCCTTTTAGGAAGTTGCATCTATGTTTAGATTCAGCGAGGGAGAAATGCGTTTCTTCCAAAAGCTGCGTTTGGACATTCCAGAGTGGGTGGGAGAACAGGCTGTAAATGGAAATACCTTGCTCTAAAAGCAAAACGGAGCTATCTAGCAGAATGGTTATCAATGTGTGCATTCAACTTCCAGAGGTAAACTGATGTGTGTTTGCAGCAGTTCAGAAACCCTTTCTTTGGAGAATGTAGAAACAGTCATTTCCAGCCCTAGAGACGCATATAAGAGTTAGCAGTAAGAATGCGTTTCAAACACAGAAGACCCGCTTCTTACAAACTGATCTGCTGTTTGTTGGTTCCTTTTAGGAAGTTGCATCTATGTTTAGATTCAGCGAGGGAGAAACGCGTTTCTTCCAAAAGCTGCGTTTGGATATTCCAGAGTGGATAAGAGAACAGGCTGTAAAGGGAAATAACTTGTTCTAAAAGCAAAACGGAGCTATTTGGCAGAATGGTTGTCAATGTGTGCATTCAACTTCCAGAGTTAAACTGATGTGTGTTTGCAACAGTTCAGAAAGCCTTTCTTTGCAGAATGTAGAAACAGTCATTTCCAGCCCTAGAGACGCATATAAGAGTTAGCATTAAGAATGCGTTTCAAACACAGAAGACCCGCTTCTTACAAACTGATCTGCTGTGTGTTGGTTCCTTTTAGGAAGTTGCATCTATGTTTAGATTCAGCGAGGGAGAAACGCGTTTCTTCCAAAAGCTGCGTTTGGACATTCCAGAGTGGATGGGAGAACAGGCTGTAAAGGGAAATACCTTCTTCTAAAAGCAAAACGGAGCTATCTAGCAGAATGGTTGTCAATGTGTGCATTCAACATCCAGAGTTAAACTGATGTGTGTTTGCAGCAGTTCAGAAACACCTTCTTTGGAGAATGTAGAAACAGTCATTTCCAGCCCTAGAAACGCATATAAGAGTTAGCAGTAAGAATGCGTTTCAAACACAGAAGAACCGCTTCTTACAAACTGATCTGCTGTGTGTTGGTTCCTTTTAGGAAGTTGCATCTATGTTTAGATACAGCGAGGGAGAAACGCGTTTCTTCCAAAGCTGCGTTTGGACATTCCAGAGTGGATGGGAGAACAGGCTGTAAATGGAAATACCTTGCTCTAAAAGCAAAACGGAGCTATCTAGCAGAATGTTTGTCAATGTGTGCATTCAACTTCCAGAGTTACACTGATGTGTGTTTGCAGCAGTTCAGAAACACCTTCTTTGGAGAATGTAGAAACAGTCATTTCCAGCCCTAGAAACGCATATAAGAGTTAGCAGTAAGAATGCGTTTCAAACACAGAAGAACCGCTTCTTACAAACTGATCTGCTGTGTGTTGGTTCCTTTTAGGAAGTTGCATCTATGTTTAGATTCAGGAGCGAGAAACGCGTTTCTTCCAAAAGCTGCGTTTGGACATTCCAGAGTGGATGGGAGAACAGGCTGTAAAGGGAAATACCTTGCTCTAAAAGCAAAACGGAGCTATCTAGCAGAATGGTTGTCAATGTGTGCATTCAAATTCCAGAGTTACACTGATGTGTGTTTGCAGCATTTCAGAAACCCTTTCTTTGCAGAATGTAGAAACAGTCATTTCCAGCCCTAGAGACACATCTAAGAGTTAGCAGTAAGAATGCGTTTCAAACACAGAAGACCCGCTTCTTACAAACTGATCTGCTGTGTGTTGGTTCCTTTTAGGAAGTTGCATCTATGTTTAGATTCAGCGAGGGAGAAACGCGTTTTTTCCAAAAGCTGCGTTTGGATATTCCTGAGTGGATGGTAGAACAGGCTGTAAAGGGAAATAACTTGTTCTAAAAGCAAAACGGAGCTATCTAGCAGAAT
This sequence comes from Saimiri boliviensis, assembly GCF_048565385.1. Lineage (NCBI taxonomy): Eukaryota > Metazoa > Chordata > Mammalia > Primates > Cebidae > Saimiri > Saimiri boliviensis. The sequence goes on from NC_133462.1 coordinate 57,389,770, forward strand.
GGTTGTCAATGTGTGCATTCACCTTCCAGAGTTAAACTGATGTGTGTTTGCAGCAGTTCAGAAACCCTTTCTTTGGAGAATGTAGAAACAGTCATTTCCAGCCCTATAGACGCATATAAGAGATAGCAGTAAGAATGCGTTTCAAACACAGAAGACCCGCTTCTTACAAACTGATCTGCTATGTGTTGGTTCCTTTTAGGAAGTTGCATCTATGTTTAGATTCATCGAGGGAGAAATGCGTTTCTTCCAAAAGCTGCGTTTGGACATTCCAGAGTGGATGGGAGAAAAGGCTGTAAAGGGAAATACCTTACTCTAAAAGCAAAACGCAGCTATCTAGCAGAATGGTTGTCAATGTGTGCATTCAACTTCCAGAGTTAAACTGATGTGTCTTTGCAGCAGTTCAGAAACCCTTTCTTTGCAGAATGTAGAAACAGTCATTTCCAGCCCTAGAGACGCATATAAGAGTTAGCAGTAAGAATGCGTTTCAAACACAGAAGACCCGCTTCTTACAAACTGATCTGCTGTGCGTTGGTTCCTTTTAGGATGTTGCATCTATGTTTATATTCAGTGAGGGAGAAACGCGTTTCTTCCAAAACCTGCGTTTGAACATTCCAGAGTGGATGGGAGAACAGGCTGTAAAGGGAAATACCTTGCTCTAAAAGCAAAACGGAGCTATCTAGCAGAATGTTTGTCAATGTGTGCATTCAACTTCCAGAATTACACTGATGTGTGTTTGCAGCAGTTCAGAAACACCTTCTTTGGAGAATGTAGAAACAGTCATTTCCAGCCCTAGAGACGCATATAAGAGTTAGCAGTAAGAATGCGTTTCAAACACAGAAGACCCGCTTCTTACAAACTGATCTGCTGAGTGTTGGTTCCTTTTAGGAAGTTGCATCTATGTTTAGATTCAGCGAGGGAGAAATGCGTTTCTTCCAAAAGCTGCGTTTGGACATTCCAGAGTGGGTGGGAGAACAGGCTGTAAATGGAAATACCTTGCTCTAAAAGCAAAACGGAGCTATCTAGCAGAATGGTTATCAATGTGTGCATTCAACTTCCAGAGGTAAACTGATGTGTGTTTGCAGCAGTTCAGAAACCCTTTCTTTGGAGAATGTAGAAACAGTCATTTCCAGCCCTAGAGACGCATATAAGAGTTAGCAGTAAGAATGCGTTTCAAACACAGAAGACCCGCTTCTTACAAACTGATCTGCTGTGTGTTGGTTCCTTTTAGGAAGTTGCATCTATGTTTAGATTCAGCGAGGGAGAAACGCGTTTCTTCCAAAAGCTGCGTTTGGACATTCCAGAGTGGATGGGAGAACAGGCTGTAAAGAGAAATACCTTGCTCTAAAAGCAAAACGGAGCTATCTAGCAGAATGGTTGTCAATGTGTGCATTCAACTTCCAGAGGTAAACTGATGTGTCTTTGCAGCAATTCAGAAACCCTTTCTTTGCAGAATGTAGAAACAGTCATTTCCAGCCCTAGAGACAATTATAAGAGTTAGCAGTAAGAATGCGTTTCAAACACAGAAGACCCGCTTCTTACAAACTGATCTGCTGTGTGTTGGTTCCTTTTAGGAAGTTGCATCTATGTTTAGATTCAGCGAGGGAGAAACGCGTTTCTTCCAAAAGCTGCGTTTGGACATTCCAGAGTGGATGGGAGAACAGGCTGTAAAGGGAAATACCTTCTTCTAAAAGCAAAACGGAGCTATCTAGCAGAATGGTTGTCAATGTGTGCATTCAACTTCCAGAGTTAAACTGATGTGTGTTTGCAGCAGTTCAGAAACCCTTTCTTTGGAGAATGTAGAAACAGTCATTTCCAGCCCTAGAGACGCATATAAGGGTTAGCAGTAAGAATGCGTTTCAAACACAGAAGACCCGCTTCTTACAAACTGATCTGCTGTTTGTTGGTTCCTTTTAGGAAGTTGCATCTATGTTTAGATTCAGCGAGGGAGAAACGCGTTTCTTCCAAAAGCTGCATTTGGACATTCCAGAGTGGATGGGAGAACAGGCTGTAAAGAGAAATACCTTGCTCTAAAAGCAAAACGGAGCTATCTAACAGAATGGTTGTCAATGTGTGCATTCAGCTTCCAGAGTTAAACTGATGTGTGTTTGCAGCAGTTCAGAAACCCTTTCTTTGGAGAATGTAGAAACAGTCATTTCCAGCCCTAGAGACGCATATAAGAGTTAGCAGTAAGAATGCGTTTCAAACACAGAAGACCCGCTTCTTACAAACTGATCTGCTGTGTGTTGGTTCCTTTTAGGAAGTTGCATCTATGTTTAGATTCAGCGAGGGAGAAACGCGTTTCTTCCAAAAGCTGCGTTTGGACATTCCAGAGTGGATGGGAGAACAGGCTGTAAAGGGAAATACCTTCTTCTAAAAGCAAAACGGAGCTATCTAACAGAATGGTTGTCAATGTGTGCATTCAACTTCCAGAGTTAAACTGATGTGTGTTTGCAGCAGTTCAGAAACCCTTTCTTTGGAGAATGTAGAAACAGTCATTTCCAGCCCTAGAGACGCATATAAGGGTTAGCAGTAAGAATGCGTTTCAAACACAGAAGACCCGCTTCTTACAAACTGATCTGCTGTGTGTTGGTTCCTTTTAGGAAGTTGCATCTATGTTTAGATTCAGCGAGGGAGAAACGCGTTTCTTCCAAAAGCTGCATTTGGACATTCCAGAGTGGATGGGAGAACAGGCTGTAAAGAGAAATACCTTGCTCTAAAAGCAAAACGGAGCTATCTAACAGAATGGTTGTCAATGTGTGCACTCAACTTCCAGAGTTACATTGATGTGTGTTTGCAGCAGTTCAGAAAGCCTTTCTTTGCAGAATGTAGAAACAGTCATTTCCAGCCCTAGAGACGCATATAAGAGTTAGCATTAAGAATGCGTTTCAAACACAGAAGACCCGCTTCTTACAAACTGATCTGCTGTGTGTTGGTTCCTTTTAGGAAGTTGCATCTATGTTTAGATTCAGCGAGGGAGAAACGCGTTTCTTCCAAATGCTGCGTTTGGACATTCCAGAGTGGATGGGAGAACAGGCTGTAAAGGGAAATACCTTCTTCTAAAAGCAAAACGGAGCTATCTAACAGAATGGTTGTCAATGTGTGCATTCAACTTCCAGAGTTAAACTGATGTGTGTTTGCAGCAGTTCAGAAACACCTTCTTTGGAGAATGTAGAAACAGTCATTTCCAGCCCTAGAAACGCATATAAGAGTTAGCAGTAAGAATGCGTTTCAAACACAGAAGAACCTCTTCTTACAAACTGATCTGCTGTGTGTTGGTTCGTTTTAGGAAGTTGCATCTCTGTTTAGATTCAGCGAGGGAGAAAAGCGTTTCTTCCAAAAGCTGCGTTTGGACATTCCAGAGTGGATGAGAGAACAGGCTGTAACGGGAAATACCTTGTTCTAAAAGCAAAACGGAGCTATCTAGCAGAATGGTTGTCAATGTGTGCATTCAACTTCCAGAGTTACACTGATGTGTGTTTGCAGCAGTTCAGAAACCCTTTCTTTGGAGAATGTAGAAACAGTCATTTCCAGCCCTAGAGACGCATATAAGAGTTAGCAGTAAGAATGCGTTTCAAACACAGAAGACCCGCTTCTTACAAACTGATCTGCTGTGTGTTGGTTCCTTTCAGGAAGTTGCATCTATGTTTAGATTCAGCGAGGGAGAAATGCGTTTCTTCCAAAAGCTGCGTTTGGACATTCCAGAGTGGATGAGAGAACAGGCTGTAACGGGAAATACCTTGTTCTAAAAGCAAAACGGAGCTATCTAGCAGAATGGTTGTCAATGTGTGCATTCAACTTCCAGAGTTACACTGATGCGTGTTTGCAGCAGTTCAGAAACCCTTTCTTTGGAGAATGTAGAAACAGTCATTTCCAGCCCTAGAGACGCATATAAGAGTTAGCATTAAGAATGCGTTTCAAACACAGAAGACCCGCTTCTTACACACTGATCTGCTGTGTGTTGGTTCCTTTTAGGAAGTTGCATCTATGTTTAGATTCAGCGAGGGAGAAACGCGTTTCTTCCAAAAACTGTGTTTGGACATTCCAGAGTGGATGGGAGAACAGGCTGTAAAGGGAAATACCTTCTTCTAAAAGCAAAACGGAGCTATCTAGCAGAATGGTTGTCAATGTGTGCATTCAACTTCCAGAGGTAAACTGATGTGTCTTTGCAGCAATTCAGAAACCCTTTCTTTGCAGAATGTAGAAACAGTCATTTCCAGCCCTAGAGACAATTATAAGAGTTAGCAGTAAGAATGCGTTTCAAACACAGAAGACCCGCTTCTTACAAACTGATCTGCTGTGTGTTGGTTCCTTTTAGGAAGTTGCATCTATGTTTAGATTCAGCGAGGGAGAAACGCGTTTCTTCCAAAAGCTGCGTTTGGATATTCCAGAGTGGATAAGAGAACAGGCTGTAAAGGGAAATAACTTGTTCTAAAAGCAAAACGGAGCTATTTGGCAGAATGGTTGTCAATGTGTGCATTCAACTTCCAGAGTTAAACTGATGTGTGTTTGCAGCAGTTCAGAAAGCCTTTCTTTGCAGAATGTAGAAACAGTCATTTCCAGCCCTAGAGACGCATATAAGAGTTAGCATTAAGAATGCGTTTCAAACACAGAAGACCCGCTTCTTACAAACTGATCTGCTGTGTGTTGGTTCCTTTTAGGAGGTTGCATCTATGTTTAGATTCAGCGAGGGAGAAACGCGTTTCTTCCAAAAGCTGCGTTTGGACATTCCAGAGTGGATGGGAGAACAGGCTGTAAAGGGAAATACCTTCTTCTAAAAGCAAAACGGAGCTATCTAGCAGAATGGTTGTCAATGTGTGCATTCAACTTCCAGAGTTAAACTGATGTGTGTTTGCAGCAGTTCAGAAACCCTTTCTTTGGAGAATGTAGAAACAGTCATTTCCAGCCCTAGAGACGCATATAAGAGTTAGCAGTAAGAATGCGTTTCAAACACAGAAGACCCGCTTCTTACAAACTGATCTGCTGTGCGTTGGTTCCTTTTAGGATGTTGCATCTATCTTTATATTCAGTGTGGGAGAAACGCGTTTCTTCCAAAAGCTGCATTTGGACATTCCAGAGTGGATGGGAGAACAGGCTGTAAAGAGAAATACCTTGCTCTAAAAGCAAAACGGAGCTATCTAACAGAATGGTTGTCAATGTGTGCATTCAACTTCCAGAGTTAAACTGATGTGTGTTTGCAGCAGTTCAGAAACCCTTTCTTTGGAGAATGTAGAAACAGTCATTTCCAGCCCTAGAGACGCATATAAGAGTTAGCAGTAAGAATGCGTTTCAAACACAGAAGACCCGCTTCTTACAAACTGATCTGCTGTGCGTTGGTTCCTTTTAGGATGTTGCATCTATCTTTATATTCAGTGTGGGAGAAACGCGTTTCTTCCAAAACCTGCGTTTGAACATTCCAGAGTGGATGGGAGAACAGGCTGTAAAGGGAAATACCTTGCTCTAAAAGCAAAACGGAGCTATCTAGCAGAATGATTGTCAATGTGTGCACTCAACTTCCAGAGTTACATTGATGTGTGTTGGCAGCAGTTCAGAAACCCGTTCTTTGGAGAATGTAGAAACAGTCATTTACAGCCCTAGAGACGCATATAAGAGTTAACAGTAAGAATGCGTTTCAAACACAGAAGACCCGCTTCTTACAAACTGATATGCTGTGTGTTGGTTCCTTTTAGGAAGTTGCATCTATGTTTAGATTCAGCGAGCGAGAAACGCGTTTCTTCCAAAAGCTGCGTTTGGACATTCCAGAGTGGATTGGATAACAGGCTGTAAAGGGAAATACCTTGCTCTAAAAGCAAAACGGAGCTATCTAGCAGAATGGTTGTCAATGTGTGCATTCAACTTCCAGAGTTACACTGATGTGTGTTTGCAGCATTTCAGAAACCCTTTCTTTGCAGAATGTAGAAACAGTCATTTCCAGCCCTAGAGACACATCTAAGAGTTAGCAGTAAGAATGCGTTTCAAACACAGAAGACCCGCTTCTTACAAACTGATCTGCTGTGTGTTGGTTCCTTTTAGGAAGTTGCATCTATGTTTAGATTCAGCGAGGGAGAAACGCGTTTTTTCCAAAAGCTGCGTTTGGATATTCCAGAGTGGATGGTAGAACAGGCTGTAAAGGGAAATAACTTGTTCTAAAAGCAAAACGGAGCTATCTAGCAGAATGGTTGTCAATGTGTGCATTCACCTTCCAGAGTTAAACTGATGTGTGTTTGCAGCAGTTCAGAAACCCTTTCTTTGGAGAATGTAGAAACAGTCATTTCCAGCCCTATAGACGCATATAAGAGATAGCAGTAAGAATGCGTTTCAAACACAGAAGACCCGCTTCTTACAAACTGATCTGCTATGTGTTGGTTCCTTTTAGGAAGTTGCATCTATGTTTAGATTCATCGAGGGAGAAATGCGTTTCTTCCAAAAGCTGCGTTTGGACATTCCAGAGTGGATGGGAGAAAAGGCTGTAAAGGGAAATACCTTACTCTAAAAGCAAAACGCAGCTATCTAGCAGAATGGTTGTCAATGTGTGCATTCAACTTCCAGAGTTAAACTGATGTGTCTTTGCAGCAGTTCAGAAACCCTTTCTTTGCAGAATGTAGAAACAGTCATTTCCAGCCCTAGAGACGCATATAAGAGTTAGCAGTAAGAATGCGTTTCAAACACAGAAGACCCGCTTCTTACAAACTGATCTGCTGTGCGTTGGTTCCTTTTAGGATGTTGCATCTATATTTATATTCAGTGAGGGAGAAACGCGTTTCTTCCAAAACCTGCGTTTGAACATTCCAGAGTGGATGGGAGAACAGGCTGTAAAGGGAAATACCTTGCTCTAAAAGCAAAACGGAGCTATCTAGCAGAATGATTGTCCATGTGTGCACTCAACTTCCAGAGTTACATTGATGTGTGTTGGCAGCAGTTCAGAAACCCGTTCTTTGGAGAATGTAGAAACAGTCATTTCCAGCCCTAGAGACGCATATAAGAGTTAGCAGTAAGAATGCGTTTCAAACGCAGAAGATCCGCTTCTTACAAACTGATCTGCTGTGTGTTGGTTCCTTTCAGGAAGTTGCATCTATGTTTAGATTCAGCGAGGGAGAAATGCGTTTCTTCCAAAAGCTGCGTTTGGACATTCCAGAGTGGATGGGAGAAAAGGCTGTAAAGGGAAATACCTAACTCTAAAAGCAAAACGGAGCTATCTAGCAGAATGGTTGTCAATGTGTGCATTCAAATTCCAGAGTTACACTGATGTGTCTTTGCAGCAGTTCAGAATCCCTTTCTTTGCAGAATGTAGAAACAGTCATTTCCAGCCCTAGAGACGCATATAAGAGTTAGCATTAAGAATGCGTTTCAAACACAGAAGACACGCTTCTTACAAACTGATCTGCTGTGTGTTGGTTCCTTTTAGGAAGTTGCATCTATATTTAGATTCAGCGAGGGAGAAACGCGTTTCTTCCAAAAGCTGCGTTTGGATATTCCAGAGTGGATGGGAGAACAGGCTGTAAAGGGAAATAACTAGTTCTAAAAGCAAAACGGAGCTATCTAGCAGAATGGTTGTCAATGTGTGCATTCAACTTCCAGAGTTAAACTGATGTGTGTTTGCAGCAGTTCAGAAAGCCTTTCTTTGCAGAATGTAGAAACAGTCATTTCCAGCCCTAGAGACGCATATAAGAGTTAGCATTAAGAATGCGTTTCAAACACAGAAGACCCGCTTCTTACAAACTGATCTGCTGTGTGTTGGTTCCTTTTAGGAAGTTGCATCTATGTTTAGATTCAGCGATCGAGAAACGCGTTTCTTCCAAAAGCTGCGTTTGGACATTCCAGAGTGGATGGGAGAACAGGCTGTAAAGGGAAATACCTTCTTCTAAAAGCAAAACGGAGCTATCTAGCAGAATGGTTGTCAATGTGTGCATTCAACTTCCAGAGTTAAACTGATGTGTGTTTGCAGCAGTTCAGAAACCCTTTCTTTGGAGAATGTAGAAACAGTCATTTCCAGCCCTAGAGACGCATATAAGGGTTAGCAGTAAGAATGCGTTTCAAACACAGAAGACCCGCTTCTTACAAACTGATCTGCTGTGTGTTGGTTCCTTTTAGGAAGTTGCATCTATGTTTAGATTCAGCGAGGGAGAAACGCGTTTCTTCCAAAAGCTGCATTTGGACATTCCAGAGTTGAAGGGAGAACAGGCTGTAAAGAGAAATACCTTGCTCTAAAAGCAAAACGGTGCTATCTAACAGAATGGTTGTCAATGTGTGCATTCAACTTCCAGAGTTAAACTGATGTGTGTTTGCAGCAGTTCAGAAACCCTTTCTTTGGAGAATGTAGAAACAGTCATTTCCAGCCCTAGAGACGAATATAAGAGTTAGCAGTAAGAATGCGTTTCAAACACAGAAGACCCGCTTCTTACAAACTGATCTGCTGTGTGTTGGTTCCTTTTAGGAAGTTGCATCTATGTTTAGATTCAGCGAGGGAGAAACGCGTTTCTTCCAAAAGCTGCGTTTGGACATTCCAGAGTGGATGGGAGAACAGGCTGTAAAGAGAAATACCTTGCTCTAAAAGCAAAACGGAGCTATCTAGCAGAATGGTTGTCAATGTGTGCATTCAACTTCCTGAGGTAAACTGATGTGTCTTTGCAGCAATTCAGAAACCCTTTCTTTGCAGAATGTAGAAACAGTCATTTCCAGCCCTAGAGACAATTATAAGAGTTAGCAGTAAGAATGCGTTTCAAACACAGAAGACCCGCTTCTTACAAACTGATCTGCTGTTTGTTGGTTCCTTTTAGGAAGTTGCATCTATGTTTAGATTCAGCGAGGGAGAAACGCGTTTCTTCCAAAAGCTGCGTTTGGATATTCCAGAGTGGATAAGAGAACAGGCTGTAAAGGGAAATAACTTGTTCTAAAAGCAAAACGGAGCTATTTGGCAGAATGGTTGTCAATGTGTGCATTCAACTTCCAGAGTTAAACTGATGTGTGTTTGCAGCAGTTCAGAAAGCCTTTCTTTGCAGAATGTAGAAACAGTCATTTCCAGCCCTAGAGACGCATATAAGAGTTAGCATTAAGAATGCGTTTCAAACACAGAAGACCCGCTTCTTACAAACTGATCTGCTGTGTGTTGGTTCCTTTTAGGAGGTTGCATCTATGTTTAGATTCAGCGAGGGAGAAACGCGTTTCTTCCAAAAGCTGCGTTTGGACATTCCAGAGTGGATGGGAGAACAGGCTGTAAAGGGAAATACCTTCTTCTAAAAGCAAAACGGAGCTATCTAGCAGAATGGTTGTCAATGTGTGCATTCAACTTCCAGAGTTAAACTGATGTGTGTTTGCAGCAGTTCAGAAACCCTTTCTTTGGAGAATGTAGAAACAGTCATTTCCAGCCCTGGAGACGCATATAAGGGTTAGCAGTAAGAATGCGTTTCAAACACAGAAGACCCGCTTCTTACAAACTGATCTGCTGTGTGTTGGTTCCTTTAAGGAAGTTGCATCTATGTTTAGATTCAGCGAGGGAGAAACGCGTTTCTTCCAAAAGCTGCATTTGGACATTCCAGAGTGGATGGGAGAACAGGCTGTAAAGAGAAATACCTTGCTCTAAAAGCAAAACGGAGCTATCTAACAGAATGGTTGTCAATGTGTGCATTCAACTTCCAGAGTTAAACTGATGTGTGTTTGCAGCAGTTCAGAAACCCTTTCTTTGGAGAATGTAGAAACAGTCATTTCCAGCCCTAGAGACGCATATAAGAGTTAGCAGTAAGAATGCGTTTCAAACACAGAAGACCCGCTTCTTACAAACTGATCTGCTGTGCGTTGGTTCCTTTTAGGATGTTGCATCTATCTTTATATTCAGTGTGGGAGAAACGCGTTTCTTCCAAAACCTGCGTTTGAACATTCCAGAGTGGATGGGAGAACAGGCTGTAAAGGGAAATACCTTGCTCTAAAAGCAAAACGGAACTATCTAGCAGAATGATTGTCAATGTGTGCACTCAACTTCCAGAGTTACATTGATGTGTGTTGGCAGCAGTTCAGAAACCCGTTCTTTGGAGAATGTAGAAACAGTCATTTACAGCCCTAGAGACGCATATAAGAGTTAGCAGTAAGAATGCGTTTCAAACACAGAAGACCCGCTTCTTACAAACTGATATGCTGTGTGTTGGTTCCTTTTAGGAAGTTGCATCTATGTTTAGATTCAGCGATCGAGAAACGCGTTTCTTCCAAAAGCTGCGTTTGGACATTCCAGAGTGGATTGGATAACAGGCTGTAAAGGGAAATACCTTGCTCTAAAAGCAAAACGGAGCTATCTAGCAGAATGGTTGTCAATGTGTGCATTCAACTTCCAGAATTACACTGATGTGTGTTTGCAGCATTTCAGAAACCCTTTCTTTGCAGAATGTAGAAACAGTCATTTCCAGCCCTAGAGACACATCTAAGAGTTAGCAGTAAGAATGCGTTTCAAACACAGAAGACCCGCTTCTTACAAACTGATCTGCTGTGTGTTGGTTCCTTTTAGGAAGTTGCATCTATGTTTAGATTCAGCGAGGGAGAAACGCGTTTTTTCCAAAAGCTGCGTTTGGATATTCCAGAGTGGATGGTAGAACAGGCTGTAAAGGGAAATAACTTGTTCTAAAAGCAAAACGGAGCTATCTAGCAGAATGGTTGTCAATGTGTGCATTCACCTTCCAGAGTTAAACTGATGTGTGTTTGCAGCAGTTCAGAAACCCTTTCTTTGGAGAATGTAGAAACAGTCATTTCCAGCCCTATAGACGCATATAAGAGATAGCAGTAAGAATGCGTTTCAAACACAGAAGACCCGCTTCTTACAAACTGATCTGCTATGTGTTGGTTCCTTTTAGGAAGTTGCATCTATGTTTAGATTCATCGAGGGAGAAATGCGTTTCTTCCAAAAGCTGCGTTTGGACATTCCAGAGTGGATGGGAGAAAAGGCTCTAAAGGGAAATACCTTACTCTAAAAGCAAAACGCAGCTATCTAGCAGAATGGTTGTCAATGTGTGCATTCAACTTCCAGAGTTAAACTGATGTGTCTTTGCAGCAGTTCAGAAACCCTTTCTTTGCAGAATGTAGAAACAGTCATTTCCAGCCATAGAGACGCATATAAGAGTTAGCAGTAAGAATGCGTTTCAAACACAGAAGACCCGCTTCTTACAAACTGATCTGCTGTGCGTTGGTTCCTTTTAGGATGTTGCATCTATATTTATATTCAGTGAGGGAGAAACGCGTTTCTTCCAAAACCTGCGTTTGAACATTCCAGAGTGGATGGGAGAACAGGCTGTAAAGGGAAATACCTTGCTCTAAAAGCAAAACGGAGCTATCTAGCAGAATTTTTGTCAATGTGTGCATACAACTTCCAGAGTTACACTGATGTGTGTTTGCAGCAGTTCAGAAACACCTTCTTTGGAGAATGTAAAAACAGTCATTTCCAGCCCTAGAAACGCATATAAGAGTTAGCAGTAAGAATGCGTTTCAAACACAGAAGAACCGCTTCTTACAAACTGATCTGCTGTGTGTTGGTTCGTTTTAGGAAGTTGCATCTATGTTTAGATTCAGCGAGGGAGAAAAGCGTTTCTTCCAAAAGCTGCGTTTGGACATTCCAGAGTGGATGAGAGAACAGGCTGTAACGGGAAATACCTTGTTCTAAAAGCAAAACGGAGCTATCTAGCAGAATGGTTGTCAATGTGTGCATTCAACTTCCAGAGTTACACTGATGCGTGTTTGCAGCAGTTCAGAAACCCTTTCTTTGGAGAATGTAGAAACAGTCATTTCCAGCCCTAGAGACGCATATAAGAGTTAGCAGTAAGAATGCGTTTCAAACACAGAAGACCCGCTTCTTACAAACTGATCTGCTGTGTGTTGGTTCCTTTCAGGAAGTTGCATCTATGTTTAGATTCAGCGAGGGAGAAATGCGTTTCTTCCAAAAGCTGCGTTTGGACATTCCAGAGTGGGTGGGAGAACAGGCTGTAAATGGAAATACCTTGCTCTAAAAGCAAAACGGAGCTATCTAGCAGAATGGTTATCAATGTGTGCATTCAACTTCCAGAGGTAAACTGATGTGTGTTTGCAGCAGTTCAGAAACCCTTTCTTTGGAGAATGTAGAAACAGTCATTTCCAGCCCTAGAGACGCATATAAGAGTTAGCAGTAAGAATGCGTTTCAAACACAGAAGACCCGCTTCTTACAAACTGATCTGCTGTGTGTTGGTTCCTTTTAGGAAGTTGCATCTATGTTTAGATTCAGCGAGGGAGAAACGCGTTTCTTCCAAAAGCTGCGTTTGGACATTCCAGAGTGGATGGGAGAACAGGCTGTAAAGAGAAATACCTTGCTCTAAAAGCAAAACGGAGCTATCTAGCAGAATGGTTGTCAATGTGTGCATTCAACTTCCAGAGGTAAACTGATGTGTCTTTGCAGCAATTCAGAAACCCTTTCTTTGCAGAATGTAGAAACAGTCATTTCCAGCCCTAGAGACAATTATAAGAGTTAGCAGTAAGAATGCGTTTCAAACACAGAAGACCCGCTTCTTACAAACTGATCTGCTGTTTGTTGGTTCCTTTTAGGAAGTTGCATCTATGTTTAGATTCAGCGAGGGAGAAACGCGTTTCTTCCAAAAGCTGCGTTTGGATATTCCAGAGTGGATAAGAGAACAGGCTGTAAAGGGAAATAACTTGTTCTAAAAGCAAAACGGAGCTATTTGGCAGAATGGTTGTCAATGTGTGCATTCAACTTCCAGAGTTAAACTGATGTGTGTTTGCAGCAGTTCAGAAAGCCTTTCTTTGCAGAATGTAGAAACAGTCATTTCCAGCCCTAGAGACGCATATAAGAGTTAGCATTAAGAATGCGTTTCAAACACAGAAGACCCGCTTCTTACAAACTGATCTGCTGTGTGTTGGTTCCTTTTAGGAGGTTTCATCTATGTTTAGATTCAGCGAGGGAGAAACGCGTTTCTTCCAAAAGCTGCGTTTGGACATTCCAGAGTGGATGGGAGAACAGGCTGTAAAGGGAAATACCTTCTTCTAAAAGCAAAACGGAGCTATCTAGCAGAATGGTTGTCAATGTGTGCATTCAACTTCCAGAGTTAAAATGATGTGTGTTTGCAGCAGTTCAGAAACCCTTTCTTTGGAGAATGTAGAAACAGTCATTTCCAGCCCTAGAGACGCATATAAGGGTTAGCAGTAAGAATGCGTTTCAAACACAGAAGACCCGCTTCTTACAAACTGATCTGCTGTGTGTTGGTTCCTTTAAGGAAGTTGCATCTATGTTTAGATTCAGCGAGGGAGAAACGCGTTTCTTCCAAAAGCTGCATTTGGACATTCCAGAGTGGATGGGAGAACAGGCTGTAAAGAGAAATACCTTGCTCTAAAAGCAAAACGGAGCTATCTAACAGAATGGTTGTCAATGTGTGCATTCAACTTCCAGAGTTAAACTGATGTGTGTTTGCAGCAGTTCAGAAACCCTTTCTTTGCAGAATGTAGAAACAGTCATTTCCAGCCCTAGAGACGCATGTAAGAGTTAGCAGTAAGAATGCGTTTCAAACACAGAAGACCCGCTTCTTACAAACTGATCTGCTGTGCGTTGGTTCCTTTTAGGATGTTGCATCTATCTTTATATTCAGTGTGGGAGAAACGCATTTCTTCCAAAACCTGCGTTTGAACATTCCAGAGTGGATGGGAGAACAGGCTGTAAAGGGAAATACCTTGCTCTAAAAGCAAAACGGAGCTATCTAGCAGAATGATTGTCAATGTGTGCACTCAACTTCCAGAGTTACATTGATGTGGGTTGGCAGCAGTTCAGAAACCCGTTCTTTGGAGAATGTAGAAACAGTCATTTACAGCCCTAGAGACGCATATAAGAGTTACCAGTAAGAATGCGTTTCAAACACAGAAGACCCGCTTCTTACAAACTGATATGCTGTGTGTTGGTTCCTTTTAGGAAGTTGCATCTATGTTTAGATTCAGCGAGCGAGAAACGCGTTTCTTCCAAAAGCTGCGTTTGGACATTCCAGAGTGGATGGGAGAACAGGCTGTAAAGGGAAATACCTTGCTCTAAAAGCAAAACGGAGCTATCTAGCAGAATGGTTGTCAATGTGTGCATTCAACTTCCAGAGTTACACTGATGTGTGTTTGCAGCATTTCAGAAACCCTTTCTTTGCAGAATGTAGAAACAGTCATTTCCAGCCCTAGAGACACATCTAAGAGTTAGCAGTAAGAATGCGTTTCAAACACAGAAGACCCGCTTCTTACAAACTGATCTGCTGTGTGTTGGTTCCTTTTAGGAAGTTGCATCTATGTTTAGATTCAGCAAGGGAGAAACGCGTTTTTTCCAAAAGCTGCGTTTGGATATTCCAGAGTGGATGGTAGAACAGGCTGTAAAGGGAAATAACTTGTTCTAAAAGCAAAACGGAGCTATCTAGCAGAATGGTTGTCAATGTGTGCATTCAACTTCCTGAGTTAAACTGATGTGTGTTTGCAGCAGTTCAGAAACCCTTTCTTTGGAGAATGTAGAAACAGTCATTTCCAGCCCTATAGACGCATATAAGAGATAGCAGTAAGAATGCGTTTCAAACACAGAAGACCCGCTTCTTACAAACTGATCTGCTATGGGTTGGTTCCTTTTAGGAAGTTGCATCTATGTTTAGATTCATCGAGGGAGAAATGCGTTTCTTCCAAAAGCTGCGTTTGGACATTCCAGAATGGATGGGAGAAAAGGCTGTAAAGGGAAATACCTTACTCTAAAAGCAAAACGCAGCTATCTAGCAGAATGGTTGTCAATGTGTGCATTCAACTTCCAGAGTTAAACTGATGTGTCTTTGCAGCAGTTCAGAAACGCTTTCTTTGCAGAATGTAGAAACAGTCATTTCCAGCCATAGAGACGCATATAAGAGTTAGCAGTAAGAATGCGTTTCAAACACAGAAGACCCGCTTCTTACAAACTGATCTGCTGTGCGTTGGTTCCTTTTAGGATGTTGCATCTATGTTTATATTCAGTGAGGGAGAAACGCGTTTCTTCCAAAACCTGCGTTTGAACATTCCAGAGTGGATGGGAGAACAGGCTGTAAAGGGAAATACCTTGCTCTAAAAGCAAAACGGAGCTATCTAGCAGAATGTTTGTCAATGTGTGCATTCAACTTCCAGAGTTACACTGATGTGTGTTTGCAGCAGTTCAGAAACACCTTCTTTGGAGAATGTAGAAACAGTCATTTCCAGCCCTAGAAACGCATATAAGAGTTAGCAGTAAGAATGCGTTTCAAACACAGAAGACCCGGTTCTTACAAACTGATCTGCTGTGTGTTGGTTCCTTTTAGGAAGTTGCATCTATGTTTAGATTCAGCGAGGGAGAAAGGCGTTTCTTCCAAAAGCTGCGTTTGTATATTCCAGAGTGGATGGGAGAACAGGCTGTAAAGGGAAATAAGTAGTTCTAAAAGCAAAACGGAGCTATCTAGCAGAATGGTTGTCAATGTGTGCATTCAACTTCCAGAGTTAAACTGATGTGTGTTTGCAGCAGTTCAGAAACCCTTTCTTTGGAGAATGTAGAAACAGTCATTTCCAGCCCTAGAGACGAATATAAGAGTTAGCAGTAAGAATGCGTTTCAAACACAGAAGACCCGCTTCTTACAAACTGATCTGCTGAGTGTTGGTTCCTTTTAGGAAGTTGCATCTATGTTTAGATTCAGCGAGGGAGAAATGCGTTTCTTCCAAAAGCTGCGTTTGGACATTCCATAGTGGGTGGGAGAACAGGCTGTAAATGGAAATACCTTGCTCTAAAAGCAAAACGGAGCTATCTATCAGAATGGTTATCAATGTGTGCATTCAACTTCCAGAGGTAAACTGATGTGTGTTTGCAGCAGTTCAGAAACCCTTTCTTTGGAGAATGTAGAAACATTCATTTCCAGCCCTAGAGACGCATATAAGAGTTAGCAGGAAGAATGCGTTTCAAACACAGAAGACCCGCTTCTTACAAACTGATCTGCTGTGTGTTGGTTCCTTTTAGGAAGTTGCATCTATGTTTAGATTCAGCGAGGGAGAAACGCGTTTCTTCCAAAAGCTGCATTTGGACATTCCAGAGTGGATGGGAGAACAGGCTGTAAAGAGAAATACCTTGCTCTAAAAGCAAAACGGAGCTATCTAGCAGAATGGTTGTCAATGTGTGCATTCAACTTCCAGAGGTAAACTGATGTGTCTTTGCAGCAATTCAGAAACCCTTTCTTTGCAGAATGTAGAAACAGTCATTTCCAGCCCTAGAGACAATTATAAGAGTTAGCAGTAAGAATGCGTTTCAAACACAGAAGACCCGCTTCTTACAAACTGATCTGCTTTTTGTCGGTTCCTTTTAGGAAGTTGCATCTATGTTTAGATTCAGCGAGGGAGAAACGCGTTTCTTCCAAAAGCTGCGTTTGGATATTCCAGAGTGGATAAGAGAACAGGCTGTAAAGGGAAATAACTTGTTCTAAAAGCAAAACGGAGCTATTTGGCAGAATGGTTGTCAATGTGTGCATTCAACTTCCAGAGTTAAACTGATGTGTGTTTGCAGCAGTTCAGAAACCCTTTCTTTGGAGAATGTAGAAACAGTCATTTCCAGCCCTAGAGACGCATATAAGAGTTAGCAGTAAGAATGCGTCTCAAACACAGAAGACCCGCTTCTTACAAACTGATCTGCTGTGCGTTGGTTCCTTTTAGGATGTTGCATCTATGTTTATATTCAGTGTGGGAGAAACGCGTTTCTTCCAAAACCTGCGTTTGAACATTCCAGAGTGGATGGGAGAACAGGCTGTAAAGGGAAATACCTTGCTCTAAAAGCAAAACGGAGCTATCTAACAGAATGGTTGTCAATGTGTGCATTCAACATCCAGAGTTACACTGATGTGTGTTTGCAGCAGTTCAGAAACACCTTCTTTGGAGAATGTAGAAACAGTCATTTCCAGCCCTAGAAACGCATATAAGAGTTAGCAGTAAGAATGCGTTTCAAACACAGGAGACCCGCTTCCTACAAACTGATCTGCTGTGTGTTGGTTCCTTTTAGGAAGTTGCATCTATGTTTAGATTCAGCGAGGGAGAAACGCGTTTCTTCCAAAAGCTGCATTTGGACATTCCAGAGTGGATGGGAGAACAGGCTGTAAAGAGAAATACCTTGCTCTAAAAGCAAAACGGAGCTACCTAACAGAAAGGTTGTCAATGTGTCCATTCAACTTCCAGAGTTAAACTGATGTTTGTTTGCAGCAGTTCAGAAACCCTTTCTTTGGAGAATGTAGAAACAGTCATTTCCAGCCCTAGAGACGCATATAAGAGTTAGCAGTAAGAATGCGTTTCAAACACAGAAGACCCGCTTCTTACAAACTGATCTGCTGTGCGTTGGTTCCTTTTAGGATGTTGCATCTATGTTTATATTCAGTGTGGGAGAAACGCGTTTCTTCCAAAACCTGCGTTTGAACATTCCAGAGTGGATGGGAGAACAGGCTGTAAAGGGAAATACCTTGCTCTAAAAGCAAAACGGAGCTATCTAGCAGAATGATTGTCAATGTGTGCACTCAACTTCCAGAGTTACATTGATGTGTGTTGGCAGCAGTTCAGAAACCCGTTCTTTGGAGAATGAAGAAACAGTCATTTACAGCCCTAGAGACGCATATAAGAGTTAGCAGTAAGAATGCGTTTCAAACACAGAAGACCCGCTTCTTACAAACTGATATGCTGTGTGTGGGTTCCTTTTAGGAAGTTGCATCTATGTTTAGATTCAGCGAGCGAGAAACGCGTTTCTTCCAAAAGCTGCGTTTGGACATTCCAGAGTGGATGGGAGAACAGGCTGTAAAGGGAAATACCTTGCTCTAAATGCAAAACGGAGCTATCTAGCAGAATGGTTGTCAATGTGTGCATTCAACTTCCAGAGTTACACTGATGTGTGTTTGCAGCATTTCAGAAACCCTTTCTTTGCAGAATGTAGAAACAGTCATTTCCAGCCCTAGAGACACATCTAAGAGTTAGCAGTAAGAATGCGTTTCAAACACAGAAGACCCGCTTCTTACAAACTGATCTGCTGTGTGTTGGTTCCTTTTAGGAAGTTGCATCTATGTTTAGATTCAGCGAGGGAGAAAAGCGTTTTTTCCAAAAGCTGCGTTTGGATATTCCAGAGTGGACGGTAGAACAGGCTGTAAAGGGAAATAACTTGTTCTAAAAGCAAAACGGAGCTATATAGCAGAATGGTTGTCAATGTGTGCATTCACCTTCCAGAGTTAAACTGATCTGTGTTTGCAGCAGTTCAGAAACCCTTTCTTTGCAGAATGTAGAAACAGTCATTTCCAGCCCTATAGACGCATATAAGAGATAGCAGTAAGAATGCGTTTCAAACACAGAAGACCCGCTTCTTACAAACTGATCTGCTATGTGTTGGTTCCTTTTAGGAAGTTGCATCTATGTTTAGATTCATCGAGGGAGAAATGCGTTTCTTCCAAAAGCTGCGTTTGGACATTCCAGAGTGGATGGGAGAAAAGGCTGTAAAGGGAAATACCTTACTCTAAAAGCAAAACGCAGCTATCTAGCAGAATGGTTGTCAATGTGTGCATTCAACTTCCAGAGTTAAACTGATGTGTCTTTGCAGCAGTTCAGAAACCCTTTCTTTGCAGAATGTAGAAACAGTCATTTTCAGCCCTAGAGACGCATATAAGAGTTAGCAGTAAGAATGCGTTTCAAACACAGAAGACCCGGTTCTTACAAACTGATCTGCTGTGTGTTGGTTCCTTTTAGGAAGTTGCATCTATGTTTAGATTCAGCGAGGGAGAAACGCGTTTCTTCCAAAAGCTGCGTTTGGACATTCCAGAGTGGATGGGAGAAAAGGCTGTAAAGGGAAATAACTTGTTCTAAAAGCAAAACGGAGCTATCTAGCAGAATGGTTGTCAATGTGTGCATTCAACTTCCAGAGTTAAACTGATGTGTGTTTGCAGCAGTTCAGAAACCTTTTGTTTGGAGAATGTAGAAACAGTCATTTCCAGCCCTAGAGACACATGTAACGGTTAGCAGAAAGAATGCGTTTCAAACACAGAAGACCCGCTTCTTACAAACTGATCTGCTGTGTGTTGGTTCCTTTTAGGAAGTTGCATCTATGTTTAGATACAGCGAGGGAGAAACGCGTTTCTTCCAAAGCTGCGTTTGGACATTCCAGAGTGGATGGGAGAACAGGCTGTAAATGGAAATACCTTGCTCTAAAAGCAAAACGGAGCTATCTAGCAGAATGTTTGTCAATGTGTGCATTCAACTTCCAGAGTTACACTGATGTGTGTTTGCAGCAGTTCAGAAACACCTTCTTTGGAGAATGTAGAAACAGTCATTTCCAGCCCTAGAAACGCATATAAGAGTTAGCAGTAAGAATGCGTTTCAAACACAGAAGAACAGCTTCTTACAAACTGATCTGCTGTGTGTTGGTTCGTTTTAGGAAGTTGCATCTATGTTTAGATTCAGCGAGGGAGAAAAACGTTTCTTCCAAAAGCTGCGTTTGGACATTCCAGAGTGGATGAGAGAACAGGCTGTAACGGGAAATACCTTGTTCTAAAAGCAAAACGGAGCTATCTAGCAGAATGGTTGTCAATGTGTGCATTCAACTTCCAGAGTTACACTGATGTGTGTTTGCAGCAGTTCAGAAACCCTTTCTTTGGAGAATGTAGAAACAGTCATTTCCAGCCCTATAGACGCATAAAAGAGATAGCAGTAAGAATGCGTTTCAAACACAGAAGACTCGCTTCTTACAAACTGATCTGCTGTGTGTTGGTTCCTTTTAGGAAGTTGCATCTATGTTTAGATTCAGCGAGGGAGAAATGCGTTTCTTCCAAAAGCTGCGTTTGGACATTCCAGATTGGATGGGAGAAAAGGCTGTAAAGGGAAATACCTTACTCTAAAAGCAAAACGGAGCTATCTAGCAGAATGGTTGTCAATGTGTGCATTCAACTTCCAGAGTTATACTGATGTGTCTTTGCAGCAGTTCAGAAACCCTTTCTTTGCAGAATGTAGAAACAGTCATTTCCAGCCCTAGAGACGCATATAAGAGTTAGCAGTAAGAATGCGTTTCAAACACAGAAGACCCGGTTCTTACAAACTGATATGCTGTGTGTTGGTTCCTTTTAGGAAGTTGCATCTATGTTTAGATTCAGCGAGGGAGAAACGCGTTTCTTCCAAAAGCTGCGTTTGGATATTCCAGAGTGGATGGGAGAACAGGCTGTAAAGGGAAATAACTTGTTCTAAAAGCAAAACGGAGCTATCTAGCAGAATGGTTGTCAATGTGTGCATTCAACTTCCAGAGTTAAACTGATGTGTGTTTGCAGCAGTTCAGAAACCCTTTCTTTGGAGAATGTAGAAACAGTCATTTCCAGCCCTAGAGACGCATATAAGAGTTAGCAGTAAGAATGCGTTTCAAACACAGAAGACCCGCTTCTTACAAACTGATCTGCTGTTTGTTGGTTCCTTTTAGGAAGTTGCATCTATGTTTAGATTCAGCGAGGGAGAAACGCGTTTCTTCCAAAAGCTGCGTTTGGATATTCCAGAGTGGATAAGAGAACAGGCTGTAAAGGGAAATAACTTGTTCTAAAAGCAAAACGGAGCTATTTGGCAGAATGGTTGTCAATATGTGAATTCAACTTCCAGAGTTAAACTGATGTGTGTTTGCAGCAGTTCAGAAAGCCTTTCTTTGCAGAATGTAGAAACAGTCATTTCCAGCCCTAGAGACGCATATAAGAGTTACCATTAAGAATGCGTTTAAAACACAGAAGACCCGCTTCTTACAAACTGATCTGCTGTGTGTTGGTTCCTTTTAGGAAGTTGCATCTATGTTTAGATTCAGCGAGGGAGAAACGCGTTTCTTCCAAAAGCTGCGTTTGGACATTCCAGAGTGGATGGGAGAACAGGCTGTAAAGGGAAATACCTTCTTCTAAAATCAAAACGGAGCTATCTAGCAGAATGGTTGTCAATGTGTGCATTCAACTTCCAGAGTTAAACTGATGTGTGTTTGCAGCAGTTCAGAAACCCTTTCTTTGCAGAATGTAGAAACAGTCATTTCCAGCCCTAGAGACGCATATAAGAGTTAGCAGTAAGAATGCGTTTCAAACACAGAAGACCCGCTTCTTACAAACTGATCTGCTGTGCGTTGGTTCCTTTTAGGATGTTGCATCTATGTTTATATTCAGTGAAGGAGAAACGCGTTTCTTCCACAACCTGCGTTTGAACATTCCAGAGTGGATGGGAGAACAGGCTGTAAAGGGAAATACCTTGCTCTAAAAGCAAAACGAAGCTATCTAGCAGAATGTTTGTCAATGTGTGCATTCAACTTCCAGAGTTACACTGATGTGTGTTTGCAGCAGTTCAGAAACACCTTCTTTGGAGAATGTAGAAACAGTCATTTCCAGCCCTAGAAACGCATATAAGAGTTAGCAGTAAGAATGCGTTTCAAACACAGAAGACCCGCTTCTTACAAACTGATCTGCTGTGTGTTGGTTCCTTTTAGGAAGTTGCATCTATGTTTAGATTCAGCGAGGGAGAAAAGCGTTTCTTCCAAAAGCTGCGTTTGGACATTCCAGAGTGGATGAGAGAACAGGCTGTAACGGGAAATACCTTGTTCTAAAAGCAAAACGGAGCTACCTAGCAGAATGGTTGTCAATGTGTGCATTCAACTTCCAGAGTAACACTGATGTGTGTTTGCAGCAGTTCAGAAACCCTTTCTTTGGAGAATGTAGAAACAGTCATTTCCAGCCCTAGAGACGCATATAAGGGTTAGCAGTAAGAATGCGTTTCAAACACAGAAGACCCGCTTCTTACAAACTGATCTGCTGTGTGTTGGTTCCTTTTAGAAAGTTGCATCTATGTTTAGATTCAGCGAGGGAGAAACGCGTTTTTTCCAAAAGCTGCTTTTGGATATTCCAGAGTGGATGGTAGAACAGGCTGTAAAGGGAAATAACTTGTTCTAAAAGCAAAACGGAGCTATCTAGCAGAATGGTTGACAATGTGTGCATTCACCTTCCAGAGTTAAAATGATGTGTGTTTGCAGCAGTTCAGAAACCCTTTCTTTGGAGAATGTAGAAACCGTCATTTCCAGCCCTATAGACGCATATAAGAGATAGCAGTAAGAATGCGTTTCAAACACAGAAGACCCGCTTCTTACAAACTGATCTGCTGTGTGTTGGTTCGTTTTAGGAAGTTGCATCTATGTTTAGATTCAGCGAGGGAGAAAAGCGTTTCTTCCAAAAGCTGCGTTTGGACATTCCAGAGTGGATGAGAGAACAGGCTGTAACGGGAAATACCTTGTTCTAAAAGCAAAAGGAACTACCTAGCAGAATGGTTGTCAATGTGTGCATTCAACTTCCAGAGTAACACTGATGTGTGTTTGCAGCAGTTCAGAAACCCTTTCTTTGGAGAATGTAGAAACAGTCATTTCCAGCCCTAGAGACGCATATAAGAGATAGCAGTAAGAATGCGTTTCAAACACAGAAGACACGCTTCTTACAAACTGATCTGCTGTGTGTTGGTTCCTTTTAGGAAGTTGCATCTATGTTTAGATTCAGCGAGGGAGAAATGCGTTTCTTCCAAAAGGTGCGTTTGGACATTCCAGAGTGGATGGGAGAAAAGGCTGTAAAGGGAAATACCTTACTCTAAAAGCCAAACGGAGCTATCTAGCAGAATGGTTGTCAATGTGTGCATTCAACTTCCTGAGTTAAACTGATGTGTCTTTGCAGCAGTTCAGAAACCCTTTCTTTGCAGAATGTAGAAACAGTCATTTCCAGCCCTAGAGACGCATATAAGAGTTAGCAGTAAGAATGCGTTTCAAACACAGAAGACCCGCTTCTTACAAACTGATCTGCTGAGTGTTGGTTCCTTTTAGGAAGTTGCATCTATGTTTAGATTCAGCGAGGGAGAAATGCGTTTCTTCCAAAAGCTGCGTTTGGACATTCCAGAGTGGGTGGGAGAACAGGCTGTAAATGGAAATACCTTGCTCTAAAAGCAAAACGGAGCTATCTAGCAGAATGGTTATCAATGTGTTCATTCAACTTCCAGAGGTAAA
The DNA here is from genome assembly GCF_048565385.1 of Saimiri boliviensis. NCBI lineage: Eukaryota > Metazoa > Chordata > Mammalia > Primates > Cebidae > Saimiri > Saimiri boliviensis. The sequence goes on from NC_133462.1 coordinate 57,412,785, forward strand.
CTGATGTGTGTTTGCAGCAGTTCAGAAACCCTTTCTTTGGAGAATGTAGAAACAGTCATTTCCAGCCCTAGAGACAATTATAAGAGTTAGCAGTAAGAATGCGTTTCAAACACAGAAGACCCGCTTCTTACAAACTGATCTGCTGTTTGTTGGTTCCTTTTAGGAAGTTGCATCTATGTTTAGATTCCGCGAGGGAGAAACGCGTTTCTTCCAAAAGCTGCGTTTGGACATTCCAGAGTGGATGGGAGAACAGGCTGTAAAGGGAAATACCTTCTTCTAAAAGCAAAACGGAGCTATCTAGCAGAGTGGTTGTCAATGTGTGCATTCAACTTCCAGAGTTAAACTGATGTGTGTTTGCAGCAGTTCAGAAACCCTTTCTTTGGAGAATGTAGAAACAGTCATTTCCAGCCCTAGAGACGCATATAAGAGTTAGCAGTAAGAATGCGTTTCAAACACAGAAGACCCGCTTCTTACAAACTGATCTGCTGTGCGTTGGTTCCTTTTAGGATGTTGCATCTATGTTTATATTCAGTGAGGGAGAAACGCGTTTCTTCCAAAACCTGCGTTTGAACATTCCAGAGTGGATGGGAGAACAGGCTGTAAAGGGAAATACCTTGCTCTAAAAGCAAAAAGGAGCTATCTAGCAGAATGTTTGTCAATGTGTGCATTCAACTTCCAGAGTTACACTGATGTGTGTTTGCAGCAGTTCAGAAACACCTTCTTTGGAGAATGTAGAAACAGTCATTTCCAGCCCTAGAAACGCATATAAGAGTTAGCAGTAAGAATGCGTTTCAAACACAGAAGAACCGTTTCTTACAAACTGATCTGCTGTGTGTTGGTTCGTTTTAGGAAGTTGCATCTATGTTTAGATTCAGCGAGGGAGAAAAGCGTTTCTTCCAAAAGCTGCGTTTGGACATTCCAGAGTGGATGAGAGAACAGGCTGTAACGGGAAATACCTTGTTCTAAAAGCAAAACGGAGCTACCTAGCAGAATGGTTGTCAATGTGTGCATTCAACTTCCAGAGTAACACTGATGTGTGTTTGCAGCAGTTCAGAAACCCTTTCTTTGGAGAATGTAGAAACAGTCATTTCCAGCCCTAGAGACGCATATAAGGGTTAGCAGTAAGAATGGGTTTCAAACACAGAAGACCCGCTTCTTACAAACTGATCTGCTGTGTGTTGGTTCCTTTTAGAAAGTTGCATCTATGTTTAGATTCAGCGAGGGAGAAACGCGTTTTTTCCAAAAGCTGCGTTTGGATATTCCAGAGTGGATGGTAGAACAGGCTGTAAAGGGAAATAACTTGTTCTAAAAGCAAAACGGAGCTATCTAGCAGAATGGTTGACAATGTGTGCATTCACCTTCCAGAGTTAAAATGATGTGTGTTTGCAGCAGTTCAGAAACCCTTTCTTTGGAGAATGTAGAAACCGTCATTTCCAGCCCTATAGACGCATATAAGAGATAGCAGTAAGAATGCGTTTCAAACACAGAAGACCCGCTTCTTACAAACTGATCTGCTATGTGTTGGTTCCTTTTAGGAAGTTGCATCTATGTTTAGATTCATCGAGGGAGAAATGCGTTTCTTCCAAAAGCTGCGTTTGGACATTCCAGAGTGGATGGGAGAAAAGGTTGTAAAGGAAAATACCTTACTGTAAAAGCAAAACGCAGCTATCTAGCAGAATGGTTGTCAATGTGTGCATTCAACTTCCAGAGTTAAACTGATGTGTCTTTGCTGCAGTTCAGAAACCCTTTCTTTGCAGAATGTAGAAACAGTCATTTCCAGCCCTAGAGACGCATATAAGAGTTAGCAGTAAGAATGCGTTTCAAACACAGAAGACCCGCTTCTTACAAACTGATCTGCTGTGCGTTGGTTCCTTTTAGGATGTTGCATCTATGTTTATATTCAGTGAGGGAGAAACGCGTTTCTTCCAAAACCTGCGTTTGAACATTCCAGAGTGGATGGGAGAACAGGCTGTAAAGGGAAATACCTTGCTCTAAAAGCAAAACGGAGCTATCTAGCAGAATGTTTGTCAATGTGTGCATTCAACTTCCAGAGTTACACTGATGTGTGTTTGCAGCAGTTCAGAAACACCTTCTTTGGAGAATGTAGAAACAGTCATTTCCAGCCCTAGAAACGCATATAAGAGTTAGCAGTAAGAATGCGTTTCAAACACAGAAGACCCGCTTCTTACAAACTGATCTGCTGTGTGTTGGTTCGTTTTAGGAAGTTGCATCTATGTTTAGATTCAGCGAGGGAGAAAAGCGTTTCTTCCAAAAGCTGCGTTTGGACATTCCAGAGTGGATGAGAGAACAGGCTGTAACGGGAAATACCTTGTTCTAAAAGCAAAACGGAGCTACCTAGCAGAATGGTTGTCAATGTGTGCATTCAACTTCCAGAGAAACACTGATGTGTCTTTGCAGCAGTTCAGAAACCCTTTCTTTGGAGAATGTAGAAATAGTCATTTCCAGCCCTAGAGACGCATATAAGAGATAGCAGTAAGAATGCGTTTCAAACACAGAAGACTCGCTTCTTACAAACTGATCTGCTGTGTGTTGGTTCCTTTTAGGAAGTTGCATCTATGTTTAGATTCAGCGAGGGAGAAATGCGTTTCTTCCAAAAGCTGCGTTTGGACATTCCAGAGTGGATGGGAGAAAAGGCTGTAAAGGGAAATACCTTACTCTAAAAGCAAAACGGAGCTATCTAGCAGAATGGTTGTCAATGTGTGCATTCAACTTCCTGAGTTAAACTGATGTGTCTTTGCAGCAGTTCAGAAACCCTTTCTTTGCAGAATGTAGAAACAGTCATTTCCAGCCCTAGAGACGCATATAAGAGTTAGCAGTAAGAATGCGTTTCAAACACAGAAAACCCGCTTCTTACAAACTGATCTGCTGAGTGTTGGTTCCTTTTAGGAAGTTGCATCTATGTTTAGATTCAGCGAGGGAGAAATGCGTTTCTTCCAAAAGCTGCGTTTGGACATTCCAGAGTGGGTGCGAGAACAGGCTGTAAATGGAAATACCTTGCTCTAAAAGCAAAACGGAGCTATCTAGCAGAATGGTTGTCAATGTGTGCATTCAACTTCCAGAGTTAAACTGATGAGTGTTTGCAACAGTTCAGAAACACTTTCTTTGGAGAATGTAGAAACAGTCATTTCCAGCCCTGGAGACGCATATAAGGGTTAGCAGTAAGAATGCGTTTCAAACACAGAAGACCCGCTACTTACAAACTGATCTGCTGTGTGTTGGTTCCTTTTAGGAAGTTGCATCTATGTTTAGATTCAGCGAGGGAGAAACGCGTTTCTTCCAAAAGCTGCATTTGGACATTCCAGAGTGGATGGGAGAACAGGCTGTAAAGAGAATTACATTGCTCTAAAAGCAAAACGGAGCTATCTAACAGAATGGTTGTCAATGTGTGCATTCAACTTCTAGAGTTAAACTGATGTGTGTTTGCAGCAGTTCAGAAACCCTTTCTTTGGAGAATGTAGAAACAGTCATTTCCAGCCCTAGAGACGCATATAAGAGTTAGCAGTAAGAATGCGTTTCAAACACAGAAGACCCGCTTCTTACAAACTGATCTGCTGTGCGTTGGTTCCTTTTAGGATGTTGCATCTATGTTTATATTCAGTGAGGGAGAAACGCGTTTCTTCCAAAACCTGCGTTTGAACATTCCAGAGTGGATGGGAGAACAGGCTGTAAAGGGAAATACCTTGCTCTAAAAGCAAAACGGAGCTATCTAGCAGAATGTTTGTCAATGTGTGCATTCAACTTCCAGAGTTACACTGATGTGTGTTTGCAGCAGTTCAGAAACACCTTCTTTGGAGAATGTAGAAACAGTCATTTCCAGCCCTAGAGACGCATTTAAGAGTTAGCAGTAAGAATGCGTTTCAAACACAGAAGACCCGCTTCTTACAAACTGATCTGCTGAGTGTTGGTTCCTTTTAGGAAGTTGCATCTATGTTTAGATTCAGCGAGGGAGAAATGCGTTTCTTCCAAAAGCTGCGTTTGGACATTCCAGAGTGGGTGGGAGAACAGGCTGTAAATGGAAATACCTTGCTCTAAAAGCAAAACGGAGCTATCTAGCAGAATGGTTATCAATGTGTGCATTCAACTTCCAGAGGTAAACTGATGTGTGTTTGCAGCAGTTCAGAAACCCTTTCTTTGGAGAATGTAGAAACAGTCATTTCCAGCCCTAGAGACGCATATAAGAGTTAGCAGTAAGAATGCGTTTCAAACACAGAAGACCCGCTTCTTACAAACTGATCTGCTGTTTGTTGGTTCCTTTTAGGAAGTTGCATCTATGTTTAGATTCAGCGAGGGAGAAACGCGTTTCTTCCAAAAGCTGCGTTTGGATATTCCAGAGTGAATAAGAGAACAGGCTGTAAAGGGAAATAACTTGTTCTAAAAGCAAAACGGAGCTATTTGGCAGAATGGTTGTCAATGTGTTCATTCAACTTCCAGAGTTAAACTGATGTGTGTTTGCTGCAGTTCAGAAAGCCTTTCTTTGCAGAATGTAGAAACAGTCATTTCCAGCCCTAGAGACGCATATAAGAGTTAGCATTAAGAATGCGTTTCAAACACAGAAGACCCGCTTCTTACAAACTGATCTGCTGTGTGTTGGTTCCTTTTAGGAAGTTGCATCTATGTTTAGATTCAGCGAGGGAGAAACGCGTTTCTTCCAAAAGCTGCGTTTGGACATTCCAGAGTGGATGGGAGAACAGGCTGTAAAGGGAAACACCTTCTTCTAAAAGCAAAACTGAGCTATCTAGCAGAATGGTTGTCAATGTGTGCATTCAACTTCCAGAGTTAAACTGATGTGTGTTTGCAGCAGTTCAGAAACCCTTTCTTTGGAGAATGTAGAAACAGTCATTTCCAGCCCTAGAGACGCATATAAGGGTTAGCAGTAAGAATGCGTTTCAAACACAGAAGACCCGCTTCTTACAAACTGATCTGCTGTGTGTTGGTTCCTTTTAGGAAGTTGCATCTATGTTTAGATTCAGCGAGGGAGAAACGCGTTTTTTCCAAAAGCTGCGTTTGGATATTCCAGAGTGGATGGTAGAACAGGCTGTAAAGGGAAATAACTTGTTCTAAAAGCAAAACGGAGCTATCTAGCAGAATGGTTGACAATGTGTCCATTCACCTTCCAGAGTTAAAATGATGTGTGTTTGCAGCAGTTCAGAAACCCTTTCTTTGGAGAATGTAGAAACCGTCATTTCCAGCCCTATAGACGCATATAAGAGATAGCAGTAAGAATGCGTTTCAAACACAGAAGAAACGCTTCTTACAAACTGATCTGCTATGTGTTGGTTCCTTTTAGGAAGTTGCATCTATGTTTAGATTCATCGAGGGAGAAATGCGTTTCTTCCAAAAGCTGCGTTTGGACATTCCAGAGTGGATGGGAGAAAAGGTTGTAAAGGAAAATACCTTACTGTAAAAGCAAAACGCAGCTATCTAGCAGAATGGTTGTCAATGTGTGCATTCAACTTCCAGAGTTAAACTGATGTGTCTTTGCAGCAGTTCAGAAACCCTTTCTTTGGAGAATGTAGAAACAGTCATTTCCAGCCCTAGAGACGCATATAAGAGTTAGCATTAAGAATGCGTTTCAAACACAGAAGACCCGCTTCTTACAAACTGACCTGCTGTGTGTTGGTTCCTTTTAGGAAGTTCCATCTATGTTTAGATTCAGCGAGGGAGAAATGCGTTTCTTCCAAAAGCTGCGTTTGGACATTCCAGTGTGGATGGGAGAACAGGCTGTAAAGGGAAATAACTTGTTCTAAAAGCAAAACGGAGCTATCTACCAGAATGGTTGTCAATGTGTGCATTTAACTTCCAGAGTTAAACTGATGTGTGTTTGCAGCAGTTCAGAAACCCTTTCTTTGGAGAGTGTAGGAACAGTCATTTCCAGCCCTAGAGACGCATATAAGAGTTAGCAGTAAGAATGCGTTTCAAACACAGAAGACCCGCTTCTTACAAACTGATCTGCTGTGTGTTGGTTCCTTTTAGGAAGTTGCATCTATGTTTAGATTCAGCGAGGGAGAAACGCGTTTCTTCCAAAAGCTGCGTTTGGACATTCCAGAGTGGATGGGAGAACAGGCTGTAAAGAGAAATACCTTGCTCTAAAAGCAAAACGGAGCTATCTAGCAGAATGGTTGTCAATGTGTGCATTCAACTTCCAGAGTTAAACTGATGTGTCTTTGCAGCAGTTCAGAAACCCTTTCTTTGCAGAATGTAGAAACAGTCATTTCCAGCCCTACAGACGCATATAAGAGTTAGCAGTAAGAATGCGTTTCAAACACAGAAGACCCGCTACTTACAAACTGATCTGCTGTGTGTTTTTTCCTTTTAGGAAGTTGCATCTATGTTTAGATTCAGCGAGGGAGAAACGCGTTTCTTCCAAAAGCTGCGTTTGGACATTCCAGAGTGGATGGGAGAGCAGGCTGTAAAGAGAAATACCTTGCTCTAAAAGCAAAACGGAGCTATCTAGCAGAATGGTTGTCAATGTGTGCATTCAACTTCCAGAGTTAAACTGATGTGTGTTTGCAGCAGTTCAGAAACCCTTTCTTTGGAGAATGTAGAAACAGTCATTTCCAGCCCTAGAGACGCATATAAGGGTTAGCATTAAGAATGCGTTTCAAACACAGAAGACCCGCTTCTTACAAACTGATCTGCTGAGTGTTGGTTCCTTTTAAGAAGTTGCATCTATGTTTAGATTCAGCGAGGGAGAAATGCGTTTCTTCCAAAAGCTGCGTTTGGACATTCCAGACTGGGTGGGAGAACAGGCTGTAAATGGAAATACCTTGCTCTAAAAGCAAAACGGAGCTATCTAGCAGAATGGTTGTCAATGTGTGCATTCAACTTCCAGAGTTAAACTGATGTGTCTTTGCAGCAGTTCAGAAACCCTTTCTTTGGAGAATGTAGAAACAGTCATTTCTAGCCCTAGAGACGCATATAAGGGTTAGCAGTAAGAATGCGTTTCAAATACAGAAGACCCGCTTCTTACAAACTGATCTGCTGTGTGTTGGTTCCTTTTAGGAAGTTGCATCTATGTTTAGATTCAGCGAGGGAGAAACGCGTTTCTTCCAAAAGCTGCATTTGGACATTCCAGAGTGGATGGGAGAACAGGCTGTAAAGAGAATTACCTTGCTCTAAAAGCAAAACGGAGCTATCTAACAGAATGGTTGTCAATGTGTGCATTCAACTTCCAGAGTTAAACTGATGTGTGTTTGCAGCAGTTCAGAAACCCTTTCTTTGCAGAATGTAGAAACAGTCATTTCCAGCCTTAGAGACGCATATAAGAGTTAGCAGTAAGAATGCGTTTCAAACACAGAAGACCCGATTCTTACAAACTGATCTGCTGTGCGTTGGTTCCTTTTAGGATGTTGCATCTATGTTTATATTCAGTGAGAGAGAAACGCGTTTCTTCCAAAACCTGCGTTTGAACATTCCAGAGTGGATGGGAGAACAGGCTGTAAAGGGAAATACCTTGCTGTAAAAGCAAAACGGAGCTATCTAGCAGAATGTTTGTCAATGTGTGCATTCAACTTCCAGAGTTACACTGATGTGTGTTTGCAGCAGTTCAGAAACACCTTCTTTGGAGAATGTAGAAACAGTCATTTCCAGCCCTAGAAACGCATATAAGAGTTAGCAGTAAGAATGCGTTTCAAACACAGAAGAACCGCTTCTTACAAACTGATCTGCTGTGTGTTGGTTCGTTTTAGGAAGTTGCATCTATGTTTAGATTCAGCGAGAGAGAAAAGCGTTTCTTCCAAAAGCTGCGTTTGGACATTCCAGAGTGGATGAGAGAAAAGGCTGTAACGGGAAATACCTTGTTCTAAAAGCAAAACGGAGCTATCTAGCAGAATGGTTGTCAATGTGTGCATTCTACTTCCAGAGTTACACTGATGTGTGTTTGCAGCAGTTCAGAAACCCTTTCTTTGGAGAATGTAGAAACAGTCATTTCCAGCCCTAGAGACGCATAAAAGAGTTAGCATTAAGAATGCGTTTCAAACACAGAAGACCCACTTCTTACAAACTGATCTGCTGTGTGTTGGTTCCTTTTAGGAAGTTGCATCTATGTTTAGATTCAGCGAGGGAGAAACGCGTTTCTTCCAAAAGCTGCGTTTGGACATTCCAGAGTGGATGGGAGAACAGGCTGTAAAGGGAAATACCTTCTTCTAAAAGCAAAACGCAGCTATCTAGCAGAATGGTTGTCAATGTGTGCATTCAACTTCCAGAGTTACACTGATGTGTGTTTGCAGCAGTTCAGAAACCCTTTCTTTGGAGAATGTAGAAACAGTCATTTCCAGCCCTAGAGACGCATATAAGGGTTAGCATTAAGAATGCGTTTCAAACACAGAAGACCCCCTTCTTACAAACTGATCTGCTGAGTGTTGGTTCCTTTTAAGAAGTTGCATCTATGTTTAGATTCAGCGAGGGAGAAATGCGTTTCTTCCAAAAGCTGCGTTTGGACATTCCAGACTGGGTGGGAGAACAGGCTTTAAATGGAAATACCTTGCTCTAAAAGCAAAACGGAGCTATCTAGCAGAATGGTTGTCAAGGTGTGCATTCAACTTCCAGAGTTAAACTGATATGTGTTTGCAGCAGTTCAGAAACCCTTTCTTTGGAGAATGTAGAAACAGTCATTTCTAGCCCTAGAGACGCATATAAGGGTTAGCAGTAAGAATGCGTTTCAAATACAGAAGACCCACTTCTTACAAACTGATCTGCTGTGTGTTGGTTCCTTTTAGGAAGTTGCATCTATGTTTAGATTCAGCGAGTGAGAAACGCGTTTCTTCCAAAAGCTGCGTTTGGACATTCCAGAGTGGATGGGAGAACAGGCTGTAAAGAGAAATACCTTGCTCTAAAAGCAAAACGGAGCTATCTAGCAGAATGTTTGTCAATGTGTGCATTCAACTTCCAGAGTTACACTTATGTGTGTTTGCAGCAGTTCAGAAACACCTTCTTTGGAGAATGTAGAAACAGTCATTTCCAGCCCTAGAAACGCATATAAGAGTTAGCAGTAAGAATCCGTTTCAAACACAGAAGAACCGCTTCTTACAAACTGATCTGCTGTGTGTTGGTTCGTTTTAGGAAGTTGCATCTATGTTTAGATTCAGCGAGGGAGAAAAGCGTTTCTTCCAAAAGCTGCGTTTGGACATTCCAGAGTGGATGAGAGAACAGGCTGTAACGGGAAATACCTTGTTCTAAAAGCAAAACGGAGCTATCAAGCAGAATGGATGTCAATGTGTGCATTCAACTTCCATAGTTAAACTGATGTGTGTTTGCAGCAGTTCAGAAACCCTTTCTTGGGAGAATGTAGAAACAGTCATTTCCAGCCCTAGAGACGCATATAAGGGTTAGCAGTAAGAATGCGTTTCAAACACAGAAGACCCGCTTCTTACAAACTGATCTGCTGTGTGTTGGTTCCTTTTAGGAAGTTGCATCTATGTTTAGATTCAGCGAGGGAGAAACGCGTTTCTTCCAAAAGCTGCATTTGGACATTCCAGAGTGGATGGGAGAACAGGCTGTAAAGAGAATTACCTTGCTCTAAAAGCAAAACGGAGCTATCTAACAGAATGGTTGTCAATGTGTGCATTCAACTTCCAGAGTTAAACAGATGTGTATTTGCAGCAGTTCAGAAACACTTTCTTTGGAGAATGTAGAAACAGTCATCTCCAGCCTTAGAGACGCATATAAGAGTTAGCAGTAAGAATGCGTTTCAAACACAGAAGACCCGCTTCTTACAAACTGATCTGCTGTGCGTTGGTTCCTTTTAGGATGTTGCATCTATGTTTATATTCAGTGAGGGAGAAACGCGTTTCTTCCAAAACCTGCGTTTGAACATTCCAGAGTGGATGGGAGAACAGGCTGTAAAGGGAAATACCTTGCTGTAAAAGCAAAACGGAGCTATCTAGCAGAATGTTTGACAATTTGTGCATTCAACTTCCAGAGTTACACTGATGTGTGTTTGCAGCAGTTCAGAAACACCTACTTTGGAGAATGTAGAAACAGTCATTTCCAGCCCTAGAAACGCATATAAGAGTTAGCAGTAAGAATGCGTTTCAAACACAGAAGAACCGCTTCTTACAAACTGATCTGCTGTTTGTTGGTTCGTTTTAGGAAGTTGCATCTATGTTTAGATTCAGCGAGAGAGAAAAGCGTTTCTTCCAAAAGCTGCGTTTGGACATTCCAGAGTGGATGAGAGAACAGGCTGTAAAGGGAAATACCTTGTTCTTAAAGCAAAACGGAGCTATCTAGCAGAATGGTTGTCAATGTGTGCATTCAACTTCCAGAGTTACACTGATGTGTGTTTGCAGCAGTTCAGAAACCCTTTCTTTGGAGAATGTAGAAACAGTCATTTCCAGCCCTATAGACGCATATAAGAGATAGCAGTAAGAATGCGTTTCAAACACAGAAGACTCGCTTCTTACAAACTGATCTGCTGTGTGTTGGTTCCTTTTAGGAAGTTGCATCTATGTTTAGATTCAGCGAGGGAGAAATGCGTTTCTTCCAAAAGCTGCGTTTGGACATTCCAGAGTGGATGGGAGAAAAGGCTGTAAAGGGAAATACCTTACTCTAAAAGCAAAACGGAGCTATCTAGCAGAATGGTTGTCAATGTGTGCATTCAACTTCCAGAGTTAAACTGATGTGTCTTTGCAGCAGTTCAGAAACTCTTTCTTTGCAGAATGTAGAAACAGTCATTTCCAGCCCTAGAGACGCATATAAGAGTTAGCAGTAAGAATGCGTTTCAAACACAGAAGACCCGCTTCTTACACACTGATCTGCTGTGTGTTGGTTCCTTTTAGGAAGTTGCATCTATGTTTAGATTCAGCGAGGGAGAAACGCGTTTCTTCCAAAAGCTGCGTTTGGATATTCCAGAGTGGATGGTAGAACAGGCTGTAAAGGGAAATAACTTGTTCTAAAAGCAAAACGGAGCTATCTAGCAGAATGGTTGTCAATGTGTGCATTCAACATCCAGAGTTAAACTGATGTGTGTTTGCAGCAGTTCAGAAACCCTTTCTTTGGAGAATGTAGAAACAGTCATTTCCAGCCCTAGAGACGCATATAAGAGTTAGTAGTAAGAATGCGTTTCAAACACAGAAGACCCGCTTCTTACAAACTGATCTGCTGAGTGTTGGTTCCTTTTAGGAAGTTGCATCTATGTTTAGATTCAGCGAGGGAGAAATGCGTTTCTTCCAAAAGCTGCGTTTGGACATTCCAGAGTGGGTGGGAGAACAGGCTGTAAATGGAAATACCTTGCTCTAAAAGCAAAACGGAGCAATCTAGCAGAATGGTTATCAATGTGTGCATTCAACTTCCAGAGGTAAACTGATGTGTGTTTGCAGCAGTTCAGAAACCCTTTCTTTGGAGAATGTAGAAACAGTCATTTCCAGCCCTAGAGACGCATATAAGAGTTAGCAGTAAGAATGCGTTTCAAACACAGAAGACCCGCTTCTTACAAACTGATCTGCTGTGTGTTGGTTCCTTTTAGGAAGTTGCATCTATGATTAGATTCAGCGAGGGAGAAACGCGTTTCTTCCAAAAGCTGCGTTTGGACATTCCAGAGTGGATGGGAGAACAGGCTGTAAAGAGAAATACCTTGCTCTAAAAGCAAAACGGAGCTATCTAGCAGAATGGTTGTCAATGTGTGCATTCAACTTCCAGAGGTAAACTGATGTGTCTTTGCAGCAATTCAGAAACCCTTTCTTTGCAGAATGTAGAAACAGTCATTTCCAGCCCTAGAGACAATTATAAGAGTTAGCAGTAAGAATGCGTTTCAAACACAGAAGACCCGCTTCTTACAAACCGATCTGCTGTTTGTTGCTTCCTTTTAGGAAGTTGCATCTATGTTTAGATTCAGCGAGGGAGAAACGCGTTTCTTCCAAAAGCTGCGTTTGGATATTCCAGAGTGGATAAGAGAACAGGCTGTAAAGGGAAATAACTTGTTCTAAAAGCAAAACGGAGCTATTTGGCAGAATGGCTGTCAATGTGTGCATTCAACTTCCAGAGTTAAACTGATGTGTGTTTGCAGCAGTTCAGAAAGCCTTTCTTTGCAGAATGTAGAAACAGTCATTTCCAGCCCTAGAGACGCATATAAGAGTTAGCATTAAGAATGCGTTTCAAACACAGAAGACCCGCTTCTTACAAACTGATCTGCTGTGTGTTGGTTCCTTTTAGGAAGTTGCATCTATGTTTAGATTCAGCGAGGGAGAAACGCGTTTCTTCCAAAAGCTGCGTATGGACATTCCAGAGTGGATGGGAGAACAGGCTGTAAAGGGAAATACCTTCTTCTAAAAGCAAAACAAAGCTATCTAGCAGAATGGTTGTCAATGTGTGCACTCAACGTCCAGAGTTACATTGATGTGTGTTGGCAGCAGGTCAGAAACCCGTTCTTTGGAGAATGTAGAAAGAGTCATTTCCAGCCCTAGAGACGCATATAAGAGTTAGCAGTAAGAATGCGTTTCAAACACAGAAGACCCGCTTCTTACAAACTGATCTGCTGTGCGTTGGTTCCTTTTAGGAAGTTGCATCTATGTTTAGATTCAGCGAGGGAGAAACGCGTTTCTTCCAAAAGCTGCGTTTGGATATTCCAGAGTGGATGGGAGAACAGGCTGTAAAGGGAAATAACTTGTTCTAAAAGCAAAACGGAGCTATCTAGCAGAATGGTTGTCAATGTGTGCATTCAACTTCCAGAGTTAAACTGATGTGTCTTTGCAGCAGTTCAGAAACCCTTTCTTTGGAGAATGTAGAAACAGTCATTTCCAGCCTTAGAGACGCATATAAGAGTTAGCAGTAAGAATGCGTTTCAAACACAGAAGACCCGCTTCTTACAAACTGATCTGCTGAGTGTTGGTTCCTTTTAGGAAGTTGCATCTATGTTTAGATTCAGCGAGGGAGAAATGCGTTTCTTCCAAAAGCTGCGTTTGGACATTCCAGAGTGGGTGGGAGAACAGGCTGTAAATGGAAATACCTTGCTCTAAAAGCAAAACGGAGCTATCTAGCAGAATGGTTATCAATGTGTGCATTCAACTTCCAGAGGTAAACTGATGTGTGTTTGCAGCAGTGCAGAAACCCTTTCTTTGGAGAATGTAGAAACAGTCATTTCCAGCCCTAGAGACGCATATAAGGGTTAGCAGTAAGAATGCGTTTCAAACACAGAAGACCGGCTTCTTACAAACTGATCTGCTGTGTGTTGGTTCCTTTTAGGATGCTGCATCTATGTTTAGTTTCAGCGAGGGAGAAACGCGTTTCTTCCAAAAGCTGCGTTTGGATATTCCAGAGTGGATGGGAGAACAGGCTGTAAAGAGAAATACCTTGCTCTAAAAGCAAAACGGAGCTATCTAGCAGAATGGTTGTCAATGTTTGCATTCAACTTCCAGAGTTAAACTGATGTGTGTTTGCAGCAGTTCAGAAAGCCTTTCTTTGCAGAATGTAGAAACAGTCATTTCCAGCCATAGAGACGCATATAAGAGTTAGCATTAAGAATGCATTTCAAACACAGAAGACCCGCTTCTTACAAACTGATCTGCTGTGTGTTGGTTCCTTTTAGGAAGTTGCATCTATGTTTAGATTCAGCGAGGGAGAAACGCGTTTTTTCCAAAAGCTGCGTTTGGACATTCCAGAGTGGATGGGAGAACAGGCTGTAAAGGGAAATACCTTCTTCTAAAAGCAAAACGGAGCTATCTAGCACAATGGTTGTCAATGTGTGCATTCAACTTCCAGAGTTAAACTGATGTGTGTTTGCAGCAGTTCAGAAACCCTTTCTTTGGAGAATGTAGAAACAGTCATTTCCAGCCCTAGAGACGCAGATAAGAGTTAGCAGTAAGAATGCGTTTCAAACACAGAAGACCCGCTTCTTACAAACTGATCTGCTGTGTGTTGGTTCCTTTTAGGAAGTTGCATCTATGTTTAGATTCAGCAAGGGAGAAACGCGTTTCTTCCAAAAGCTGCATTTGGACATTCCAGAGTGGATGGGAGAACAGGCTGTAAAGAGAAATACCTTGCTCTAAAAGCAAAACGGGGCTATCTAACAGAATGGTTGTCAATGTGTGCATTCAACTTCCAGAGTTAAACTGATGTGTCTTTGCAGCAGTTCAGAAACCCTTTCTTTGGAGAATGTAGAAACAGTCATTTCCAGCCCTAGAGACGCATATAAGAGTTAGCAGTAAGAATGCGTTTCAAACACAGAAGACCCGCTTCTTACAAACTGATCTGCTGTGCGTTGGTTCCTTTTAGGAAGTTGCATCTATGTTCAGATTCAGTGAGGGAGAAACGCGTTTCTTCCAAAACCTGCGTTTGAACATTCCAGAGTGGAAGGGAAAACAGGCTGTAAAGGGAAATACCTTGCTCTAAAAGCAAAACAAAGCTATGTAGCAGAATGGTTGTCAATGTGTGCATTCAACTTCCAGAGTTACACTGATGTGTGTTTGCAGCAGTTGAGAAAAACCTTCTTTGGAGAATGTAGAAACAGTCATTTCCAGCCCTAGAAACGCAAATAAGAGTTAGCAGTAAGAATGCGTTTCAAACACAGAAGAACCGCTTCTTACAAACTGATCTGCTGTGTGTTGGTTCGTTTTAGGAAGTTGCATCTATGTTTAGATTCAGCGAGGGAGAAATGCGTTTCTTCCAAAAGCTGCGTTTGGACATTCCAGAGTGGATGAGAGAACAGGCTGTAACGGGAAATACCTTGTTCTAAAAGCAAAACGGAGCTATCTAGCAGAATGGTTGTCAATGTGTGCATTCAACTTCCAGAGTTACACTGATGTGTGTTTGCAGCAGTTCAGAAACCCTTTCTTTGGAGAATGTAGAAACAGTCATTTCCAGCCCTAGAGACGCATATAAGGGTTAGCATTAAGAATGCGTTTCAAACACAGAAGACCCCCTTCTTACAAACTGATCTGCTGAGTGTTGGTTCCTTTTAAGAAGTTGCATCTATGTTTAGATTCAGCGAGGGAGAAATGCGTTTCTTCCAAAAGCTGCGTTTGGACATTCCAGACTGGGTGGGAGAACAGGCTTTAAATGGAAATACCTTGCTCTAAAAGCAAAACGGAGCTATCAAGCAGAATGGATGTCAATGTGTGCATTCAACTTCCATAGTTAACCTGATGTGTGTTTGCAGCAGTTCAGAAACCCTTTCTTGGGAGAATGTAGAAACAGTCATTTCCAGCCCTAGAGACGCATATAAGGGTTAGCAGTAAGAATGCGTTTCAAACACAGAAGACCCGCTTCTTACAAACTGATCTGCTGTGTGTTGGTTCCTTTTAGGAAGTTGCATCTATGTTTAGATTCAGCGAGGGAGAAACGCGTTTCTTCCAAAAGCTGCATTTGGACATTCCAGAGTGGATGGGAGAACAGGCTGTAAAGAGAATTACCTTGCTCTAAAAGCAAAACGGAGCTATCTAACAGAATGGTTGTCAATGTGTGCATTCAACTTCCAGAGTTAAACAGATGTGTATTTGCAGCAGTTCAGAAACACTTTCTTTGGAGAATGTAGAAACAGTCATCTCCAGCCTTAGAGACGCATATAAGAGTTAGCAGTAAGAATGCGTTTCAAACACAGAAGACCCGCTTCTTACAAACTGATCTGCTGTGCGTTGGTTCCTTTTAGGATGTTGCATCTATGTTTATATTCAGTGAGGGAGAAACGCGTTTCTTCCAAAACCTGCGTTTGAACATTCCAGAGTGGATGGGAGAACAGGCTGTAAAGGGAAATACCTTGCTGTAAAAGCAAAAGGGAGCTATCTAGCAGAATGTTTGTCAATTTGTGCATTCAACTTCCAGAGTTACACTGATGTGTGTTTGCAGCAGTTCAGAAACACCTACTTTGGAGAATGTAGAAACAGTCATTTCCAGCCCTAGAAACGCATATAAGAGTTAGCAGTAAGAATGCGTTTCAAACACAGAAGAACCGCTTCTTACAAACTGATCTGCTGTTTGTTGGTTCCTTTTTGGAAGTTGCATCTATGTTTAGATTCAGCGAGAGAGAAAAGCGTTTCTTCCAAAAGCTGCGTTTGGACATTCCAGAGTGGATGAGAGAACAGGCTGTAAAGGGAAATACCTTGTTCTTAAAGCAAAACGGAGCTATCTAGCAGAATGGTTGTCAATGTGTGCATTCAACTTCCAGAGTTACACTGATGTGTGTTTGCAGCAGTTCAGAAACCCTTTCTTTGGAGAATGTAGAAACAGTCATTTCCAGCCCTATAGACGCATATAAGAGATAGCAGTAAGAATGCGTTTCAAACACAGAAGACTCGCTTCTTACAAACTGATCTGCTGTGTGTTGGTTCCTTTTAGGAAGTTGCATCTATGTTTAGATTCAGCGAGGGGGAAATGCGTTTCTTCCAAAAGCTGCGTTTGGACATTCCAGACTGGGTGGGAGAACAGGCTGTAAATGGAAATACCTTGCTCTAAAAGCAAAACGGAGCTATCTAGCAGAATGGTTGTCAATGTGTGCATTCAACTTCCAGAGTTAAACTGATGTGTCTTTGCAGCAGTTCAGAAACCCTTTCTTTGGAGAATGTAGAAACAGTCATTTCTAGCCCTAGAGACGCATATAAGGGTTAGCAGTAAGAATGCGTTTCAAATACAGAAGACCCGCTTCTTACAAACTGATCTGCTGTGTGTTGGTTCCTTTTAGGAAGTTGCATCTATGTTTAGATTCAGCGAGGGAGAAACGCGTTTCTTCCAAAAGCTGCATTTGGACATTCCAGAGTGGATGGGAGAACAGGCTGTAAAGAGAATTACCTTGCTCTAAAAGCAAAACGGAGCTATCTAACAGAATGGTTGTCAATGTGTGCATTCAACTTCCAGAGTTAAACTGATGTGTGTTTGCAGCAGTTCAGAAACCCTTTCTTTGCAGAATGTAGAAACAGTCATTTCCAGCCTTAGAGACGCATATAAGAGTTAGCAGTAAGAATGCGTTTCAAACACAGAAGACCCGATTCTTACAAACTGATCTGCTGTGCGTTGGTTCCTTTTAGGATGTTGCATCTATGTTTATATTCAGTGAGAGAGAAACGCGTTTCTTCCAAAACCTGCGTTTGAACATTCCAGAGTGGATGGGAGAACAGGCTGTAAAGGGAAATACCTTGCTGTAAAAGCAAAACGGAGCTATCTAGCAGAATGTTTGTCAATGTGTGCATTCAACTTCCAGAGTTACACTGATGTGTGTTTGCAGCAGTTCAGAAACACCTTCTTTGGAGAATGTAGAAACAGTCATTTCCAGCCCTAGAAACGCATATAAGAGTTAGCAGTAAGAATGCGTTTCAAACACAGAAGAACCGCTTCTTACAAACTGATCTGCTGTGTGTTGGTTCGTTTTAGGAAGTTGCATCTATGTTTAGATTCAGCGAGAGAGAAAAGCGTTTCTTCCAAAAGCTGCGTTTGGACATTCCAGAGTGGATGAGAGAAAAGGCTGTAACGGGAAATACCTTGTTCTAAAAGCAAAACGGAGCTATCTAGCAGAATGGTTGTCAATGTGTGCATTCTACTTCCAGAGTTACACTGATGTGTGTTTGCAGCAGTTCAGAAACCCTTTCTTTGGAGAATGTAGAAACAGTCATTTCCAGCCCTAGAGACGCATAAAAGAGTTAGCATTAAGAATGCGTTTCAAACACAGAAGACCCACTTCTTACAAACTGATCTGCTGTGTGTTGGTTCCTTTTAGGAAGTTGCATCTATGTTTAGATTCAGCGAGGGAGAAACGCGTTTCTTCCAAAAGCTGCGTTTGGACATTCCAGAGTGGATGGGAGAACAGGCTGTAAAGGGAAATACCTTCTTCTAAAAGCAAAACGGAGCTATCTAGCAGAATGGTTGTCAATGTGTGCATTCAACTTCCAGAGTTACACTGATGTGTGTTTGCAGCAGTTCAGAAACCCTTTCTTTGGAGAATGTAGAAACAGTCATTTCCAGCCCTAGAGACGCATATAAGGGTTAGCATTAAGAATGCGTTTCAAACACAGAAGACCCCCTTCTTACAAACTGATCTGCTGAGTGTTGGTTCCTTTTAAGAAGTTGCATCTATGTTTAGATTCAGCGAGGGAGAAATGCGTTTCTTCCAAAAGCTGCGTTTGGACATTCCAGACTGGGTGGGAGAACAGGCTTTAAATGGAAATACCTTGCTCTAAAAGCAAAACGGAGCTATCTAGCAGAATGGTTGTCAAGGTGTGCATTCAACTTCCAGAGTTAAACTGATATGTGTTTGCAGCAGTTCAGAAACCCTTTCTTTGGAGAATGTAGAAACAGTCATTTCTAGCCCTAGAGACGCATATAAGGGTTAGCAGTAAGAATGCGTTTCAAATACAGAAGACCCACTTCTTACAAACTGATCTGCTGTGTGTTGGTTCCTTTTAGGAAGTTGCATCTATGTTTAGATTCAGCGAGTGAGAAACGCGTTTCTTCCAAAAGCTGCGTTTGGACATTCCAGAGTGGATGGGAGAACAGGCTGTAAAGAGAAATACCTTGCTCTAAAAGCAAAACGGAGCTATCTAGCAGAATGTTTGTCAATGTGTGCATTCAACTTCCAGAGTTACACTTATGTGTGTTTGCAGCAGTTCAGAAACACCTTCTTTGGAGAATGTAGAAACAGTCATTTCCAGCCCTAGAAACGCATATAAGAGTTAGCAGTAAGAATGCGTTTCAAACACAGAAGAACCGCTTCTTACAAACTGATCTGCTGTGTGTTGGTTCGTTTTAGGAAGTTGCATCTATGTTTAGATTCAGCGAGGGAGAAAAGCGTTTCTTCCAAAAGCTGCGTTTGGACATTCCAGAGTGGATGAGAGAACAGGCTGTAACGGGAAATACCTTGTTCTAAAAGCAAAACGGAGCTATCAAGCAGAATGGATGTCAATGTGTGCATTCAACTTCCATAGTTAAACTGATGTGTGTTTGCAGCAGTTCAGAAACCCTTTCTTGGGAGAATGTAGAAACAGTCATTTCCAGCCCTAGAGACGCATATAAGGGTTAGCAGTAAGAATGCGTTTCAAACACAGAAGACCCGCTTCTTACAAACTGATCTGCTGTGTGTTGGTTCCTTTTAGGAAGTTGCATCTATGTTTAGATTCAGCGAGGGAGAAACGCGTTTCTTCCAAAAGCTGCATTTGGACATTCCAGAGTGGATGGGAGAACAGGCTGTAAAGAGAATTACCTTGCTCTAAAAGCAAAACGGAGCTATCTAACAGAATGGTTGTCAATGTGTGCATTCAACTTCCAGAGTTAAACAGATGTGTATTTGCAGCAGTTCAGAAACACTTTCTTTGGAGAATGTAGAAACAGTCATCTCCAGCCTTAGAGACGCATATAAGAGTTAGCAGTAAGAATGCGTTTCAAACACAGAAGACCCGCTTCTTACAAACTGATCTGCTGTGCGTTGGTTCCTTTTAGGATGTTGCATCTATGTTTATATTCAGTGAGGGAGAAACGCGTTTCTTCCAAAACCTGCGTTTGAACATTCCAGAGTGGATGGGAGAACAGGCTGTAAAGGGAAATACCTTGCTGTAAAAGCAAAACGGAGCTATCTAGCAGAATGTTTGACAATTTGTGCATTCAACTTCCAGAGTTACACTGATGTGTGTTTGCAGCAGTTCAGAAACACCTACTTTGGAGAATGTAGAAACAGTCATTTCCAGCCCTAGAAACGCATATAAGAGTTAGCAGTAAGAATGCGTTTCAAACACAGAAGAACCGCTTCTTACAAACTGATCTGCTGTTTGTTGGTTCGTTTTAGGAAGTTGCATCTATGTTTAGATTCAGCGAGAGAGAAAAGCGTTTCTTCCAAAAGCTGCGTTTGGACATTCCAGAGTGGATGAGAGAACAGGCTGTAAAGGGAAATACCTTGTTCTTAAAGCAAAACGGAGCTATCTAGCAGAATGGTTGTCAATGTGTGCATTCAACTTCCAGAGTTACACTGATGTGTGTTTGCAGCAGTTCAGAAACCCTTTCTTTGGAGAATGTAGAAACAGTCATTTCCAGCCCTATAGACGCATATAAGAGATAGCAGTAAGAATGCGTTTCAAACACAGAAGACTCGCTTCTTACAAACTGATCTGCTGTGTGTTGGTTCCTTTTAGGAAGTTGCATCTATGTTTAGATTCAGCGAGGGAGAAATGCGTTTCTTCCAAAAGCTGCGTTTGGACATTCCAGAGTGGATGGGAGAAAAGGCTGTAAAGGGAAATACCTTACTCTAAAATCAAAACGGAGCTATCTAGCAGAATGGTTGTCAATGTGTGCATTCAACTTCCAGAGTTAAACTGATGTGTCTTTGCAGCAGTTCAGAAACTCTTTCTTTGCAGAATGTAGAAACAGTCATTTCCAGCCCTAGAGACGCATATAAGAGTTAGCAGTAAGAATGCGTTTCAAACACAGAAGACCCGCTTCTTACAAACTGATCTGCTGTGTGTTGGTTCCTTTTAGGAAGTTGCATCTATGTTTAGATTCAGCGAGGGAGAAACGCGTTTCTTCCAAAAGCTGCGTTTGGATATTCCAGAGTGGATGGTAGAACAGGCTGTAAAGGGAAATAACTTGTTCTAAAAGCAAAACGGAGCTATCTAGCAGAATGGTTGTCAATGTGTGCATTCAACATCCAGAGTTAAACTGATGTGTGTTTGCAGCAGTTCAGAAACCCTTTCTTTGGAGAATGTAGAAACAGTCATTTCCAGCTCTAGAGACGCATATAAGAGTTAGTAGTAAGAATGCGTTTCAAACACAGAAGACCCGCTTCTTACAAACTGATCTGCTGAGTGTTGGTTCCTTTTAGGAAGTTGCATCTATGTTTAGATTCAGCGAGGGAGAAATGCGTTTCTTCCAAAAGCTGCGTTTGGACATTCCAGAGTGGGTGGGAGAACAGGCTGTAAATGGAAATACCTTGCTCTAAAAGCAAAACGGAGCAATCTAGCAGAATGGTTATCAATGTGTGCATTCAACTTCCAGAGGTAAACTGATGTGTGTTTGCAGCAGTTCAGAAACCCTTTCTTTGGAGAATGTAGAAACAGTCATTTCCAGCCCTAGAGACGCATATAAGAGTTAGCAGTAAGAATGCGTTTCAAACACAGAAGACCCGCTTCTTACAAACTGATCTGCTGTGTGTTGGTTCCTTTTAGGAAGTTGCATCTATGATTAGATTCAGCGAGGGAGAAACGCGTTTCTTCCAAAAGCTGCGTTTGGACATTCCAGAGTGGATGGGAGAACAGGCTGTAAAGAGAAATACCTTGCTCTAAAAGCAAAACGGAGCTATCTAGCAGAATGGTTGTCAATGTGTGCATTCAACTTCCAGAGGTAAACTGATGTGTCTTTGCAGCAATTCAGAAACCCTTTCTTTGCAGAATGTAGAAACAGTCATTTCCAGCCCTAGAGACAATTATAAGAGTTAGCAGTAAGAATGCGTTTCAAACACAGAAGACCCGCTTCTTACAAACCGATCTGCTGTTTGTTGCTTCCTTTTAGGAAGTTGCATCTATGTTTAGATTCAGCGAGGGAGAAACGCGTTTCTTCCAAAAGCTGCGTTTGGATATTCCAGAGTGGATAAGAGAACAGGCTGTAAAGGGAAATAACTTGTTCTAAAAGCAAAACGGAGCTATTTGGCAGAATGGCTGTCAATGTGTGCATTCAACTTCCAGAGTTAAACTGATGTGTGTTTGCAGCAGTTCAGAAAGCCTTTCTTTGCAGAATGTAGAAACAGTCATTTCCAGCCCTAGAGACGCATATAAGAGTTAGCATTAAGAATGCGTTTCAAACACAGAAGACCCGCTTCTTACAAACTGATCTGCTGTGTGTTGGTTCCTTTTAGGAAGTTGCATCTATGTTTAGATTCAGCGAGGGAGAAACGCGTTTCTTCCAAAAGCTGCGTATGGACATTCCAGAGTGGATGGGAGAACAGGCTGTAAAGGGAAATACCTTCTTCTAAAAGCAAAACAAAGCTATCTAGCAGAATGGTTGTCAATGTGTGCACTCAACGTCCAGAGTTACATTGATGTGTGTTGGCAGCAGGTCAGAAACCCGTTCTTTGGAGAATGTAGAAAGAGTCATTTCCAGCCCTAGAGACGCATATAAGAGTTAGCAGTAAGAATGCGTTTCAAACACAGAAGACCCGCTTCTTACAAACTGATCTGCTGTGCGTTGGTTCCTTTTAGGAAGTTGCATCTATGTTTAGATTCAGCGAGGGAGAAACGCGTTTCTTCCAAAAGCTGCGTTTGGATATTCCAGAGTGGATGGGAGAACAGGCTGTAAAGGGAAATAACTTGTTCTAAAAGCAAAACGGAGCTATCTAGCAGAATGGTTGTCAATGTGTGCATTCAACTTCCAGAGTTAAACTGATGTGTCTTTGCAGCAGTTCAGAAACCCTTTCTTTGGAGAATGTAGAAACAGTCATTTCCAGCCTTAGAGACGCATATAAGAGTTAGCAGTAAGAATGCGTTTCAAACACAGAAGACCCGCTTCTTACAAACTGATCTGCTGAGTGTTGGTTCCTTTTAGGAAGTTGCATCTATGTTTAGATTCAGCGAGGGAGAAATGCGTTTCTTCCAAAAGCTGCGTTTGGACATTCCAGAGTGGGTGGGAGAACAGGCTGTAAATGGAAATACCTTGCTCTAAAAGCAAAACGGAGCTATCTAGCAGAATGGTTATCAATGTGTGCATTCAACTTCCAGAGGTAAACTGATGTGTGTTTGCAGCAGTGCAGAAACCCTTTCTTTGGAGAATGTAGAAACAGTCATTTCCAGCCCTAGAGACGCATATAAGGGTTAGCAGTAAGAATGCGTTTCAAACACAGAAGACCGGCTTCTTACAAACTGATCTGCTGTGTGTTGGTTCCTTTTAGGATGCTGCATCTATGTTTAGTTTCAGCGAGGGAGAAACGCGTTTCTTCCAAAAGCTGCGTTTGGATATTCCAGAGTGGATGGGAGAACAGGCTGTAAAGAGAAATACCTTGCTCTAAAAGCAAAACGGAGCTATCTAGCAGAATGATTGTCAATGTTTGCATTCAACTTCCAGAGTTAAACTGATGTGTGTTTGCAGCAGTTCAGAAAGCCTTTCTTTGCAGAATGTAGAAACAGTCATTTCCAGCCATAGAGACGCATATAAGAGTTAGCATTAAGAATGCATTTCAAACACAGAAGACCCGCTTCTTACAAACTGATCTGCTGTGTGTTGGTTCCTTTTAGGAAGTTGCATCTATGTTTAGATTCAGCGAGGGAGAAACGCGTTTTTTCCAAAAGCTGCGTTTGGACATTCCAGAGTGGATGGGAGAACAGGCTGTAAAGGGAAATACCTTCTTCTAAAAGCAAAACGGAGCTATCTAGCACAATGGTTGTCAATGTGTGCATTCAACTTCCAGAGTTAAACTGATGTGTGTTTGCAGCAGTTCAGAAACCCTTTCTTTGGAGAATGTAGAAACAGTCATTTCCAGCCCTAGAGACGCAGATAAGAGTTAGCAGTAAGAATGCGTTTCAAACACAGAAGACCCGCTTCTTACAAACTGATCTGCTGTGTGTTGGTTCCTTTTAGGAAGTTGCATCTATGTTTAGATTCAGCAAGGGAGAAACGCGTTTCTTCCAAAAGCTGCATTTGGACATTCCAGAGTGGATGGGAGAACAGGCTGTAAAGAGAAATACCTTGCTCTAAAAGCAAAACGGGGCTATCTAACAGAATGGTTGTCAATGTGTGCATTCAACTTCCAGAGTTAAACTGATGTGTCTTTGCAGCAGTTCAGAAACCCTTTCTTTGGAGAATGTAGAAACAGTCATTTCCAGCCCTAGAGACGCATATAAGAGTTAGCAGTAAGAATGCGTTTCAAACACAGAAGACCCGCTTCTTACAAACTGATCTGCTGTGCGTTGGTTCCTTTTAGGAAGTTGCATCTATGTTCAGATTCAGTGAGGGAGAAACGCGTTTCTTCCAAAACCTGCGTTTGAACATTCCAGAGTGGAAGGGAAAACAGGCTGTAAAGGGAAATACCTTGCTCTAAAAGCAAAACAAAGCTATGTAGCAGAATGGTTGTCAATGTGTGCATTCAACTTCCAGAGTTACACTGATGTGTGTTTGCAGCAGTTGAGAAAAACCTTCTTTGGAGAATGTAGAAACAGTCATTTCCAGCCCTAGAAACGCAAATAAGAGTTAGCAGTAAGAATGCGTTTCAAACACAGAAGAACCGCTTCTTACAAACTGATCTGCTGTGTGTTGGTTCGTTTTAGGAAGTTGCATCTATGTTTAGATTCAGCGAGGGAGAAATGCGTTTCTTCCAAAAGCTGCGTTTGGACATTCCAGAGTGGATGAGAGAACAGGCTGTAACGGGAAATACCTTGTTCTAAAAGCAAAACGGAGCTATCTAGCAGAATGGTTGTCAATGTGTGCATTCAACTTCCAGAGTTACACTGATGTGTGTTTGCAGCAGTTCAGAAACCCTTTCTTTGGAGAATGTAGAAACAGTCATTTCCAGCCCTAGAGACGCATATAAGGGTTAGCATTAAGAATGCGTTTCAAACACAGAAGACCCCCTTCTTACAAACTGATCTGCTGAGTGTTGGTTCCTTTTAAGAAGTTGCATCTATGTTTAGATTCAGCGAGGGAGAAATGCGTTTCTTCCAAAAGCTGCGTTTGGACATTCCAGACTGGGTGGGAGAACAGGCTTTAAATGGAAATACCTTGCTCTAAAAGCAAAACGGAGCTATCAAGCAGAATGGATGTCAATGTGTGCATTCAACTTCCATAGTTAACCTGATGTGTGTTTGCAGCAGTTCAGAAACCCTTTCTTGGGAGAATGTAGAAACAGTCATTTCCAGCCCTAGAGACGCATATAAGGGTTAGCAGTAAGAATGCGTTTCAAACACAGAAGACCCGCTTCTTACAAACTGATCTGCTGTGTGTTGGTTCCTTTTAGGAAGTTGCATCTATGTTTAGATTCAGCGAGGGAGAAACGCGTTTCTTCCAAAAGCTGCATTTGGACATTCCAGAGTGGATGGGAGAACAGGCTGTAAAGAGAATTACCTTGCTCTAAAAGCAAAACGGAGCTATCTAACAGAATGGTTGTCAATGTGTGCATTCAACTTCCAGAGTTAAACAGATGTGTATTTGCAGCAGTTCAGAAACACTTTCTTTGGAGAATGTAGAAACAGTCATCTCCAGCCTTAGAGACGCATATAAGAGTTAGCAGTAAGAATGCGTTTCAAACACAGAAGACCCGCTTCTTACAAACTGATCTGCTGTGCGTTGGTTCCTTTTAGGATGTTGCATCTATGTTTATATTCAGTGAGGGAGAAACGCGTTTCTTCCAAAACCTGCGTTTGAACATTCCAGAGTGGATGGGAGAACAGGCTGTAAAGGGAAATACCTTGCTGTAAAAGCAAAAGGGAGCTATCTAGCAGAATGTTTGTCAATTTGTGCATTCAACTTCCAGAGTTACACTGATGTGTGTTTGCAGCAGTTCAGAAACACCTACTTTGGAGAATGTAGAAACAGTCATTTCCAGCCCTAGAAACGCATATAAGAGTTAGCAGTAAGAATGCGTTTCAAACACAGAAGAACCGCTTCTTACAAACTGATCTGCTGTTTGTTGGTTCGTTTTTGGAAGTTGCATCTATGTTTAGATTCAGCGAGAGAGAAAAGCGTTTCTTCCAAAAGCTGCGTTTGGACATTCCAGAGTGGATGAGAGAACAGGCTGTAAAGGGAAATACCTTGTTCTTAAAGCAAAACGGAGCTATCTAGCAGAATGGTTGTCAATGTGTGCATTCAACTTCCAGAGTTACACTGATGTGTGTTTGCAGCAGTTCAGAAACCCTTTCTTTGGAGAATGTAGAAACAGTCATTTCCAGCCCTATAGACGCATATAAGAGATAGCAGTAAGAATGCGTTTCAAACACAGAAGACTAGCTTCTTACAAACTGATCTGCTGTGTGTTGGTTCCTTTTAGGAAGTTGCATCTATGTTTAGATTCAGCGAGGGGGAAATGCGTTTCTTCCAAAAGCTGCGTTTGGACATTCCAGAGTGGATGGGAGAAAAGGCTGTAAAGGGAAATACCTTACTCTAAAAGCAAAACGGAGCTATCTAGCAGAATGGTTGTCAATGTGTGCATTCAACTTCCAGAGTTAAACTGATGTGTCTTTGCAGCAGTTCAGAAACTCTTTCTTTGCAGAATGTAGAAACAGTCATTTCCAGCCCTAGAGACGCATATAAGAGTTAGCAGTAAGAATGCGTTTCAAACACAGAAGACCCGGTTCTTACAAACTGATCTGCTGTGTGTTGGTTCCTTTTAGGAAGTTGCATCTATGTTTAGATTCAGCGAGGGAGAAACGCGTTTTTTCCAAAAGCTGCGTTTGGATATTCCAGAGTGGATGGGAGAACAGGCTGTAAAGGGAAATACCTTCTTCTAAAAGCAAAACGGAGCTATCTAACAGAATGGTTGTCAATGTGTGCATTCAACTTCCAGAGTTAAACTGATGTGTGTTTGCAGCAGTTCAGAAACCCTTTCTTTGCAGAATGTAGAAACAGTCATTTCCAGCCCTAGAGACTCATATAAGGGTTAGCAGTAAGAATGCGTTTCAAACACAGAAAACCCGCTTCTTACAAACTGATCTGCTGTGTGTTGGTTCCTTTTAGGAAGTTGCATCTATGTTTAGATTCAGCGAGCGAGGAACGCGTTTCTTCCAAAAGCTGCGTTTGGACATTGCAGAGTGGATGGGAGAACAGGCTGTAAAGAGAAATACCTTGCTCTAAAAGCAAAACGGAGCTATCTAGCAGAATTATTGTCAAGGTGTTCATTCAACTTCCAGAGTTACACTGATGTGTGTTTGCAGCAGTTCAGAAACCCTTTCTTTGGAGAATGTAGAAACAGTCATTTCCAGCCCTAGAGACGCATATAAGAGTTAGCAGTAAGAATGCGTTTCAAACACAGAAGACCCGCTTCTTACAAACTGATCTGCTGTGCGTTGGTTCCTTTTAGGAAGTTGCATCTATGTTCAGATTCAGCGAGGGAGAAACGCGTTTCTTCCAAAAGCTGCGTTTGGACATTCCAGAGTGGATGAGAGAACAGGCTGTAACGGGAAATACCTTGTTCTAAAAGCAAAACGGAGCTATTTAGCAGAATGGTTGTCAATGTGTGCATTCAACTTCCAGAGTTAAACTGATGTGTCTTTGCAGCAGTTCAGAAACCCTTTCTTTGGAGAATGTAGAAACAGTCATTTCCAGCCCTAGAGACGCATATAAGAGTTAGCAGTAAGAATGCGTTTCAAACACAGAAGACCCGCTTCTTACAAACTGATCTGCTGTGCGTTGGTTCCTTTTAGGAAGTTGCATCTATGTTCAGATTCAGTGAGGGAGAAACGCGTTTCTTCCAAAACCTGCGTTTGAACATTCCAGAGTGGAAGGGAAAACAGGCTGTAAGGGAAATACCTTGCTCTAAAAGCAAAACGGAGCTATGTAGCAGAATGGTTGTCAATGTGTGCATTCAACTTCCAGAGTTACACTGATGTGTGTTTGCAGCAGTTCAGAAACCCTTTCTTTGGAGAATGTAGAAACAGTCATTTCCAGCCCTATAGACGCATATAAGAGATAGCAGTAAGAATGCGTTTCAAACACAGAAGACTCGCTTCTTACAAACTGATCTGCTGTGTGTTGGTTCCTTTTAGGAAGTTGCATCTATGTTTAGATTCATCGAGGGAGAAATGCGTTTCTTCCAAAAGCTGCGTTTGGACATTCCAGAGTGGATGGGAGAAAAGGCTGTAAAGGGAAATACCTTACTCTAAAAGCAAAACGGAGCAATCTAGCAGAATGGTTGTCAATGTGTGCATTCAACTTCCAGAGTTACACTGATGTGTCTTTGCAGCAGTTCAGAAACCCTTTCTTTGCAGAATGTAGAAACAGTGATTTCCAGCCCTAGAGACGCATATAAGAGTTAGCAGTAAGAATGCGTTTCAAACACAGAAGACCCGGTTCTTACAAACTGATCTGCTGTGTGTTGGTTCCTTTTAGGAAGTTGCATCTATGTTTAGATTCAGCGAGGGAGAAAGGCGTTTCTTCCAAAAGCTGCGTTTGGATATTCCAGAGTGGATGGGAGAACAGGCTGTAAAGGGAAATAACTTGTTCTAAAAGCAAAACGGAGCTATCTAGCAGAATGGTTGTCAATGTGTGCATTCAACTTCCAGAGTTAAACTGATGTGTCTTTGCAGCAGTTCAGAAACCCTTTCTTTGGAGAATGTAGAAACAGTCATTTCCAGCCCTAGAGACGCATATAAGGGTTAGCAGTAAGAATGCGTTTCAAACACAGAAGACCCGCTTCTTACAAACTGATCTGCTGAGTGTTGGTTCCTTTAAGGAAGTTGCATCTATGTTTAGATTCAGCGAGGGAGAAACGCGTTTCTTCCAAAAGCTGCATTTGGACATTCCAGAGTGGATGGGAGAACAGGCTGTAAAGAGAAATACCTTGCTCTAAAAGCAAAACGGAGCTATCTAACAGAATGGTTGTCAATGTGTGCATTCAACTTCCAGAGTTAAACTGATGTGTGTTTGCAGCAGTTCAGAAACCCTTTCTTTGGAGAATGTAGAAACAGTCATTTCCAGCCCTAGAGACGCATATAAGAGTTAGCAGTAAGAATGCGTTTCAAACACAGAAGACCCGCTTCTTACAAACTGATCTGCTGTGCGTTGGTTCCTTTTAGGATGTTGCATCTATCTTTATATTCAGTGTGGGAGAAACGCGTTTCTTCCAAAACCTGCGTTTGAACATTCCAGAGTGGATGGGAGAACAGGCTGTAAAGGGAAATACCTTGCTCTAAAAGCAAAACGGAGCTATCTAGCAGAATGATTGTCAATGTGTGCACTCAACTTCCAGAGTTACATTGATGTGTGTTGGCAGCAGTTCAGAAACCCGTTCTTTGGAGAATGTAGAAACAGTCATTTACAGCCCTAGAGACGCATATAAGAGTTAACAGTAAGAATGCGTTTCAAACACAGAAGACCCGCTTCTTACAAACTGATATGCTGTGTGTTGGTTCCTTTTAGGAAGTTGCATCTATGTTTAGATTCAGCGAGCGAGAAACGCGTTTCTTCCAAAAGCTGCGTTTGGACATTCCAGAGTGGATTGGATAACAGGCTGTAAAGGGAAATACCTTGCTCTAAAAGCAAAACGGAGCTATCTAGCAGAATGGTTGTCAATGTGTGCATTCAACTTCCAGAGTTACACTGATGTGTGTTTGCAGCATTTCAGAAACCCTTTCTTTGCAGAATGTAGAAACAGTCATTTCCAGCCCTAGAGACGCATCTAAGAGTTAGCAGTAAGAATGCGTTTCAAACACAGAAGACCCGCTTCTTACAAACTGATCTGCTGTGTGTTGGTTCCTTTTAGGAAGTTGCATCTATGTTTAGATTCAGCGAGGGAGAAACTGGTTTCTTCCAAAAGCTGCGTTTGGATATTCCAGAGTGGATGGTAGAACAGGCTGTAAAGAGAAATGCCTTGCTCTAAAAGCAAAACGGAGCTATCTAGCAGAATGGTTGTCAATGTGTGCATTCAACTTCCAGAGTTAAACTGATGTGTCTTTGGAGCAGTTCAGAAACCCTTTCTTTGCAGAATGTAGAAACAGTCATTTCCAGCCCTAGAGACGCATATAAGAGATAGCAGTAAGAATGCGTTTCAAACACAGAAGACCCGCTTCTTACAAACTGATCTGCTATGTGTTGGTTCCTTTTAGGAAGTTGCATCTATGTTTAGATTGAGCGAGGGAGAAATGCGTTTCTTCCAAAAGCTGCGTTTGGACATTCCAGAGTGGGTGGGAGAACAGGCTGTAAATGGAAATACCTTGCTCTAAAAGCAAAACGGAGCTATCTAGCAGAATGGTTATCAATGTGTGCATTCAACTTCCAGAGGTAAACTGATGTGTCTTTTCAGCAGTTAAGAAACCCTTTCTTTGGAGAATGTAGAAACAGTCATTTCCAGCCCTAGAGACGCATATAAGAGTTAGCAGTAAGAATGCGTTTCAAACACAGAAGACCCGCTTCTTACAAACTGATCTGCTGTGCGTTGGTTCCTTTTAGGAAGTTGCATCTATGTTTAGATTCAGCGAGGGAGAAACTGGTTTCTTCCAAAACCTGCGTTTGAACATTCCAGAGTGGATGGGAGAACAGGCTGTAAAGGGAAATACCTTGCTCTAAAAGCAAAACGGAGCTATCTAGCAGAATGGTTGTCAATGTGTGCATTCAACTTCCAGAGTTACACTGATGTGTGTTTGCAGCAGTTCAGAAACCCTTTCTTTGGAGAATGTAGAAACAGTCATTTCCAGCCCTATAGACGCATATAAGAGATAGCAGTAAGAATGCGTTTCAAACACAGAAGACTCGCTTCTTACAAACTGATCTGCTGTGTGTTGGTTCCTTTCAGGAAGTTGCATCTATTTTTAGATTCATCGAGGGAGAAATGCGTTTCTTCCAAAAGCTGCGTTTGGACATTCCAGAGTGGATGGGAGAAAAGGCTGTAAAGGGAAATACATTACTCTAAAAGCAAAACGGAGCTATCTAGCAGAATGATTGTCAATGTGTGCATTCAACTTCCAGAGTTAAACTGATGTGTCTTTGCAGCAGTTCAGAAACCCTTTCTTTGCAGAATGTAGAAACAGTCATTTCCAGCCCTAGAGACGCATATAAGAGTTAGCAGTAAGAATGCGTTTCAAACACAGAAGACCCGGTTCTTACAAACTGATCTTCTGTGTGTTGGTTCGTTTTAGGAAGTTGCATCTATGTTTAGATTCAGCGAGGGAGAAACGCGTTTCTTCCAAAAGCTGCGTTTGGATATTCCAGAGTGGATGGGAGAACAGGCTGTAAAGGGAAATAACTTGTTCTAAAAGCAAAACGGAGCTATCTAGCAGCATGGTTGTCAATGTATGCATTCAACTTCCAGAGTTAAACTGATGTGTCTTTGCAGCAGTTCAGAAACCCTTTCTTTGGAGAATGTAGAAACAGTCATTTCCAGCCCTAGAGACGCATATAAGAGTTAGCAGTAAGAATGCGTTTCAAACACAGAAGACCCGCTTCTTACAAACTGATCTGCTGTGCGTTGGTTCCTTTTAGGAAGTTGCATCTATGTTTAGATTCAGCGAGCGAGAAACGCGTTTCTTCCAAAAGCTGCGTTTGGACATTCCAGAGTGGATGGGAGAACAGGCTGTAAAGGGAAATACCTTGCTCTAAAAGCAAAACGGAGCTATGTAGCAGAATGGTTGTCAATGTGTGCATTCAACTTCCAGAGTTACACTGATGTGTGTTTGCAGCAGTTCAGAAACCCTTTCTTTGGAGAATGTAGAAACAGTCAGTTCCAGCCCTATAGACGCATAAAAGAGATAGCAGTAAGAATGCGTTTCAAACACAGAAGACCCGCTTCTTACAAACTGATCTGCTGTGTGTTGGTTCCTTTTAGGAAGTTGCATCTATGTTTAGATTCATTGAGGGAGAAACGCGTTTCTTCCAAAAGCTGCGTTTGGACATTCCAGAGTGGATGGGAGAAAAGGCTGTAAAGGGAAATACCTTACTCTAAAAGCAAAACGGAGCTATCTAGCAGAATGGTTGTCAATGTGTGCATTCAACTTCCAGAGTTAAACTGATGTGTCTTTGCAGCAGTTCAGAAACCCTTTCTTTGCAGAATGTAGAAACAGTCATTTCCAGCCCTAGAGACGCATATAAGAGTTAGCAGTAAGAATGCGTTTCAAACACAGAAGACCCGCTTCTTACAAACTGATCTGCTGTGTGTTGGTTCCTTTAGGAAGTTGCATCTATGTTTAGATTCAGCGAGGGAGAAACTGGTTTCTTCCAAAAGCTGCGTTTGGACATTCCAGAGTGGATGGGAAAACAGGCTGTAAAGAGAAATACCTTGCTCTAAAAGCAAAACGGAGCTATCTAGCAGAATGGTTGTCAATGTGTGCATTCAACTTCCAGAGTTAAACTGATGTGTCTTTGCAGCAGTTCAGAAACCCTTTCTTTGCAGAATGTAGAAACAGTCATTTCCAGCCCTAGAGACGCATATAAGAGTTAGCAGTAAGAATCCGTTTCAAACACAGAAGACCCGCTTCTTACAAACTGATCTGCTGAGTGTTGGTTCCTTTTAGGAAGTTGCATCTATGTTTAGATTGAGCGAGGGAGAAATGCGTTTCTTCCAAAAGCTGCGTTTGGACATTCCAGAGTGGGTGGGAGAACAGGCTGTAAATGGAAATACCTTGCTCTAAAAGCAAAACGGAGCTATCTAGCAGAATGGTTATCAATGTGTGCATTCAACTTCCAGAGGTAAACTGATGTGTGTTTTCAGCAGTTAAGAAACCCTTTCTTTGGAGAATGTAGAAACAGTCATTTCCAGCCCTAGAGACGCATATAAGAGTTAGCAGTAAGAATGCGTTTCAAACACAGAAGACCCGCTTCTTACAAACTGATCTGCTGTGTGTTGGTTCCTTTTAGGAGGTTGCATCTATGTTTAGATTCAGCGAGGGAGAAACGCGTTTCTTCCAAAAGCTGCGTTTGGACATTCCAGAGTGGATGGGAGAACAGGCTGTAAAGGGAAATACCTTCTTCTAAAAGCAAAACGGAGCTATCTAGCAGAATGGTTGTCAATGTGTGCATTCAACTTCCAGAGTTAAACTGATGTGTGTTTGCAGCAGTTAAGAAACCCTTTCTTTGGAGAATGTAGAAACAGTCATTTCCAGCCCTGGAGACGCATATAAGGGTTAGCAGTAAGAATGCGTTTCAAACACAGAAGACCCGCTTCTTACAAACTGATCTGCTGTGTGTTGGTTCCTTTTAGGAAGTTGCATCTATTTTTAGATTCATCGAGGGAGAAACGCGTTTCTTCCAAAAGCTGCGTTTGGACATTCCAGAGTGGATGGGAGAAAAGGCTGTAAAGGGAAATACCTTACTCTAAAAGCAAAACGGAGCTATCTAGCAGAATGATTGTCAATGTGTGCATTCAACTTCCAGAGTTAAATTGATGTGTCTTTGCAGCAGTTCAGAAACCCTTTCTTTGCAGAATGTAGAAACAGTCATTTCCAGCCCTAGAGACGCATATAAGAGTTAGCAGTAAGAATGCGTTTCAAACACAGAAGACCCGGTTCTTACAAACTGATCTTCTGTGTGTTGGTTCGTTTTAGGAAGTTGCATCTATGTTTAAATTCAGCGAGGGAGAAACGCGTTTCTTCCAAAAGCTGCGTTTGGATATTCCAGAGTGGATGGGAGAACAGGCTGTAAAGGGAAATAACTTGTTCTAAAAGCAAAACGGAGCTATCTAGCAGCATGGTTGTCAATGTATGCACTCAACTTCCAGAGTTAAACTGATGTGTCTTTGCAGCAGTTCAGAAACCCTTTCTTTGGAGAATGTAGAAACAGTCATTTACAGCCCTAGAGACGCATATAAGAGTTAGCAGTAAGAATGCGTTTCAAACACAGAAGACCCGCTTCTTACAAACTGATCTGCTGAGTGTTGGTTCCTTTTAGGAAGTTGCATCTATGTTTAGATTCAGCGAGGGAGAAACGCGTTTCTTCCAAAAGCTGCGTTTGGACATTCCAGAGTGGATTGGATAACAGGCTGTAAAGGGAAATACCTTGCTCTAAAAGCAAAACGGAGCTATCTAGCAGAATGGTTATCAATGTGTGCATTCAACTTCCAGAGTTACACTGATGTGTCTTTGCAGCAGTTCAGAAACCTTTTCTTTGCAGAATGTAGGAACAGTCATTTCCAGCCCTAGAGACGCATATAAGAGTTAGCAGAAAGAATGCGTTTCAAACACAGAAGACCCGCTTCTTACAAACTGATCTGCTGTGTGTTGGTTCCTTTTAGGAAGTTGCATCTATGTTTAGATTCAGCGAGGGAGAAACGCGTTTTTTCCAAAAGCTGCGTTTGGATATTCCAGAGTGGATGGTAGAACAGGCTGTAAAGGGAAATAACTTGTTCTAAAAGCAAAACGGAGCTATCTAGCAGAATGGTTGTCAATGTGTGCATTCACCTTCCAGAGTTAAACTGATGTGTGTTTGCAGCAGTTCAGAAACCCTTTCTTTGGAGAATGTAGAAACAGTCATTTCCAGCCCTATAGACGCATATAAGAGATAGCAGTAAGAATGCGTTTCAAACACAGAAGACCCGCTTCTTACAAACTGATCTGCTATGTGTTGGTTCCTTTTAGGAAGTTGCATCTATGTTTAGATTCATCGAGGGAGAAATGCGTTTCTTCCAAAAGCTGCGTTTGGACATTCCAGAGTGGATGGGAGAAAAGGCTGTAAAGGGAAATACCTTACTCTAAAAGCAAAACGCAGCTATCTAGCAGAATGGTTGTCAATGTGTGCATTCAACTTCCAGAGTTAAACTGATGTGTCTTTGCAGCAGTTCAGAAACCCTTTCTTTGCAGAATGTAGAAACAGTCATTTCCAGCCATAGAGACGCATATAAGAGTTAGCAGTAAGAATGCGTTTCAAACACAGAAGACCCGCTTCTTACAAACTGATCTGCTGTGCGTTGGTTCCTTTTAGGATGTTGCATCTATATTTATATTCAGTGAGGGAGAAACGCGTTTCTTCCAAAACCTGCGTTTGAACATTCCAGAGTGGATGGGAGAACAGGCTGTAAAGGGAAATACCTTGCTCTAAAAGCAAAACGGAGCTATCTAGCAGAATGTTTGTCAATGTGTGCATTCAACTTCCAGAGTTACACTGATGTGTGTTTGCAGCAGTTCAGAAACACCTTCTTTGGAGAATGTAGAAACAGTCATTTCCAGCCCTAGAAACGCATATAAGAGTTAGCAGTAAGAATGCGTTTCAAACACAGAAGAACCGCTTCTTACAAACTGATCTGCTGTGTGTTGGTTCGTTTTAGGAAGTTGCATCTATGTTTAGATTCAGCGAGGGAGAAAAGCGTTTCTTCCAAAAGCTGCGTTTGGACATTCCAGAGTGGATGAGAGAACAGGCTGTAAAGGGAAATAACTTGTTCTAAAAGCAAAACGGAGCTATCTAGCAGAATGGTTGTCAATGTGTGCATTCAACTTCCAGAGTTACACTGATGCGTGTTTGCAGCAGTTCAGAAACCCTTTCTTTGGAGAATGTAGAAACAGTCATTTCCAGCCCTAGAGACGCATATAAGAGTTAGCAGTAAGAATGCGTTTCAAACACAGAAGACCCGCTTCTTACAAACTGATCTGCTGTGTGTTGGTTTCTTTCAGGAAGTTGCATCTATGTTTAGATTCAGCGAGGGAGAAATGCGTTTCTTCCAAAAGCTGCGTTTGGACATTCCAGAGTGGGTGGGAGAACAGGCTGTAAATGGAAATACCTTGCTCTAAAAGCAAAACGGAGCTATCTAGCAGAATGGTTATCAATGTGTGCATTCAACTTCCAGAGGTAAACTGATGTGTGTTTGCAGCAGTGCAGAAACCCTTTCTTTGGAGAATGTAGAAACAGTCATTTCCAGCCCTAGAGACGCATATAAGGGTTAGCAGTAAGAATGCGTTTCAAACACAGAAGACCGGCTTCTTACAAACTGATCTGCTGTGTGTTGGTTCCTTTTAGGATGCTGCATCTATGTTTAGTTTCAGCGAGGGAGAAACGCGTTTCTTCCAAAAGCTGCGTTTGGATATTCCAGAGTGGATGGGAGAACAGGCTGTAAAGAGAAATACCTTGCTCTAAAAGCAAAACGGAGCTATCTAGCAGAATGGTTGTCAATGTTTGCATTCAACTTCCAGAGTTAAACTGATGTGTGTTTGCAGCAGTTCAGAAACCCTTTCTTTGGAGAATGTAGAAACAGTCATTTCCAGCCCTATAGACGCATATAAGAGATAGCAGTAAGAATGCGTTTCAAACACAGAAGACCCGCTTCTTACAAACTGATCTGCTGTGTGTTGGTTCCTTTTAGGAAGTTGCATCTATGTTTAGATTCAGCGAGGGAGAAACGCGTTTTTTCCAAAAGCTGCGTTTGGATATTCCAGAGTGGATGGGAGAACAGGCTGTAAAGGGAAATACCTTCTTCTAAAAGCAAAACGGAGCTATCTAACAGAATGGTTGTCAATGTGTGCATTCAACTTCCAGAGTTAAACTGATGTGTGTTTGCAGCAGTTCAGAAACCCTTTCTTTGCAGAATGTAGAAACAGTCATTTCCAGCCCTAGAGACTCATATAAGGGTTAGCAGTAAGAATGCGTTTCAAACACAGAAAACCCGCTTCTTACAAACTGATCTGCTGTGTGTTGGTTCCTTTTAGGAAGTTGCATCTATGTTTAGATTCAGCGAGCGAGGAACGCGTTTCTTCCAAAAGCTGCGTTTGGACATTGCAGAGTGGATGGGAGAACAGGCTGTAAAGAGAAATACCTTGCTCTAAAAGCAAAACGGAGCTATCTAGCAGAATTATTGTCAAGGTGTTCATTCAACTTCCAGAGTTACACTGATGTGTGTTTGCAGCAGTTCAGAAACCCTTTCTTTGGAGAATGTAGAAACAGTCATTTCCAGCCCTAGAGACGCATATAAGAGTTAGCAGTAAGAATGCGTTTCAAACACAGAAGACCCGCTTCTTACAAACTGATCTGCTGTGCGTTGGTTCCTTTTAGGAAGTTGCATCTATGTTCAGATTCAGCGAGGGAGAAACGCGTTTCTTCCAAAAGCTGCGTTTGGACATTCCAGAGTGGATGAGAGAACAGGCTGTAACGGGAAATACCTTGTTCTAAAAGCAAAACGGAGCTATTTAGCAGAATGGTTGTCAATGTGTGCATTCAACTTCCAGAGTTAAACTGATGTGTCTTTGCAGCAGTTCAGAAACCCTTTCTTTGGAGAATGTAGAAACAGTCATTTCCAGCCCTAGAGACGCATATAAGAGTTAGCAGTAAGAATGCGTTTCAAACACAGAAGACCCGCTTCTTACAAACTGATCTGCTGTGCGTTGGTTCCTTTTAGGAAGTTGCATCTATGTTCAGATTCAGTGAGGGAGAAACGCGTTTCTTCCAAAACCTGCGTTTGAACATTCCAGAGTGGAAGGGAAAACAGGCTGTAAGGGAAATACCTTGCTCTAAAAGCAAAACGGAGCTATGTAGCAGAATGGTTGTCAATGTGTGCATTCAACTTCCAGAGTTACACTGATGTGTGTTTGCAGCAGTTCAGAAACCCTTTCTTTGGAGAATGTAGAAACAGTCATTTCCAGCCCTATAGACGCATATAAGAGATAGCAGTAAGAATGCGTTTCAAACACAGAAGACTCGCTTCTTACAAACTGATCTGCTGTGTGTTGGTTCCTTTTAGGAAGTTGCATCTATGTTTAGATTCATCGAGGGAGAAATGCGTTTCTTCCAAAAGCTGCGTTTGGACATTCCAGAGTGGATGGGAGAAAAGGCTGTAAAGGGAAATACCTTACTCTAAAAGCAAAACGGAGCAATCTAGCAGAATGGTTGTCAATGTGTGCATTCAACTTCCAGAGTTACACTGATGTGTCTTTGCAGCAGTTCAGAAACCCTTTCTTTGCAGAATGTAGAAACAGTGATTTCCAGCCCTAGAGACGCATATAAGAGTTAGCAGTAAGAATGCGTTTCAAACACAGAAGACCCGGTTCTTACAAACTGATCTGCTGTGTGTTGGTTCCTTTTAGGAAGTTGCATCTATGTTTAGATTCAGCGAGGGAGAAAGGCGTTTCTTCCAAAAGCTGCGTTTGGATATTCCAGAGTGGATGGGAGAACAGGCTGTAAAGGGAAATAACTTGTTCTAAAAGCAAAACGGAGCTATCTAGCAGAATGGTTGTCAATGTGTGCATTCAACTTCCAGAGTTAAACTGATGTGTCTTTGCAGCAGTTCAGAAACCCTTTCTTTGGAGAATGTAGAAACAGTCATTTCCAGCCCTAGAGACGCATATAAGGGTTAGCAGTAAGAATGCGTTTCAAACACAGAAGACCCGCTTCTTACAAACTGATCTGCTGAGTGTTGGTTCCTTTAAGGAAGTTGCATCTATGTTTAGATTCAGCGAGGGAGAAACGCGTTTCTTCCAAAAGCTGCATTTGGACATTCCAGAGTGGATGGGAGAACAGGCTGTAAAGAGAAATACCTTGCTCTAAAAGCAAAACGGAGCTATCTAACAGAATGGTTGTCAATGTGTGCATTCAACTTCCAGAGTTAAACTGATGTGTGTTTGCAGCAGTTCAGAAACCCTTTCTTTGGAGAATGTAGAAACAGTCATTTCCAGCCCTAGAGACGCATATAAGAGTTAGCAGTAAGAATGCATTTCAAACACAGAAGACCCG
This sequence comes from Saimiri boliviensis, assembly GCF_048565385.1. NCBI lineage: Eukaryota > Metazoa > Chordata > Mammalia > Primates > Cebidae > Saimiri > Saimiri boliviensis. Next base: position 57,450,978 of record NC_133462.1, read on the forward strand.
CTTCTTACAAACTGATCTGCTGTGCGTTGGTTCCTTTTAGGATGTTGCATCTATCTTTATATTCAGTGTGGGAGAAACGCGTTTCTTCCAAAACCTGCGTTTGAACATTCCAGAGTGGATGGGAGAACAGGCTGTAAAGGGAAATACCTTGCTCTAAAAGCAAAACGGAGCTATCTAGCAGAATGATTGTCAATGTGTGCACTCAACTTCCAGAGTTACATTGATGTGTGTTGGCAGCAGTTCAGAAACCCGTTCTTTGGAGAATGTAGAAACAGTCATTTACAGCCCTAGAGACGCATATAAGAGTTAACAGTAAGAATGCGTTTCAAACACAGAAGACCCGCTTCTTACAAACTGATATGCTGTGTGTTGGTTCCTTTTAGGAAGTTGCATCTATGTTTAGATTCAGCGAGCGAGAAACGCGTTTCTTCCAAAAGCTGCGTTTGGACATTCCAGAGTGGATTGGATAACAGGCTGTAAAGGGAAATACCTTGCTCTAAAAGCAAAACGGAGCTATCTAGCAGAATGGTTGTCAATGTGTGCATTCAACTTCCAGAGTTACACTGATGTGTGTTTGCAGCATTTCAGAAACCCTTTCTTTGCAGAATGTAGAAACAGTCATTTCCAGCCCTAGAGACGCATCTAAGAGTTAGCAGTAAGAATGCGTTTCAAACACAGAAGACCCGCTTCTTACAAACTGATCTGCTGTGTGTTGGTTCCTTTTAGGAAGTTGCATCTATGTTTAGATTCAGCGAGGGAGAAACTGGTTTCTTCCAAAAGCTGCGTTTGGATATTCCAGAGTGGATGGTAGAACAGGCTGTAAAGAGAAATGCCTTGCTCTAAAAGCAAAACGGAGCTATCTAGCAGAATGGTTGTCAATGTGTGCATTCAACTTCCAGAGTTAAACTGATGTGTCTTTGGAGCAGTTCAGAAACCCTTTCTTTGCAGAATGTAGAAACAGTCATTTCCAGCCCTAGAGACGCATATAAGAGATAGCAGTAAGAATGCGTTTCAAACACAGAAGACCCGCTTCTTACAAACTGATCTGCTATGTGTTGGTTCCTTTTAGGAAGTTGCATCTATGTTTAGATTGAGCGAGGGAGAAATGCGTTTCTTCCAAAAGCTGCGTTTGGACATTCCAGAGTGGGTGGGAGAACAGGCTGTAAATGGAAATACCTTGCTCTAAAAGCAAAACGGAGCTATCTAGCAGAATGGTTATCAATGTGTGCATTCAACTTCCAGAGGTAAACTGATGTGTCTTTTCAGCAGTTAAGAAACCCTTTCTTTGGAGAATGTAGAAACAGTCATTTCCAGCCCTAGAGACGCATATAAGAGTTAGCAGTAAGAATGCGTTTCAAACACAGAAGACCCGCTTCTTACAAACTGATCTGCTGTGCGTTGGTTCCTTTTAGGAAGTTGCATCTATGTTTAGATTCAGCGAGGGAGAAACTGGTTTCTTCCAAAACCTGCGTTTGAACATTCCAGAGTGGATGGGAGAACAGGCTGTAAAGGGAAATACCTTGCTCTAAAAGCAAAACGGAGCTATCTAGCAGAATGGTTGTCAATGTGTGCATTCAACTTCCAGAGTTACACTGATGTGTGTTTGCAGCAGTTCAGAAACCCTTTCTTTGGAGAATGTAGAAACAGTCATTTCCAGCCCTATAGACGCATATAAGAGATAGCAGTAAGAATGCGTTTCAAACACAGAAGACTCGCTTCTTACAAACTGATCTGCTGTGTGTTGGTTCCTTTCAGGAAGTTGCATCTATTTTTAGATTCATCGAGGGAGAAATGCGTTTCTTCCAAAAGCTGCGTTTGGACATTCCAGAGTGGATGGGAGAAAAGGCTGTAAAGGGAAATACATTACTCTAAAAGCAAAACGGAGCTATCTAGCAGAATGATTGTCAATGTGTGCATTCAACTTCCAGAGTTAAACTGATGTGTCTTTGCAGCAGTTCAGAAACCCTTTCTTTGCAGAATGTAGAAACAGTCATTTCCAGCCCTAGAGACGCATATAAGAGTTAGCAGTAAGAATGCGTTTCAAACACAGAAGACCCGGTTCTTACAAACTGATCTTCTGTGTGTTGGTTCGTTTTAGGAAGTTGCATCTATGTTTAGATTCAGCGAGGGAGAAACGCGTTTCTTCCAAAAGCTGCGTTTGGATATTCCAGAGTGGATGGGAGAACAGGCTGTAAAGGGAAATAACTTGTTCTAAAAGCAAAACGGAGCTATCTAGCAGCATGGTTGTCAATGTATGCATTCAACTTCCAGAGTTAAACTGATGTGTCTTTGCAGCAGTTCAGAAACCCTTTCTTTGGAGAATGTAGAAACAGTCATTTCCAGCCCTAGAGACGCATATAAGAGTTAGCAGTAAGAATGCGTTTCAAACACAGAAGACCCGCTTCTTACAAACTGATCTGCTGTGCGTTGGTTCCTTTTAGGAAGTTGCATCTATGTTTAGATTCAGCGAGCGAGAAACGCGTTTCTTCCAAAAGCTGCGTTTGGACATTCCAGAGTGGATGGGAGAACAGGCTGTAAAGGGAAATACCTTGCTCTAAAAGCAAAACGGAGCTATGTAGCAGAATGGTTGTCAATGTGTGCATTCAACTTCCAGAGTTACACTGATGTGTGTTTGCAGCAGTTCAGAAACCCTTTCTTTGGAGAATGTAGAAACAGTCAGTTCCAGCCCTATAGACGCATAAAAGAGATAGCAGTAAGAATGCGTTTCAAACACAGAAGACCCGCTTCTTACAAACTGATCTGCTGTGTGTTGGTTCCTTTTAGGAAGTTGCATCTATGTTTAGATTCATTGAGGGAGAAACGCGTTTCTTCCAAAAGCTGCGTTTGGACATTCCAGAGTGGATGGGAGAAAAGGCTGTAAAGGGAAATACCTTACTCTAAAAGCAAAACGGAGCTATCTAGCAGAATGGTTGTCAATGTGTGCATTCAACTTCCAGAGTTAAACTGATGTGTCTTTGCAGCAGTTCAGAAACCCTTTCTTTGCAGAACGTAGAAACAGTCATTTCCAGCCCTAGAGACGCATATAAGAGTTAGCAGTAAGAATGCGTTTCAAACACAGAAGACCCGCTTCTTACAAACTGATCTGCTGTGTGTTGGTTCCTTTAGGAAGTTGCATCTATGTTTAGATTCATCGAGGGAGAAACTGGTTTCTTCCAAAAGCTGCGTTTGGACATTCCAGAGTGGATGGGAGAACAGGCTGTAAAGAGAAATACCTTGCTCTAAAAGCAAAACGGAGCTATCTAGCAGAATGGTTGTCAATGTGTGCATTCAACTTCCAGAGTTAAACTGATGTGTCTTTGCAGCAGTTCAGAAACCCTTTCTTTGCAGAATGTAGAAACAGTCATTTCCAGCCCTAGAGACGCATATAAGAGTTAGCAGTAAGAATCCGTTTCAAACACAGAAGACCCGCTTCTTACAAACTGATCTGCTGAGTGTTGGTTCCTTTTAGGAAGTTGCATCTATGTTTAGATTGAGCGAGGGAGAAATGCGTTTCTTCCAAAAGCTGCGTTTGGACATTCCAGAGTGGGTGGGAGAACAGGCTGTAAATGGAAATACCTTGCTCTAAAAGCAAAACGGAGCTATCTAGCAGAATGGTTATCAATGTGTGCATTCAACTTCCAGAGGTAAACTGATGTGTCTTTGCAGCAGTTCAGAAACCCTTTCTTTGGAGAATGTAGAAACAGTCATTTCCAGCCCTAGAGACGCATATAAGAGTTAGCAGTAAGAATGCGTTTCAAACAAAGAAGACCCGCTTCTTACAAACTGATCTGCTGTGTGTTGGTTCCTTTTAGGAGGTTGCATCTATGTTTAGATTCAGTGAGGGAGAAACGCGTTTCTTCCAAAAGCTGCGTTTGGACATTCCAGAGTGGATGGGAGAACAGGCTGTAAAGGGAAATACCTTCTTCTAAAAGCAAAACGGAGCTATCTAGCAGAATGGTTGTCAATGTGTGCATTCAACTTCCAGAGTTAAACTGATGTGTGTTTGCAGCAGTTCAGAAACCCTTTCTTTGGAGAATGTAGAAACAGTCATTTCCAGCCCTGGAGACGCATATAAGGGTTAGCAGTAAGAATGCGTTTCAAACACAGAAGACCCGCTTCTTACAAACTGATCTGCTGTGTGTTGGTTCCTTTTAGGAAGTTGCATCTATTTTTAGATTCATCGAGGGAGAAACGCGTTTCTTCCAAAAGCTGCGTTTGGACATTCCAGAGTGGATGGGAGAAAAGGCTGTAAAGGGAAATACCTTACTCTAAAAGCAAAACGGAGCTATCTAGCAGAATGATTGTCAATGTGTGCATTCAACTTCCAGAGTTAAATTGATGTGTCTTTGCAGCAGTTCAGAAACCCTTTCTTTGCAGAATGTAGAAACAGTCATTTCCAGCCCTAGAGACGCATATAAGAGTTAGCAGTAAGAATGCGTTTCAAACACAGAAGACCCGGTTCTTACAAACTGATCTTCTGTGTGTTGGTTCGTTTTAGGAAGTTGCATCTATGTTTAAATTCAGCGAGGGAGAAACGCGTTTCTTCCAAAAGCTGCGTTTGGATATTCCAGAGTGGATGGGAGAACAGGCTGTAAAGGGAAATAACTTGTTCTAAAAGCAAAACGGAGCTATCTAGCAGCATGGTTGTCAATGTATGCACTCAACTTCCAGAGTTAAACTGATGTGTCTTTGCAGCAGTTCAGAAACCCTTTCTTTGGAGAATGTAGAAACAGTCATTTACAGCCCTAGAGACGCATATAAGAGTTAGCAGTAAGAATGCGTTTCAAACACAGAAGACCCGCTTCTTACAAACTGATCTGCTGAGTGTTGGTTCCTTTTAGGAAGTTGCATCTATGTTTAGATTCAGCGAGGGAGAAACGCGTTTCTTCCAAAAGCTGCGTTTGGACATTCCAGAGTGGATTGGATAACAGGCTGTAAAGGGAAATACCTTGCTCTAAAAGCAAAACGGAGCTATCTAGCAGAATGGTTATCAATGTGTGCATTCAACTTCCAGAGTTACACTGATGTGTCTTTGCAGCAGTTCAGAAACCTTTTCTTTGCAGAATGTAGGAACAGTCATTTCCAGCCCTAGAGACGCATATAAGAGTTAGCAGAAAGAATGCGTTTCAAACACAGAAGACCCGCTTCTTACAAACTGATCTGCTGTGTGTTGGTTCCTTTTAGGAAGTTGCATCTATGTTTAGATTCAGCGAGGGAGAAACGCGTTTTTTCCAAAAGCTGCGTTTGGATATTCCAGAGTGGATGGTAGAACAGGCTGTAAAGGGAAATAACTTGTTCTAAAAGCAAAACGGAGCTATCTAGCAGAATGGTTGTCAATGTGTGCATTCACCTTCCAGAGTTAAACTGATGTGTGTTTGCAGCAGTTCAAAACCCTTTCTTTGGAGAATGTAGAAACAGTCATTTCCAGCCCTATAGACGCATATAAGAGATAGCAGTAAGAATGCGTTTCAAACACAGAAGACCCGCTTCTTACAAACTGATCTGCTATGTGTTGGTTCCTTTTAGGAAGTTGCATCTATGTTTAGATTCATCGAGGGAGAAATGCGTTTCTTCCAAAAGCTGCGTTTGGACATTCCAGAGTGGATGGGAGAAAAGGCTGTAAAGGGAAATACCTTACTCTAAAAGCAAAACGCAGCTATCTAGCAGAATGGTTGTCAATGTGTGCATTCAACTTCCAGAGTTAAACTGATGTGTCTTTGCAGCAGTTCAGAAACCCTTTCTTTGCAGAATGTAGAAACAGTCATTTCCAGCCATAGAGACGCATATAAGAGTTAGCAGTAAGAATGCGTTTCAAACACAGAAGACCCGCTTCTTACAAACTGATCTGCTGTGCGTTGGTTCCTTTTAGGATGTTGCATCTATATTTATATTCAGTGAGGGAGAAACGCGTTTCTTCCAAAACCTGCGTTTGAACATTCCAGAGTGGATGGGAGAACAGGCTGTAAAGGGAAATACCTTGCTCTAAAAGCAAAACGGAGCTATCTAGCAGAATGTTTGTCAATGTGTGCATACAACTTCCAGAGTTACACTGATGTGTGTTTGCAGCAGTTCAGAAACACCTTCTTTGGAGAATGTAGAAACAGTCATTTCCAGCCCTAGAAACGCATATAAGAGTTAGCAGTAAGAATGCGTTTCAAACACAGAAGAACCGCTTCTTACAAACTGATCTGCTGTGTGTTGGTTCGTTTTAGGAAGTTGCATCTATGTTTAGATTCAGCGAGGGAGAAAAGCGTTTCTTCCAAAAGCTGCGTTTGGACATTCCAGAGTGGATGAGAGAACAGGCTGTAACGGGAAATACCTTGTTCTAAAAGCAAAACGGAGCTATCTAGCAGAATGGTTGTCAATGTGTGCATTCAACTTCCAGAGTTACACTGATGCGTGTTTGCAGCAGTTCAGAAACCCTTTCTTTGGAGAATGTAGAAACAGTCATTTCCAGCCCTAGAGACGCATATAAGAGTTAGCAGTAAGAATGCGTTTCAAACACAGAAGACCCGCTTCTTACAAACTGATCTGCTGTGTGTTGGTTTCTTTCAGGAAGTTGCATCTATGTTTAGATTCAGCGAGGGAGAAATGCGTTTCTTCCAAAAGCTGCGTTTGGACATTCCAGAGTGGGTGGGAGAACAGGCTGTAAATGGAAATACCTTGCTCTAAAAGCAAAACGGAGCTATCTAGCAGAATGGTTATCAATGTGTGCATTCAACTTCCAGAGGTAAACTGATGTGTGTTTGCAGCAGTTCAGAAACCCTTTCTTTGGAGAATGTAGAAACAGTCATTTCCAGCCCTAGAGACGCATATAAGGGTTAGCAGTAAGAATGCGTTTCAAACACAGAAGACCCGTTTTTACAAACTGATCTGCTGTGTGATGGTTCCTTTTAGGAAGTTGCATCTATGTTTAGATTCAGCGAGGGAGAAACGCGTTTCTTCCAAAAGCTGCGTTTGGACATTCCAGAGTGGATGGGAGAACAGGCTGTAAAGAGAAATACCTTGCTCTAAAAGCAAAACGGAGCTATCTAGCAGAATGGTTGTCAATGTGTGCATTCAACTTCCAGAGGTAAACTGATTTGTCTTTGCAGCAATTCAGAAACCCTTTCTTTGCAGAATGTAGAAACAGTCATTTCCAGCCCTAGAGACAATTATAAGAGTTAGCAGTAAGAATGCGTTTCAAACACAGAAGACCCGCTTCTTACAAACTGATCTGCTGTTTGTTGGTTCCTTTTAGGAAGTTGCATCTATGTTTAGATTCAGCGAGGGAGAAACGCGTTTCTTCCAAAAGCTGCGTTTGGATATTCCAGAGTGGATAAGAGAACAGGCTGTAAAGGGAAATAACTTGTTCTAAAAGCAAAACGGAGCTATTTGGCAGAATGGTTGTCAATGTGTGCATTCAACTTCCAGAGTTAAACTGATGTGTGTTTGCAGCAGTTCAGAAAGCCTTTTTTTGCAGAATGTAGAAACAGTCATTTCCAGCCCTAGAGACGCATATAAGAGTTAGCATTAAGAATGCGTTTCAAACACAGAAGACCCGCTTCTTACAAACTGATCTGCTGTGTGTTGGTTCCTTTTAGTAGGTTGCATCTATGTTTAGATTCAGCGAGGGAGAAACGCGTTTCTTCCAAAAGCTGCGTTTGGACATTCCAGAGTGGATGGGAGAACAGGCTGTAAAGGGAAATACCTTCTTCTAAAAGCAAAACGGAGCTATCTAGCAGAATGGTTGTCAATGTGTGCATTCAACTTCCAGAGTTAAACTGATGTGTGTTTGCAGCACTTCAGAAACCCTTTCTTTGGAGAATGTAGAAACAGTCATTTCCAGCCCTAGAGACGCATATAAGGGTTAGCAGTAAGAATGCGTTTCAAACACAGAAGACCCGCTTCTTACAAACTGATCTGCTGTGTGTTGGTTCCTTTAAGGAAGTTGCATCTATGTTTAGATTCAGCGAGGGAGAAACGCGTTTCTTCCAAAAGCTGCATTTGGACATTCCAGAGTGGATGGGAGAACAGGCTGTAAAGAGAAATACCTTGCTCTAAAAGCAAAACGGAGCTATCTAACAGAATGGTTGTCAATGTGTGCATTCAACTTCCAGAGTTAAACTGATGTGTGTTTGCAGCAGTTCAGAAACCCTTTCTTTGGAGAATGTAGAAACAGTCATTTCCAGCCCTAGAGACGCATATAAGAGTTAGCAGTAAGAATGCGTTTCAAACACAGAAGACCCGCTTCTTACAAACTGATCTGCTGTGCGTTGGTTCCTTTTAGGATGTTGCATCTATCTTTATATTCAGTGTGGGAGAAACGCGTTTCTTCCAAAACCTGCGTTTGAACATTCCAGAGTGGATGGGAGAACAGGCTGTAAAGGGAAATACCTTGCTCTAAAAGCAAAACGGAGCTATCTAGCAGAATGATTGTCAATGTGTGCACTCAACTTCCAGAGTTACATTGATGTGTGTTGGCAGCAGTTCAGAAACCCGTTCTTTGGAGAATGTAGAAACAGTCATTTACAGCCCTAGAGACGCATATAAGAGTTAGCAGTAAGAATGCGTTTCAAACACAGAAGACCCGCTTCTTACAAACTGATATGCTGTGTGTTGGTTCCTTTTAGGAAGTTGCATCTATGTTTAGATTCAGCGAGCGAGAAACGCGTTTCTTCCAAAAGCTGCGTTTGGACATTCCAGAGTGGATTGGATAACAGGCTGTAAAGGGAAATACCTTGCTCTAAAAGCAAAACGGAGCTATCTAGCAGAATGGTTGTCAATGTGTGCATTCAACTTCCAGAGTTACACTGATGTGTGTTTGCAGCATTTCAGAAACCCTTTCTTTGCAAAATGTAGAAACAGTCATTTCCAGCCCTAGAGACACATCTAAGAGTTAGCAGTAAGAATGCGTTTCAAACACAGAAGACCCGCTTCTTACAAACTGATCTGCTGTGTGTTGGTTCCTTTTAGGAAGTTGCATCTATGTTTAGATTCAGCGAGGGAGAAACGCGTTTTTTCCAAAAGCTGCGTTTGGATATTCCAGAGTGGATGGTAGAACAGGCTGTAAAGGGAAATAACTTGTTCTAAAAGCAAAACGGAGCTATCTAGCAGAATGGTTGTCAATGTATGCATTCACCTTCCAGAGTTAAACTGATGTGTGTTTGCAGCAGTTCAGAAACCCTTTCTTTGGAGAATGTAGAAACAGTCATTTCCAGCCCTATAGACGCATATAAGAGATAGCAGTAAGAATGCGTTTCAAACACAGAAGACCCGCTTCTTACAAACTGATCTGCTATGTGTTGGTTCCTTTTAGGAAGTTGCATCTATGTTTAGATTCATCGAGGGAGAAATGCGTTTCTTCCAAAAGCTGCGTTTGGACATTCCAGAGTGGATGGGAGAAAAGGCTGTAAAGGGAAATACCTTACTCTAAAAGCAAAACGCAGCTATCTAGCAGAATGGTTGTCAATGTGTGCATTCAACTTCCAGAGTTAAACTGATGTGTCTTTGCAGCAGTTCAGAAACCCTTTCTTTGCAGAATGTAGAAACAGTCATTTCCAGCCATAGAGACGCATATAAGAGTTAGCAGTAAGAATGCGTTTCAAACACAGAAGACCCGCTTCTTACAAACTGATCTGCTGTGTGTTGGTTCCTTTCAGGAAGTTGCATCTATGTTTAGATTCAGCGAGGGAGAAATGCGTTTCTTCCAAAAGCTGCGTTTGGACATTCCAGAGTGGATGGGAGAAAAGGCTGTAAAGGGAAATACCTAACTCTAAAAGCAAAACGGAGCTATCTAGCAGAATGGTTGTCAATGTGTGCATTCAAATTCCAGAGTTAAACTGATGTGTCTTTGCAGCAGTTCAGAAACCCTTTCTTTGCAGAATGTAGAAACAGTCATTTCCAGCCCTAGAGACGCATATAAGAGTTAGCATTAAGAATGCGTTTCAAACACAGAAGACACGCTTCTTACAAACTGATCTGCTGTGTGTTGGTTCCTTTTAGGAAGTTGCATCTATGTTTAGATTCAGCGAGGGAGAAACGCGTTTCTTCCAAAAGCTGCGTTTGGATATTCCAGAGTGGATGGGAGAACAGGCTGTAAAGGGAAATAACTAGTTCTAAAAGCAAAACGGAGCTATCTAGCAGAATGGTTGTCAATGTGTGCATTCAACTTCCAGAGTTAAACTGATGTGTCTTTGCAGCAGTTCAGAAACCCTTTCTTTGGAGAATGTAGAAACAGTCATTTCCAGCCCTAGAGACGCATATAAGAGTTAGCAGTAAGAATGCGTTTCAAACACAGAAGACCCGCTTCTTACAAACTTATCTGCTGAGTGTTGGTTCCTTTTAGGAAGTTGCATCTATGTTTAGATTCAGCGAGGGAGAAATGCGTTTCTTCCAAAAGCTGCGTTTGGACATTCCAGAGTGGGTGGGAGAACAGGCTGTAAATGGAAATACCTTGCTCTAAAAGCAAAACGGAGCTATTTATCAGAATGGTTATCAATCTGTGCATTCAACTTCCAGAGGTAAACTGATGTGTGTTTGCAGCAGTTCAGAAACCCTTTCTTTGGAGAATGTAGAAACAGTCATTTCCAGCCCTAGAGACGCATATAAGAGTTAGCAGTAAGAATGCGTTTCAAACACAGAAGACCCGCTTCTTACAAACTGATCTGCTGTGTGTTGGTTCCTTTTAGGAAGTTGCATCTATGTTTAGATTCAGCGAGGGAGAAACGCGTTTCTTCCAAAAGCTGCGTTTGGACATTCCAGAGTGGATGGGAGAACAGGCTGTAAAGAGAAATACCTTGCTCTAAAAGCAAAACGGAGCTATCTAGCAGAATGGTTGTCAATGTGTGCATTCAACTTCCAGAGGTAAACTGATGTGTCTTTGCAGTAATTCAGAAACCCTTTCTTTGCAGAATGTAGAAACAGTCATTTCCAGCCCTAGAGACAATTATAAGAGTTAGCAGTAAGAATGCGTTTCAAACACAGAAGACCCGCTTCTTACAAACTGATCTGCTGTTTGTTGGTTCCTTTTAGGAAGTTGCATCTATGTTTAGATTCAGCGAGGGAGAAACGCGTTTCTTCCAAAAGCTGCGTTTGGATATTCCAGAGTGGATAAGAGAACAGGCTGTAAAGGGAAATAACTTGTTCTAAAAGCAAAACGGAGCTATTTGGCAGAATGGTTGTCAATGTGTGCATTCAACTTCCAGAGTTAAACTGATGTGTGTTTGCAGCAGTTCAGAAAGCCTTTCTTTGCAGAATGTAGAAACAGTCATTTCCAGCCCTAGAGACGCATATAAGAGTTAGCATTAAGAATGCGTTTCAAACACAGAAGACCCGCTTCTTACAAACTGATCTGCTGTGTGTTGGTTCCTTTTAGGAAGTTGCATCTATGTTTAGATTCAGCGAGGGAGAAACGCGTTTCTTCCAAAAGCTGCGTTTGGACATTCCAGAGTGGATGGGAGAACAGGCTGTAAAGGGAAATACCTTCTTCTAAAAGCAAAACGGAGCTATCTAGCAGAATGGTTGTCAATGTGTGCATTCAACTTCCAGAGTTAAACTGATGTGTGTTTGCAGCAGTTCAGAAACCCTTTCTTTGCAGAATGTAGAAACAGTCATTTCCAGCCCTAGAGACGCATATAAGGGTTAGCAGTAAGAATGCGTTTCAAACACAGAAGACCCGCTTCTTACAAACTGATCTGCTGTGTGTTGGTTCCCTTTAGGAAGTTGCATCTATGTTTAGATTCAGCGAGGGAGAAACGCGTTTCTTCCAAAAGCTGCATTTGGACATTCCAGAGTGGATGGGAGAACAGGCTGTAAAGAGAAATACCTTGCTCTAAAAGCAAAACGGAGCTATCTAACAGAATGGTTGTCAGTGCGTGCATTCAACTTCCAGAGTTAAACTGATGTGTGTTTGCAGCAGTTCAGAAACCCTTTCTTTGGAGAATGTAGAAACAGTCATTTCCAGCCCTAGAGACGCATATAAGAGTTAGCAGTAAGAATGCGTTTCAAACACAGAAGACCCGCTTCTTACAAACTGATCTGCTGTGCGTTGGTTCCTTTTAGGATGTTGCATCTATGTTTATATTCAGTGTGGGAGAAACGCGTTTCTTCCAAAACCTGCGTTTGAACATTCCAGAGTGGATGGGAGAACAGGCTGTAAAGGGAAATACCTTGCTCTAAAAGCAAAACGGAGCTATCTAACAGAATGGTTGTCAATGTGTGCATTCAACTTCCAGAGTTACACTGATGTGTGTTTGCAGCAGTTCAGAAACACCTTCTTTGGAGAATGTAGAAACAGTCATTTCCAGCCCTAGAAACGCATATAAGAGTTAGCAGTAAGAATGCGTTTCAAACACAGAAGAACCGCTTCTTACAAACTGATCTGCTGTGTGTTGGTTCGTTTTAGGAAGTTGCATCTATGTTTAGATTCAGCGAGGGAGAAAAGCGTTTCTTCCAAAAGCTGCGTTTGGACATTCCAGAGTGGATGAGAGAACAGGCTGTAACGGGAAATACCTTGTTCTAAAAGCAAAACGGAGCTATCTAGCAGAATGGTTGTCAATGTGTGCATTCAACTTCCAGAGTTACACTGATGTGTGTTTGCAGCAGTTCAGAAACCCTTTCTTTGGAGAATGTAGAAACAGTCATTTCCAGCCCTAGAGACGCATATAAGAGTTAGCAGTAAGAATGCGTTTCAAACACAGAAGACCCGCTTCTTACAAACTGATCTGCTGAGTGTTGGTTCCTTTTAGGAAGTTGCATCTATGTTTAGATTCAGCGAGGGAGAAATGCGTTTCTTCCAAAAGCTGCGTTTGGACATTCCAGAGTGGGTGGGAGAACAGGCTGTAAATGGAAATACCTTGCTCTAAAAGCAAAACGGAGCTATCTAGCAGAATGGTTATCAATGTGTGCATTCAACTTCCAGAGGTAAACTGATGTGTGTTTGCAGCAGTTCAGAAACCCTTTCTTTGGAGAATGTAGAAACAGTCATTTCCAGCCCTAGAGACGCATATAAGAGTTAGCAGTAAGAATGCGTTTCAAACACAGAAGACCCGCTTCTTACAAACTGATCTGCTGTTTGTTGGTTCCTTTTAGGAAGTTGCATCTATGTTTAGATTCAGCGAGGGAGAAACGCGTTTCTTCCAAAAGCTGCGTTTGGATATTCCAGAGTGGATAAGAGAACAGGCTGTAAAGGGAAATAACTTGTTCTAAAAGCAAAACGGAGCTATTTGGCAGAATGGTTGTCAATGTGTGCATTCAACTTCCAGAGTTAAACTGATGTGTGTTTGCAGCAGTTCAGAAAGCCTTTCTTTGCAGAATGTAGAAACAGTCATTTCCAGCCCTAGAGACGCATATAAGAGTTAGCATTAAGAATGCGTTTCAAACACAGAAGACCCGCTTCTTACAAACTGATCTGCTGTGTGTTGGTTCCTTTTAGGAAGTTGCATCTATGTTTAGATTCAGCGAGGGAGAAACGCGTTTCTTCCAAAAGCTGCGTTTGGACATTCCAGAGTGGATGGGAGAACAGGCTGTAAAGGGAAATACCTTCTTCTAAAAGCAAAACGGAGCTATCTAGCAGAATGGTTGTCAATGTGTGCATTCAACATCCAGAGTTAAACTGATGTGTGTTTGCAGCAGTTCAGAAACACCTTCTTTGGAGAATGTAGAAACAGTCATTTCCAGCCCTAGAAACGCATATAAGAGTTAGCAGTAAGAATGCGTTTCAAACACAGAAGAACCGCTTCTTACAAACTGATCTGCTGTGTCTTGGTTCCTTTTAGGAAGTTGCATCTATGTTTAGATACAGCGAGGGAGAAACGCGTTTCTTCCAAAGCTGCGTTTGGACATTCCAGAGTGGATGGGAGAACAGGCTGTAAATGGAAATACCTTGCTCTAAAAGCAAAACGGAGCTATCTAGCAGAATGGTTGTCAATGTGTGCATTCAACTTCCAGAGTTACACTGATGTGTGTTTGCAGCAGTTCAGAAACACCTTCTTTGGAGAATGTAGAAACAGTCATTTCCAGCCCTAGAAACGCATATAAGAGTTAGCAGTAAGAATGCGTTTCAAACACAGAAGAACCGCTTCTTACAAACTGATCTGCTGTGTGTTGGTTCCTTTTAGGAAGTTGCATCTATGTTTAGATTCAGGAGCGAGAAACGCGTTTCTTCCAAAAGCTGCGTTTGGACATTCCAGAGTGGATGGGAGAACAGGCTGTAAAGGGAAATACCTTGCTCTAAAAGCAAAACGGAGCTATCTAGCAGAATGGTTGTCAATGTGTGCATTCAACTTCCAGAGTTACACTGATGTGTGTTTGCAGCATTTCAGAAACCCTTTCTTTGCAGAATGTAGAAACAGTCATTTCCAGCCCTAGAGACACATCTAAGAGTTAGCAGTAAGAATGCGTTTCAAACACAGAAGACCCGCTTCTTACAAACTGATCTGCTGTGTGTTGGTTCCTTTTAGGAAGTTGCATCTATGTTTAGATTCAGCGAGGGAGAAACGCGTTTCTTCCAAAAGCTGCGTTTGGATATTCCAGAGTGGATAAGAGAACAGGCTGTAAAGGGAAATAACTTGTTCTAAAAGCAAAACGGAGCTATTTGGCAGAATGTTTGTCAATGTGTGCATTCAACTTCCAGAGTTAAACTGATGTGTGTTTGCAGCAGTTCAGAAAGCCTTTCTTTGCAGAATGTAGAAACAGTCATTTCCAGCCCTAGAGACGCATATAAGAGTTAGCATTAAGAATGCGTTTCAAACACAGAAGACACGCTTCTTACAAACTGATCTGCTGTGTGTTGGTTCCTTTTAGGAAGTTGCATCTATGTTTAGATTCAGCGAGGGAGAAATGCGTTTCTTCCAAAAGCTGCGTTTGGACATTTCAGAGTGGATGGGAGAACAGGCTGTAAAGGGAAATACCTTCTTCTAAAAGCAAAACGGAGCTATCTAACAGAATGGTTGTCAATGTGTGCATTCAACTTCCAGAGTTAAACTGATGTGTGTTTGCAGCAGTTCAGAAACCCTTTCTTTGGAGAATGTAGAAACAGTCATTTCCAGCCCTAGAGACGCATATAAGGGTTAGCAGTAAGAATGCGTTTCAAACACAGAAGACCCGCTTCTTACAAACTGATCTGCTGTGTGTTGGTTCCTTTTAGGAAGTTGCATCTATGTTTAGATTCAGCGAGGGAGAAACGCGTTTCTTCCAAAAGCTGCATTTGGACATTCCAGAGTGGATGGGAGAACAGGCTGTAAAGAGAAATACCTTGCTCTAAAAGCAAAACGGAGCTATCTAACAGAATGGTTGTCAATGTGTGCATTCAACTTCCAGAGTTAAACTGATGTGTGTTTGCAGCAGTTCAGAAACCCTTTCTTTGGAGAATGTAGAAACAGTCATTTCCAGCCCTAGAGACGCATATAAGAGTTAGCAGTAAGAATGCGTTTCAAACACAGAAGACCCGCTTCTTACAAACTTATCTGCTGAGTGTTGGTTCCTTTTAGGAAGTTGCATCTATGTTTAGATTCAGCGAGGGAGAAATGCGTTTCTTCCAAAAGCTGCGTTTGGACATTCCAGAGTGGGTGGGAGAACAGGCTGTAAATGGAAATACCTTGCTCTAAAAGCAAAACGGAGCTATCTAGCAGAATGGTTATCAATGTGTGCATTCAACCTCCAGAGGTAAACTGATGTGTGTTTGCAGCAGTTCAGAAACGCTTTCTTTGGAGAATGTAGAAACAGTCATTTCCAGCCCTAGAGACGCATATAAGAGTTAGCAGTAAGAATGCGTTTCAAACACAGAAGACCCGCTTCTTACAAACTGATCTGCTGTGTGTTGGTTCCTTTTAGGAAGTTGCATCTATGTTTAGATTCAGCGAGGGAGAAACGCGTTTCTTCCAAAAGCTGCGTTTGGACATTCCAGAGTGGATGGGAGAACAGGCTGTAAAGAGAAATACCTTGCTCTAAAAGCAAAACGGAGCTATCTAGCAGAATGGTTGTCAATGTGTGCATTCAACTTCCAGAGGTAAACTGATGTGTCTTTGCAGCAATTCAGAAACCCTTTCTTTGCAGAATGTAGAAACAGTCATTTCCAGCCCTAGAGACAATTATAAGAGTTAGCAGTAAGAATGCGTTTCAAACACAGAAGACCCGCTTCTTACAAACTGATCTGCTGTTTGTTGGTTCCTTTTAGGAAGTTGCATCTATGTTTAGATTCAGCGAGGGAGAAACGCGTTTCTTCCAAAAGCTGCGTTTGGATATTCCAGAGTGGATAAGAGAACAGGCTGTAAAGGGAAATAACTTGTTCTAAAAGCAAAACGGAGCTATTTGGCAGAATGGTTGTCAATGTGTGCATTCAACTTCCAGAGTTAAACTGATGTGTGTTTGCAGCAGTTCAGAAAGCCTTTCTTTGCAGAATGTAGAAACAGTCATTTCCAGCCCTAGAGACGCATATAAGAGTTAGCATTAAGAATGCGTTTAAAACACAGAAGACCCGCTTCTTACAAACTGATCTGCTGTGTGTTGGTTCCTTTTAGGAAGTTGCATCTATGTTTAGATTCAGCGAGGGAGAAACGCGTTTCTTCCAAAAGCTGCGTTTGGACATTCCAGAGTGGATGGGAGAACAGGCTGTAAAGGGAAATACCTTCTTCTAAAAGCAAAACGGAGCTATCTAGCAGAATGGTTGTCAATGTGTGCATTCAACTTC
This sequence comes from Saimiri boliviensis, assembly GCF_048565385.1. Taxonomy (NCBI): domain Eukaryota; kingdom Metazoa; phylum Chordata; class Mammalia; order Primates; family Cebidae; genus Saimiri; species Saimiri boliviensis. The sequence goes on from NC_133462.1 coordinate 57,467,647, forward strand.
CAGAGTTAAACTGATGTGTGTTTGCAGCAGTTCAGAAACCCTTTCTTTGGAGAATGTAGAAACAGTCATTTCCAGCCCTAGAGACGCATATAAGAGTTAGCAGTAAGAATGCGTTTCAAACACAGAAGACCCGCTTCTTACAAACTGATCTGCTGAGTGTTGGTTCCTTTTAGGAAGTTGCATCTATGTTTAGATTCAGCGAGGGAGAAATGCGTTTCTTCCAAAAGCTGCGTTTGGACATTCCAGAGTGGGTGGGAGAACAGGCTGTAAATGGAAATACCTTGCTCTAAAAGCAAAACGGAGCTATCTAGCAGAATGGTTATCAATGTGTGCATTCAACTTCCAGAGGTAAACTGATGTGTGTTTGCAGCAGTTCAGAAACCCTTTCTTTGGAGAATGTAGAAACAGTCATTTCCAGCCCTAGAGACGCATATAAGAGTTAGCATTAAGAATGCGTTTCAAACACAGAAGACACGCTTCTTACAAACTGATCTGCTGTGTGTTGGTTCCTTTTAGGAAGTTGCATCTATGTTTAGATTCAGCGAGGGAGAAATGCGTTTCTTCCAAAAGCTGCGTTTGGACATTTCAGAGTGGATGGGAGAACAGGCTGTAAAGGGAAATACCTTCTTCTAAAAGCAAAACGGAGCTATCTAACAGAATGGTTGTCAATGTGTGCATTCAACTTCCAGAGTTAAACTGATGTGTGTTTGCAGCAGTTCAGAAACCCTTTCTTTGGAGAATGTAGAAACAGTCATTTCCAGCCCTAGAGACGCATATAAGGGTTAGCAGTAAGAATGCGTTTCAAACACAGAAGACCCGCTTCTTACAAACTGATCTGCTGTGTGTTGGTTCCTTTTAGGAAGTTGCATCTATGTTTAGATTCAGCGAGGGAGAAACGCGTTTCTTCCAAAAGCTGCATTTGGACATTCCAGAGTGGATGGGAGAACAGGCTGTAAAGAGAAATACCTTGCTCTAAAAGCAAAACGGAGCTATCTAACAGAATGGTTGTCAATGTGTGCATTCAACTTCCAGAGTTAAACTGATGTGTGTTTGCAGCAGTTCAGAAACCCTTTCTTTGGAGAATGTAGAAACAGTCATTTCCAGCCCTAGAGACGCATATAAGAGTTAGCAGTAAGAATGCGTTTCAAACACAGAAGACCCGCTTCTTACAAACTTATCTGCTGAGTGTTGGTTCCTTTTAGGAAGTTGCATCTATGTTTAGATTCAGCGAGGGAGAAATGCGTTTCTTCCAAAAGCTGCGTTTGGACATTCCAGAGTGGGTGGGAGAACAGGCTGTAAATGGAAATACCTTGCTCTAAAAGCAAAACTGAGCTATCTAGCAGAATGGTTATCAATGTGTGCATTCAACCTCCAGAGGTAAACTGATGTGTGTTTGCAGCAGTTCAGAAACGCTTTCTTTGGAGAATGTAGAAACAGTCATTTCCAGCCCTAGAGACGCATATAAGAGTTAGCAGTAAGAATGCGTTTCAAACACAGAAGACCCGCTTCTTACAAACTGATCTGCTGTGTGTTGGTTCCTTTTAGGAAGTTGCATCTATGTTTAGATTCAGCGAGGGAGAAACGCGTTTCTTCCAAAAGCTGCGTTTGGACATTCCAGAGTGGATGGGAGAACAGGCTGTAAAGAGAAATACCTTGCTCTAAAAGCAAAACGGAGCTATCTAGCAGAATGGTTGTCAATGTGTGCATTCAACTTCCAGAGGTAAACTGATGTGTCTTTGCAGCAATTCAGAAACCCTTTCTTTGCAGAATGTAGAAACAGTCATTTCCAGCCCTAGAGACAATTATAAGAGTTAGCAGTAAGAATGCGTTTCAAACACAGAAGACCCGCTTCTTACAAACTGATCTGCTGTTTGTTGGTTCCTTTTAGGAAGTTGCATCTATGTTTAGATTCAGCGAGGGAGAAACGCGTTTCTTCCAAAAGCTGCGTTTGGATATTCCAGAGTGGATAAGAGAACAGGCTGTAAAGGGAAATAACTTGTTCTAAAAGCAAAACGGAGCTATTTGGCAGAATGGTTGTCAATGTGTGCATTCAACTTCCAGAGTTAAACTGATGTGTGTTTGCAGCAGTTCAGAAAGCCTTTCTTTGCAGAATGTAGAAACAGTCATTTCCAGCCCTAGAGACGCATATAAGAGTTAGCATTAAGAATGCGTTTAAAACACAGAAGACCCGCTTCTTACAAACTGATCTGCTGTGTGTTGGTTCCTTTTAGGAAGTTGCATCTATGTTTAGATTCAGCGAGGGAGAAACGCGTTTCTTCCAAAAGCTGCGTTTGGACATTCCAGAGTGGATGGGAGAACAGGCTGTAAAGGGAAATACCTTCTTCTAAAAGCAAAACGGAGCTATCTAGCAGAATGGTTGTCAATGTGTGCATTCAACTTCCAGAGTTAAACTGATGTGTGTTTGCAGCAGTTCAGAAACCCTTTCTTTGGAGAATGTAGAAACAGTCATTTCCAGCCCTAGAGACGCATATAAGAGTTAGCAGTAAGAATGCGTTTCAAACACAGAAGACCCGCTTCTTACAAACTGATCTGCTGAGTGTTGGTTCCTTTTAGGAAGTTGCATCTATGTTTAGATTCAGCGAGGGAGAAATGCGTTTCTTCCAAAAGCTGCGTTTGGACATTCCAGAGTGGGTGGGAGAACAGGCTGTAAATGGAAATACCTTGCTCTAAAAGCAAAACGGAGCTATCTAGCAGAATGGTTATCAATGTGTGCATTCAACTTCCAGAGGTAAACTGATGTGTGTTTGCAGCAGTTCAGAAACCCTTTCTTTGGAGAATGTAGAAACAGTCATTTCCAGCCCTAGAGACGCATATAAGAGTTAGCAGTAAGAATGCGTTTCAAACACAGAAGACCCGCTTCTTACAAACTGATCTGCTGTGTGTTGGTTCCTTTTAGGAAGTTGCATCTATGTTTAGATTCAGCGAGGGAGAAACGCGTTTCTTCCAAAAGCTGTGTTTGGACATTCCAGAGTGGATGGGAGAACAGGCTGTAAAGAGAAATACCTTGCTCTAAAAGCAAAACGGAGCTATCTAGCAGAATGGTTGTCAATGTGTGCATTCAACTTCCAGAGGTAAACTGATGTGTCTTTGCAGCAATTCAGAAACCCTTTCTTTGCAGAATGTAGAAACAGTCATTTCCAGCCCTAGAGACAATTATAAGAGTTAGCAGTAAGAATGCGTTTCAAACACAGAAGACCCGCTTCTTACAAACTGATCTGCTGTGTGTTGGTTCCTTTTAGGAAGTTGCATCTATGTTTAGATTCAGCGAGGGAGAAACGCGTTTCTTCCAAAAGCTGCGTTTGGACATTCCAGAGTGGATGGGAGAACAGGCTGTAAAGGGAAATACCTTCTTCTAAAAGCAAAACGGAGCTATCTAACAGAATGGTTGTCAATGTGTGCATTCAACTTCCAGAGTTAAACTGATGTGTGTTTGCAGCAGTTCAGAAACACCTTCTTTGGAGAATGTAGAAACAGTCATTTCCAGCCCTAGAAACGCATATAAGAGTTAGCAGTAAGAATGCGTTTCAAACACAGAAGAACCTCTTCTTACAAACTGATCTGCTGTGTGTTGGTTCGTTTTAGGAAGTTGCATCTATGTTTAGATTCAGCGAGGGAGAAAAGCGTTTCTTCCAAAAGCTGCGTTTGGACATTCCAGAGTGGGTGGGAGAACAGGCTGTAAATGGAAATAACTTGCTCTAAAAGCAAAACGGAGCTATCTAGCAGAATGGTTATCAATGTGTGCATTCAACTTCCAGAGGTAAACTGATGTGTGTTTGCAGCAGTTCAGAAACCCTTTCTTTGGAGAATGTAGAAACAGTCATTTCCAGCCCTAGAGACGCATATAAGAGTTAGCAGTAAGAATGCGTTTCAAACACAGAAGACCCGCTTCTTACAAACTGATCTGCTGTGTGTTGGTTCCTTTTAGGAAGTTGCATCTATGTTTAGATTCAGCGAGGGAGAAACGCGTTTCTTCCAAAAGCTGCGTTTGGACATTCCAGAGTGGATGGGAGAACAGGCTGTAAAGAGAAATACCTTGCTCTAAAAGCAAAACGGAGCTATCTAGCAGAATGGTTGTCAATGTGTGCATTCAACTTCCAGAGGTAAACTGATGTGTCTTTGCAGCAATTCAGAAACCCTTTCTTTGCAGAATGTAGAAACAGTCATTTCCAGCCCTAGAGACAATTATAAGAGTTAGCAGTAAGAATGCGTTTCAAACACAGAAGACCCGCTTCTTACAAACTGATCTGCTGTTTGTTGGTTCCTTTTAGGAAGTTGCATCTATGTTTAGATTCAGCGAGGGAGAAACGCGTTTCTTCCAAAAGCTGCATTTGGACATTCCAGAGTGGATGGGAGAACAGGCTGTAAAGAGAAATACCTTGCTCTAAAAGCAAAACGGAGCTATCTAACAGAATGGTTGTCAATGTGTGCACTCAACTTCCAGAGTTACATTGATGTGTGTTTGCAGCAGTTCAGAAAGCCTTTCTTTGCAGAATGTAGAAACAGTCATTTCCAGCCCTAGAGACGCATATAAGAGTTAGCATTAAGAATGCGTTTCAAACACAGAAGACCCGCTTCTTACAAACTGATCTGCTGTGTGTTGGTTCCTTTTAGGAAGTTGCATCTATGTTTAGATTCAGCGAGGGAGAAACGCGTTTCTTCCAAAAGCTGCGTTTGGACATTCCAGAGTGGATGGGAGAACAGGCTGTAAAGGGAAATACCTTCTTCTAAAAGCAAAACGGAGCTATCTAACAGAATGGTTGTCAATGTGTGCATTCAACTTCCAGAGTTAAACTGATGTGTGTTTGCAGCAGTTCAGAAACACCTTCTTTGGAGAATGTAGAAACAGTCATTTCCAGCCCTAGAAACGCATATAAGAGTTAGCAGTAAGAATGCGTTTCAAACACAGAAGAACCTCTTCTTACAAACTGATCTGCTGTGTGTTGGTTCGTTTTAGGAAGTTGCATCTATGTTTAGATTCAGCGAGGGAGAAAAGCGTTTCTTCCAAAAGCTGCGTTTGGACATTCCAGAGTGGATGAGAGAACAGGCTGTAACGGGAAATACCTTGTTCTAAAAGCAAAACGGAGCTATCTAGCAGAATGGTTGTCAATGTGTGCATTCAACTTCCAGAGTTACACTGATGTGTGTTTGCAGCAGGTTCAGAAACCCTTTCTTTGGAGAATGTAGAAACAGTCATTTCCAGCCCTAGAGACGCATATAAGAGTTAGCAGTAAGAATGCGTTTCAAACACAGAAGACCCGCTTCTTACAAACTGATCTGCTGTGTGTTGGTTCCTTTCAGGAAGTTGCATCTATGTTTAGATTCAGCGAGGGAGAAATGCGTTTCTTCCAAAAGCTGCGTTTGGACATTCCAGAGTGGATGAGAGAACAGGCTGTAACGGGAAATACCTTGTTCTAAAAGCAAAACGGAGCTATCTAGCAGAATGGTTGTCAATGTGTGCATTCAACTTCCAGAGTTACACTGATGCGTGTTTGCAGCAGTTCAGAAACCCTTTCTTTGGAGAATGTAGAAACAGTCATTTCCAGCCCTAGAGACGCATATAAGAGTTAGCATTAAGAATGCGTTTCAAACACAGAAGACCCGCTTCTTACAAACTGATCTGCTGTGTGTTGGTTCCTTTTAGGAAGTTGCATCTATGTTTAGATTCAGCGAGGGAGAAACGCGTTTCTTCCAAAAACTGTGTTTGGACATTCCAGAGTGGATGGGAGAACAGGCTGTAAAGAGAAATACCTTGCTCTAAAAGCAAAACGGAGCTATCTAGCAGAATGGTTGTCAATGTGTGCATTCAACTTCCAGAGGTAAACTGATGTGTCTTTGCAGCAATTCAGAAACCCTTTCTTTGCAGAATGTAGAAACAGTCATTTCCAGCCCTAGAGACAATTATAAGAGTTAGCAGTAAGAATGCGTTTCAAACACAGAAGACCCGCTTCTTACAAACTGATCTGCTGTTTGTTGGTTCCTTTTAGGAAGTTGCATCTATGTTTAGATTCAGCGAGGGAGAAATGCGTTTCTTCCAAAAGCTGCGTTTGGACATTCCAGAGTGGATGGGAGAAAAGGCTGTAAAGGGAAATACCTAACTCTAAAAGCAAAACGGAGCTATCTAGCAGAATGGTTGTCAATGTGTGCATTCAACTTCCAGAGTTAAACTGATGTGTCTTTGCAGCAGTTCAGAAACCCTTTCTTTGCAGAATGTAGAAACAGTCATTTCCAGCCCTAGAGACGCATATAAAAGTTAGCAGTAAGAATGCGTTTCAAACACAGAAGACCCGGTTCTTACAAACTGATCTGCTGTGTGTTGGTTCCTTTTAGGAAGTTGCATCTATGTTTAGATTCACCGAGGGAGAAAGGCGTTTCTTCCAAAAGCTGCGTTTGTATATTCCAGAGTGGATGGGAGAACAGGCTGTAAAGGGAAATAACTTGTTCTAAAAGCAAAACGGAGCTATTTGGCAGAATGGTTGTCAATGTGTGCATTCAACTTCCAGAGTTAAACTGATGTGTGTTTGCAGCAGTTCAGAAACCCTTTCTTTGGAGAATGTAGAAACAGTCATTTCCAGCCCTAGAGACGCATATAAGAGTTAGCAGTAAGAATGCGTCTCAAACACAGAAGACCCGCTTCTTACAAACTGATCTGCTGTGCGTTGGTTCCTTTTAGGATGTTGCATCTATGTTTATATTCAGTGTGGGAGAAACGCGTTTCTTCCAAAACCTGCGTTTGAACATTCCAGAGTGGATGGGAGAACAGGCTGTAAAGGGAAATACCTTGCTCTAAAAGCAAAACGGAGCTATCTAACAGAATGGTTGTCAATGTGTGCATTCAACATCCAGAGTTACACTGATGTGTGTTTGCAGCAGTTCAGAAACACCTTCTTTGGAGAATGTAGAAACAGTCATTTCCAGCCCTAGAAACGCATATAAGAGTTAGCAGTAAGAATGCGTTTCAAACACAGAAGACCCGCTTCCTACAAACTGATCTGCTGTGTGTTGGTTCCTTTTAGGAAGTTGCATCTATGTTTAGATTCAGCGAGGGAGAAACGCGTTTCTTCCAAAAGCTGCATTTGGACATTCCAGAGTGGATGGGAGAACAGGCTGTAAAGAGAAATACCTTGCTCTAAAAGCAAAACGGAGCTACCTAACAGAATGGTTGTCAATGTGTCCATTCAACTTCCAGAGTTAAACTGATGTGTGTTTGCAGCAGTTCAGAAACCCTTTCTTTGGAGAATGTAGAAACAGTCATTTCCAGCCCTAGAGACGCATATAAGAGTTAGCAGTAAGAATGCGTTTCAAACACAGAAGACCCGCTTCTTACAAACTGATCTGCTGTGCGTTGGTTCCTTTTAGGATGTTGCATCTATGTTTATATTCAGTGTGGGAGAAACGCGTTTCTTCCAAAACCTGCGTTTGAACATTCCAGAGTGGATGGGAGAACAGGCTGTAAAGGGAAGTACCTTGCTCTAAAAGCAAAACGGAGCTATCTAGCAGAATGATTGTCAATGTGTGCACTCAACTTCCAGAGTTACATTGATGTGTGTTGGCAGCAGTTCAGAAACCCGTTCTTTGGAGAATGAAGAAACAGTCATTTACAGCCCTAGAGACGCATATAAGAGTTAGCAGTAAGAATGCGTTTCAAACACAGAAGACCCGCTTCTTACAAACTGATATGCTGTGTGTTGGTTCCTTTTAGGAAGTTGCATCTATGTTTAGATTCAGCGAGCGAGAAACGCGTTTCTTCCAAAAGCTGCGTTTGGACATTCCAGAGTGGATGGGAGAACAGGCTGTAAAGGGAAATACCTTGCTCTAAAAGCAAAACGGAGCTATCTAGCAGAATGGTTGTCAATGTGTGCATTCAACTTCCAGAGTTACACTGATGTGTGTTTGCAGCATTTCAGAAACCCTTTCTTTGCAGAATGTAGAAACAGTCATTTCCAGCCCTAGAGACACATCTAAGAGTTAGCAGTAAGAATGCGTTTCAAACACAGAAGACCCGCTTCTTACAAACTGATCTGCTGTGTGTTGGTTCCTTTTAGGAAGTTGCATCTATGTTTAGATTCAGCGAGGGAGAAACGCGTTTTTTCCAAAAGCTGCGTTTGGATATTCCAGAGTGGATGGTAGAACAGGCTGTAAAGGGAAATAACTTGTTCTAAAAGCAAAACGGAGCTATCTAGCAGAATGGTTGTCCATGTGTGCATTCACCTTCCAGAGTTAAACTGATGTGTGTTTGCAGCAGTTCAGAAACCCTTTCTTTGGAGAATGTAGAAACAGTCATTTCCAGCCCTATAGACGCATATAAGAGATAGCAGTAAGAATGCGTTTCAAACACAGAAGACCCGCTTCTTACAAACTGATCTGCTATGTGTTGGTTCCTTTTAGGAAGTTGCATCTATGTTTAGATTCATCGAGGGAGAAATGCGTTTCTTCCAAAAGCTGCGTTTGGACATTCCAGATTGGATGGGAGAAAAGGCTGTAAAGGGAAATACCTTACTCTAAAAGCAAAACGCAGCTATCTAGCAGAATGGTTGTCAATGTGTGCATTCAACTTCCAGAGTTAAACTGATGTGTCTTTGCAGCAGTTCAGAAACCCTTTCTTTGGAGAATGTAGAAACAGTCATTTCCAGCCCTAGAGACGCATATAAGAGTTAGCAGTAAGAATGCGTTTCAAACACAGAAGACCCGCTTCTTACAAACTGATCTGCTGTGCGTTGGTTCCTTTTAGGATGTTGCATCTATGTTTATATTCAGTGAGGGAGAAACGCGTTTCTTCCAAAACCTGCGTTTGAACATTCCAGAGTGGATGGGAGAACAGGCTGTAAAGGGAAATACCTTGCTCTAAAAGCAAAACGGAGCTATCTAGCAGAATGTTTGTCAATGTGTGCATTCAACTTCCAGAGTTACACTGATGTGTGTTTGCAGCAGTTCAGAAACACCTTCTTTGGAGAATGTAGAAACAGTCATTTCCAGCCCTAGAAACGCATATAAGAGTTAGCAGTAAGAATGCGTTTCAAACACAGAAGAACCGCTTCTTACAAACTGATCTGCTGTGTGTTGGTTCGTTTTAGGAAGTTGCATCTATGTTTAGATTCAGCGAGGGAGAAAAGCGTTTCTTCCAAAAGCTGCGTTTGGACATTCCAGAGTGGATGAGAGAACAGGCTGTAACGGGAAATACCTTGTTCTAAAAGCAAAACGGAGCTATCTAGCAGAATGGTTGTCAATGTGTGCATTCAACTTCCAGAGGTAAACTGATGTGTCTTTGCAGCAATTCAGAAACCCTTTCTTTGCAGAATGTAGAAACAGTCATTTCCAGCCCTAGAGACAATTATAAGAGTTAGCAGTAAGAATGCGTTTCAAACACAGAAGACCCGCTTCTTACAAACTGATCTGCTGTTTGTTGGTTCCTTTTAGGAAGTTGCATCTATGTTTAGATTCAGCGAGGGAGAAACGCGTTTCTTCCAAAAGCTGCGTTTGGATATTCCAGAGTGGATAAGAGAACAGGCTGTAAAGGGAAATAACTTGTTCTAAAAGCAAAACGGAGCTATTTGGCAGAATGGTTGTCAATGTGTGCATTCAACTTCCAGAGTTAAACTGATGTGTGTTTGCAGCAGTTCAGAAAGCCTTTCTTTGCAGAATGTAGAAACAGTCATTTCCAGCCCTAGAGACGCATATAAGAGTTAGCATTAAGAATGCGTTTAAAACACAGAAGACCCGCTTCTTACAAACTGATCTGCTGTGTGTTGGTTCCTTTTAGGAAGTTGCATCTATGTTTAGATTCAGCGAGGGAGAAACGCGTTTCTTCCAAAAGCTGCGTTTGGACATTCCAGAGTGGATGGGAGAACAGGCTGTAAAGGGAAATACCTTCTTCTAAAAGCAAAACGGAGCTATCTAGCAGAATGGTTGTCAATGTGTGCATTCAACTTCCAGAGTTAAACTGATGTGTGTTTGCAGCAGTTCAGAAACCCTTTCTTTGGAGAATGTAGAAACAGTCATTTCCAGCCCTAGAGACGCATATAAGAGTTAGCAGTAAGAATGCGTTTCAAACACAGAAGACCCGCTTCTTACAAACTGATCTGCTGAGTGTTGGTTCCTTTTAGGAAGTTGCATCTATGTTTAGATTCAGCGAGGGAGAAATGCGTTTCTTCCAAAAGCTGCGTTTGGACATTCCAGAGTGGGTGGGAGAACAGGCTGTAAATGGAAATACCTTGCTCTAAAAGCAAAACGGAGCTATCTAGCAGAATGGTTATCAATGTGTGCATTCAACTTCCAGAGGTAAACTGATGTGTGTTTGCAGCAGTTCAGAAACCCTTTCTTTGGAGAATGTAGAAACAGTCATTTCCAGCCCTAGAGACGCATATAAGAGTTAGCATTAAGAATGCGTTTCAAACACAGAAGACACGCTTCTTACAAACTGATCTGCTGTGTGTTGGTTCCTTTTAGGAAGTTGCATCTATGTTTAGATTCAGCGAGGGAGAAATGCGTTTCTTCCAAAAGCTGCGTTTGGACATTTCAGAGTGGATGGGAGAACAGGCTGTAAAGGGAAATACCTTCTTCTAAAAGCAAAACGGAGCTATCTAACAGAATGGTTGTCAATGTGTGCATTCAACTTCCAGAGTTAAACTGATGTGTGTTTGCAGCAGTTCAGAAACCCTTTCTTTGGAGAATGTAGAAACAGTCATTTCCAGCCCTAGAGACGCATATAAGGGTTAGCAGTAAGAATGCGTTTCAAACACAGAAGACCCGCTTCTTACAAACTGATCTGCTGTGTGTTGGTTCCTTTTAGGAAGTTGCATCTATGTTTAGATTCAGCGAGGGAGAAACGCGTTTCTTCCAAAAGCTGCATTTGGACATTCCAGAGTGGATGGGAGAACAGGCTGTAAAGAGAAATACCTTGCTCTAAAAGCAAAACGGAGCTATCTAACAGAATGGTTGTCAATGTGTGCATTCAACTTCCAGAGTTAAACTGATGTGTGTTTGCAGCAGTTCAGAAACCCTTTCTTTGGAGAATGTAGAAACAGTCATTTCCAGCCCTAGAGACGCATATAAGAGTTAGCAGTAAGAATGCGTTTCAAACACAGAAGACCCGCTTCTTACAAACTTATCTGCTGAGTGTTGGTTCCTTTTAGGAAGTTGCATCTATGTTTAGATTCAGCGAGGGAGAAATGCGTTTCTTCCAAAAGCTGCGTTTGGACATTCCAGAGTGGGTGGGAGAACAGGCTGTAAATGGAAATACCTTGCTCTAAAAGCAAAACTGAGCTATCTAGCAGAATGGTTATCAATGTGTGCATTCAACCTCCAGAGGTAAACTGATGTGTGTTTGCAGCAGTTCAGAAACGCTTTCTTTGGAGAATGTAGAAACAGTCATTTCCAGCCCTAGAGACGCATATAAGAGTTAGCAGTAAGAATGCGTTTCAAACACAGAAGACCCGCTTCTTACAAACTGATCTGCTGTGTGTTGGTTCCTTTTAGGAAGTTGCATCTATGTTTAGATTCAGCGAGGGAGAAACGCGTTTCTTCCAAAAGCTGCGTTTGGACATTCCAGAGTGGATGGGAGAACAGGCTGTAAAGAGAAATACCTTGCTCTAAAAGCAAAACGGAGCTATCTAGCAGAATGGTTGTCAATGTGTGCATTCAACTTCCAGAGGTAAACTGATGTGTCTTTGCAGCAATTCAGAAACCCTTTCTTTGCAGAATGTAGAAACAGTCATTTCCAGCCCTAGAGACAATTATAAGAGTTAGCAGTAAGAATGCGTTTCAAACACAGAAGACCCGCTTCTTACAAACTGATCTGCTGTTTGTTGGTTCCTTTTAGGAAGTTGCATCTATGTTTAGATTCAGCGAGGGAGAAACGCGTTTCTTCCAAAAGCTGCGTTTGGATATTCCAGAGTGGATAAGAGAACAGGCTGTAAAGGGAAATAACTTGTTCTAAAAGCAAAACGGAGCTATTTGGCAGAATGGTTGTCAATGTGTGCATTCAACTTCCAGAGTTAAACTGATGTGTGTTTGCAGCAGTTCAGAAAGCCTTTCTTTGCAGAATGTAGAAACAGTCATTTCCAGCCCTAGAGACGCATATAAGAGTTAGCATTAAGAATGCGTTTAAAACACAGAAGACCCGCTTCTTACAAACTGATCTGCTGTGTGTTGGTTCCTTTTAGGAAGTTGCATCTATGTTTAGATTCAGCGAGGGAGAAACGCGTTTCTTCCAAAAGCTGCGTTTGGACATTCCAGAGTGGATGGGAGAACAGGCTGTAAAGGGAAATACCTTCTTCTAAAAGCAAAACGGAGCTATCTAGCAGAATGGTTGTCAATGTGTGCATTCAACTTCCAGAGTTAAACTGATGTGTGTTTGCAGCAGTTCAGAAACCCTTTCTTTGGAGAATGTAGAAACAGTCATTTCCAGCCCTAGAGACGCATATAAGAGTTAGCAGTAAGAATGCGTTTCAAACACAGAAGACCCGCTTCTTACAAACTGATCTGCTGAGTGTTGGTTCCTTTTAGGAAGTTGCATCTATGTTTAGATTCAGCGAGGGAGAAATGCGTTTCTTCCAAAAGCTGCGTTTGGACATTCCAGAGTGGGTGGGAGAACAGGCTGTAAATGGAAATACCTTGCTCTAAAAGCAAAACGGAGCTATCTAGCAGAATGGTTATCAATGTGTGCATTCAACTTCCAGAGGTAAACTGATGTGTGTTTGCAGCAGTTCAGAAACCCTTTCTTTGGAGAATGTAGAAACAGTCATTTCCAGCCCTAGAGACGCATATAAGAGTTAGCAGTAAGAATGCGTTTCAAACACAGAAGACCCGCTTCTTACAAACTGATCTGCTGTGTGTTGGTTCCTTTTAGGAAGTTGCATCTATGTTTAGATTCAGCGAGGGAGAAACGCGTTTCTTCCAAAAGCTGTGTTTGGACATTCCAGAGTGGATGGGAGAACAGGCTGTAAAGAGAAATACCTTGCTCTAAAAGCAAAACGGAGCTATCTAGCAGAATGGTTGTCAATGTGTGCATTCAACTTCCAGAGGTAAACTGATGTGTCTTTGCAGCAATTCAGAAACCCTTTCTTTGCAGAATGTAGAAACAGTCATTTCCAGCCCTAGAGACAATTATAAGAGTTAGCAGTAAGAATGCGTTTCAAACACAGAAGACCCGCTTCTTACAAACTGATCTGCTGTGTGTTGGTTCCTTTTAGGAAGTTGCATCTATGTTTAGATTCAGCGAGGGAGAAACGCGTTTCTTCCAAAAGCTGCGTTTGGACATTCCAGAGTGGATGGGAGAACAGGCTGTAAAGGGAAATACCTTCTTCTAAAAGCAAAACGGAGCTATCTAACAGAATGGTTGTCAATGTGTGCATTCAACTTCCAGAGTTAAACTGATGTGTGTTTGCAGCAGTTCAGAAACACCTTCTTTGGAGAATGTAGAAACAGTCATTTCCAGCCCTAGAAACGCATATAAGAGTTAGCAGTAAGAATGCGTTTCAAACACAGAAGAACCTCTTCTTACAAACTGATCTGCTGTGTGTTGGTTCGTTTTAGGAAGTTGCATCTATGTTTAGATTCAGCGAGGGAGAAAAGCGTTTCTTCCAAAAGCTGCGTTTGGACATTCCAGAGTGGGTGGGAGAACAGGCTGTAAATGGAAATAACTTGCTCTAAAAGCAAAACGGAGCTATCTAGCAGAATGGTTATCAATGTGTGCATTCAACTTCCAGAGGTAAACTGATGTGTGTTTGCAGCAGTTCAGAAACCCTTTCTTTGGAGAATGTAGAAACAGTCATTTCCAGCCCTAGAGACGCATATAAGAGTTAGCAGTAAGAATGCGTTTCAAACACAGAAGACCCGCTTCTTACAAACTGATCTGCTGTGTGTTGGTTCCTTTTAGGAAGTTGCATCTATGTTTAGATTCAGCGAGGGAGAAACGCGTTTCTTCCAAAAGCTGCGTTTGGACATTCCAGAGTGGATGGGAGAACAGGCTGTAAAGAGAAATACCTTGCTCTAAAAGCAAAACGGAGCTATCTAGCAGAATGGTTGTCAATGTGTGCATTCAACTTCCAGAGGTAAACTGATGTGTCTTTGCAGCAATTCAGAAACCCTTTCTTTGCAGAATGTAGAAACAGTCATTTCCAGCCCTAGAGACAATTATAAGAGTTAGCAGTAAGAATGCGTTTCAAACACAGAAGACCCGCTTCTTACAAACTGATCTGCTGTTTGTTGGTTCCTTTTAGGAAGTTGCATCTATGTTTAGATTCAGCGAGGGAGAAACGCGTTTCTTCCAAAAGCTGCATTTGGACATTCCAGAGTGGATGGGAGAACAGGCTGTAAAGAGAAATACCTTGCTCTAAAAGCAAAACGGAGCTATCTAACAGAATGGTTGTCAATGTGTGCACTCAACTTCCAGAGTTACATTGATGTGTGTTTGCAGCAGTTCAGAAAGCCTTTCTTTGCAGAATGTAGAAACAGTCATTTCCAGCCCTAGAGACGCATATAAGAGTTAGCATTAAGAATGCGTTTCAAACACAGAAGACCCGCTTCTTACAAACTGATCTGCTGTGTGTTGGTTCCTTTTAGGAAGTTGCATCTATGTTTAGATTCAGCGAGGGAGAAACGCGTTTCTTCCAAAAGCTGCGTTTGGACATTCCAGAGTGGATGGGAGAACAGGCTGTAAAGGGAAATACCTTCTTCTAAAAGCAAAACGGAGCTATCTAACAGAATGGTTGTCAATGTGTGCATTCAACTTCCAGAGTTAAACTGATGTGTGTTTGCAGCAGTTCAGAAACACCTTCTTTGGAGAATGTAGAAACAGTCATTTCCAGCCCTAGAAACGCATATAAGAGTTAGCAGTAAGAATGCGTTTCAAACACAGAAGAACCTCTTCTTACAAACTGATCTGCTGTGTGTTGGTTCGTTTTAGGAAGTTGCATCTATGTTTAGATTCAGCGAGGGAGAAAAGCGTTTCTTCCAAAAGCTGCGTTTGGACATTCCAGAGTGGATGAGAGAACAGGCTGTAACGGGAAATACCTTGTTCTAAAAGCAAAACGGAGCTATCTAGCAGAATGGTTGTCAATGTGTGCATTCAACTTCCAGAGTTACACTGATGTGTGTTTGCAGCAGGTTCAGAAACCCTTTCTTTGGAGAATGTAGAAACAGTCATTTCCAGCCCTAGAGACGCATATAAGAGTTAGCAGTAAGAATGCGTTTCAAACACAGAAGACCCGCTTCTTACAAACTGATCTGCTGTGTGTTGGTTCCTTTCAGGAAGTTGCATCTATGTTTAGATTCAGCGAGGGAGAAATGCGTTTCTTCCAAAAGCTGCGTTTGGACATTCCAGAGTGGATGAGAGAACAGGCTGTAACGGGAAATACCTTGTTCTAAAAGCAAAACGGAGCTATCTAGCAGAATGGTTGTCAATGTGTGCATTCAACTTCCAGAGTTACACTGATGCGTGTTTGCAGCAGTTCAGAAACCCTTTCTTTGGAGAATGTAGAAACAGTCATTTCCAGCCCTAGAGACGCATATAAGAGTTAGCATTAAGAATGCGTTTCAAACACAGAAGACCCGCTTCTTACAAACTGATCTGCTGTGTGTTGGTTCCTTTTAGGAAGTTGCATCTATGTTTAGATTCAGCGAGGGAGAAACGCGTTTCTTCCAAAAACTGTGTTTGGACATTCCAGAGTGGATGGGAGAACAGGCTGTAAAGAGAAATACCTTGCTCTAAAAGCAAAACGGAGCTATCTAGCAGAATGGTTGTCAATGTGTGCATTCAACTTCCAGAGGTAAACTGATGTGTCTTTGCAGCAATTCAGAAACCCTTTCTTTGCAGAATGTAGAAACAGTCATTTCCAGCCCTAGAGACAATTATAAGAGTTAGCAGTAAGAATGCGTTTCAAACACAGAAGACCCGCTTCTTACAAACTGATCTGCTGTTTGTTGGTTCCTTTTAGGAAGTTGCATCTATGTTTAGATTCAGCGAGGGAGAAATGCGTTTCTTCCAAAAGCTGCGTTTGGACATTCCAGAGTGGATGGGAGAAAAGGCTGTAAAGGGAAATACCTAACTCTAAAAGCAAAACGGAGCTATCTAGCAGAATGGTTGTCAATGTGTGCATTCAACTTCCAGAGTTAAACTGATGTGTCTTTGCAGCAGTTCAGAAACCCTTTCTTTGCAGAATGTAGAAACAGTCATTTCCAGCCCTAGAGACGCATATAAAAGTTAGCAGTAAGAATGCGTTTCAAACACAGAAGACCCGGTTCTTACAAACTGATCTGCTGTGTGTTGGTTCCTTTTAGGAAGTTGCATCTATGTTTAGATTCACCGAGGGAGAAAGGCGTTTCTTCCAAAAGCTGCGTTTGTATATTCCAGAGTGGATGGGAGAACAGGCTGTAAAGGGAAATAACTTGTTCTAAAAGCAAAACGGAGCTATTTGGCAGAATGGTTGTCAATGTGTGCATTCAACTTCCAGAGTTAAACTGATGTGTGTTTGCAGCAGTTCAGAAACCCTTTCTTTGGAGAATGTAGAAACAGTCATTTCCAGCCCTAGAGACGCATATAAGAGTTAGCAGTAAGAATGCGTCTCAAACACAGAAGACCCGCTTCTTACAAACTGATCTGCTGTGCGTTGGTTCCTTTTAGGATGTTGCATCTATGTTTATATTCAGTGTGGGAGAAACGCGTTTCTTCCAAAACCTGCGTTTGAACATTCCAGAGTGGATGGGAGAACAGGCTGTAAAGGGAAATACCTTGCTCTAAAAGCAAAACGGAGCTATCTAACAGAATGGTTGTCAATGTGTGCATTCAACATCCAGAGTTACACTGATGTGTGTTTGCAGCAGTTCAGAAACACCTTCTTTGGAGAATGTAGAAACAGTCATTTCCAGCCCTAGAAACGCATATAAGAGTTAGCAGTAAGAATGCGTTTCAAACACAGAAGACCCGCTTCCTACAAACTGATCTGCTGTGTGTTGGTTCCTTTTAGGAAGTTGCATCTATGTTTAGATTCAGCGAGGGAGAAACGCGTTTCTTCCAAAAGCTGCATTTGGACATTCCAGAGTGGATGGGAGAACAGGCTGTAAAGAGAAATACCTTGCTCTAAAAGCAAAACGGAGCTACCTAACAGAATGGTTGTCAATGTGTCCATTCAACTTCCAGAGTTAAACTGATGTGTGTTTGCAGCAGTTCAGAAACCCTTTCTTTGGAGAATGTAGAAACAGTCATTTCCAGCCCTAGAGACGCATATAAGAGTTAGCAGTAAGAATGCGTTTCAAACACAGAAGACCCGCTTCTTACAAACTGATCTGCTGTGCGTTGGTTCCTTTTAGGATGTTGCATCTATGTTTATATTCAGTGTGGGAGAAACGCGTTTCTTCCAAAACCTGCGTTTGAACATTCCAGAGTGGATGGGAGAACAGGCTGTAAAGGGAAGTACCTTGCTCTAAAAGCAAAACGGAGCTATCTAGCAGAATGATTGTCAATGTGTGCACTCAACTTCCAGAGTTACATTGATGTGTGTTGGCAGCAGTTCAGAAACCCGTTCTTTGGAGAATGAAGAAACAGTCATTTACAGCCCTAGAGACGCATATAAGAGTTAGCAGTAAGAATGCGTTTCAAACACAGAAGACCCGCTTCTTACAAACTGATATGCTGTGTGTTGGTTCCTTTTAGGAAGTTGCATCTATGTTTAGATTCAGCGAGCGAGAAACGCGTTTCTTCCAAAAGCTGCGTTTGGACATTCCAGAGTGGATGGGAGAACAGGCTGTAAAGGGAAATACCTTGCTCTAAAAGCAAAACGGAGCTATCTAGCAGAATGGTTGTCAATGTGTGCATTCAACTTCCAGAGTTACACTGATGTGTGTTTGCAGCATTTCAGAAACCCTTTCTTTGCAGAATGTAGAAACAGTCATTTCCAGCCCTAGAGACACATCTAAGAGTTAGCAGTAAGAATGCGTTTCAAACACAGAAGACCCGCTTCTTACAAACTGATCTGCTGTGTGTTGGTTCCTTTTAGGAAGTTGCATCTATGTTTAGATTCAGCGAGGGAGAAACGCGTTTTTTCCAAAAGCTGCGTTTGGATATTCCAGAGTGGATGGTAGAACAGGCTGTAAAGGGAAATAACTTGTTCTAAAAGCAAAACGGAGCTATCTAGCAGAATGGTTGTCCATGTGTGCATTCACCTTCCAGAGTTAAACTGATGTGTGTTTGCAGCAGTTCAGAAACCCTTTCTTTGGAGAATGTAGAAACAGTCATTTCCAGCCCTATAGACGCATATAAGAGATAGCAGTAAGAATGCGTTTCAAACACAGAAGACCCGCTTCTTACAAACTGATCTGCTATGTGTTGGTTCCTTTTAGGAAGTTGCATCTATGTTTAGATTCATCGAGGGAGAAATGCGTTTCTTCCAAAAGCTGCGTTTGGACATTCCAGATTGGATGGGAGAAAAGGCTGTAAAGGGAAATACCTTACTCTAAAAGCAAAACGCAGCTATCTAGCAGAATGGTTGTCAATGTGTGCATTCAACTTCCAGAGTTAAACTGATGTGTCTTTGCAGCAGTTCAGAAACCCTTTCTTTGGAGAATGTAGAAACAGTCATTTCCAGCCCTAGAGACGCATATAAGAGTTAGCAGTAAGAATGCGTTTCAAACACAGAAGACCCGCTTCTTACAAACTGATCTGCTGTGCGTTGGTTCCTTTTAGGATGTTGCATCTATGTTTATATTCAGTGAGGGAGAAACGCGTTTCTTCCAAAACCTGCGTTTGAACATTCCAGAGTGGATGGGAGAACAGGCTGTAAAGGGAAATACCTTGCTCTAAAAGCAAAACGGAGCTATCTAGCAGAATGTTTGTCAATGTGTGCATTCAACTTCCAGAGTTACACTGATGTGTGTTTGCAGCAGTTCAGAAACACCTTCTTTGGAGAATGTAGAAACAGTCATTTCCAGCCCTAGAAACGCATATAAGAGTTAGCAGTAAGAATGCGTTTCAAACACAGAAGAACCGCTTCTTACAAACTGATCTGCTGTGTGTTGGTTCGTTTTAGGAAGTTGCATCTATGTTTAGATTCAGCGAGGGAGAAAAGCGTTTCTTCCAAAAGCTGCGTTTGGACATTCCAGAGTGGATGAGAGAACAGGCTGTAACGGGAAATACCTTGTTCTAAAAGCAAAACGGAGCTATCTAGCAGAATGGTTGTCAATGTGTGCATTCAACTTCCAGAGTTACACTGATGTGTGTTTGCAGCAGTTCAGAAACCCTTTCTTTGGAGAATGTAGAAACAGTCATTTCCAGCCCTATAGACGCATATAAGAGATAGCAGTAAGAATGCGTTTCAAACACAGAAGACTCGCTTCTTACAAACTGATCTGCTGTGTGTTGGTTCCTTTTAGGAAGTTGCATCTATGTTTAGATTCAGCGAGGGAGAAATGCGTTTCTTCCAAAAGCTGCGTTTGGACATTCCAGAGTGGATGGGAGAAAAGGCTGTAAAGGGAAATACCTAACTCTAAAAGCAAAACGGAGCTATCTAGCAGAATGGTTGTCAATGTGTGCATTCAACTTCCAGAGTTAAACTGATGTGTCTTTGCAGCAGTTCAGAAACCCTTTCTTTGCAGAATGTAGAAACAGTCATTTCCAGCCCTAGAGACGCATATAAGAGTTAGCAGTAAGAATGCGTTTCAAACACAGAAGACCCGGTTCTTACAAACTGATCTGCTGTGTGTTGGTTCCTTTTAGGAAGTTGCATCTATGTTTAGATTCAGCGAGGGAGAAAGGCGTTTCTTCCAAAAGCTGCGTTTGGATATTCCAGAGTGGATGGGAGAACAGGCTGTAAAGGGAAATAACCAGTTCTAAAAGCAAAACGGAGCTATCTAGCAGAATGGTTGTCAATGTGTGCATTCAACTTCCAGAGTTAAACTGATGTGTGTTTGCAGCAGTTCAGAAACCCTTTCTTTGGAGAATGTAGAAACAGTCATTTCCAGCCCTAGAGACGAATATAAGAGTTAGCAGTAAGAATGCGTTTCAAACACAGAAGACCCGCTTCTTACAAACTGATCTGCTGAGTGTTGGTTCCTTTTAGGAAGTTGCATCTATGTTTAGATTCAGCGAGGGAGAAATGCGTTTCTTCCAAAAGCTGCGTTTGGACATTCCAGAGTGGGTGGGAGAACAGGCTGTAAATGGAAATACCTTGCTCTAAAAGCAAAACGGAGCTATCTATCAGAATGGTTATCAATGTGTGCATTCAACTTCCAGAGGTAAACTGATGTGTGTTTGCAGCAGTTCAGAAACCCTTTCTTTGGAGAATGTAGAAACAGTCATTTCCAGCCCTAGAGACGCATATAAGAGTTAGCAGTAAGAATGCGTTTCAAACACAGAAGACCCGCTTCTTACAAACTGATCTGCTGTGTGTTGGTTCCTTTTAGGAAGTTGCATCTATGTTTAGATTCAGCGAGGGAGAAACGCGTTTCTTCCAAAAGCTGCGTTTGGACATTCCAGAGTAGATGGGAGAACAGGCTGTAAAGAGAAATACCTTGCTCTAAAAGCAAAACGGAGCTATCTAGCAGAATGGTTGTCAATGTGTGCATTCAACTTCCAGAGGTAAACTGATGTGTCTTTGCAGCAATTCAGAAACCCTTTCTTTGCAGAATGTAGAAACAGTCATTTCCAGCCCTAGAGACAATTATAAGAGTTAGCAGTAAGAATGCGTTTCAAACACAGAAGACCCGCTTCTTACAAACTGATCTGCTGTTTGTTGGTTCCTTTTAGGAAGTTGCATCTATGTTTAGATTCAGCGAGCGAGAAACGCGTTTCTTCCAAAAGCTGCGTTTGGATATTCCAGAGTGGATAAGAGAACAGGCTGTAAAGGGAAATAACTTGTTCTAAAATCAAAACGGAGCTATTTGGCAGAATGGTTGTCAATGTGTGCATTCAACTTCCAGAGTTAAACTGATGTGTGTTTGCAGCAGTTCAGAAAGCCTTTCTTTGCAGAATGTAGAAACAGTCATTTCCAGCCCTAGAGACGCATATAAGAGTTAGCATTAAGAATGCGTTTCAAACACAGAAGACCCGCTTCTTACAAACTGATCTGCTGTGTGTTGGTTCCTTTTAGGAAGTTGCATCTATGTTTAGATTCAGCGAGGGAGAAAGGCGTTTCTTCCAAAAGCTGCGTTTGGACATTCCAGAGTGGATGGGAGAACAGGCTGTAAAGGGAAATACCTTCTTCTAAAAGCAAAACGGAGCTATCTAGCAGAATGGTTGTCAATGTGTGCATTCAACTTCCAGAGTTAAACTGATGTGTGTTTGCAGCAGTTCAGAAACCCTTTCTTTGGAGAATGTAGAAACAGTCATTTCCAGCCCTAGAGACGCATATAAGAGTTAGCAGTAAGAATGCGTTTCAAACACAGAAGACCCGCTTCTTACAAACTGATCTGCTGTGTGTTGGTTCCTTTTAGGAAGTTGCATCTATGTTTAGATTCAGCGAGGGAGAAACGCGTTTTTTCCAAAAGCTGCGTTTGGATATTCCAGAGTGGATGGTAGAACAGGCTGTAAAGGGAAATAACTTGTTCTAAAAGCAAAACGGAGCTATCTAGCAGAATGGTTGTCAATGTGTGCATTCACCTTCCAGAGTTAAACTGATGTGTGTTTGCAGCAGTTCAGAAACCCTTTCTTTGGAGAATGTAGAAACAGTCATTTCCAGCCCTATAGACGCATATAAGAGATAGCAGTAAGAATGCGTTTCAAACACAGAAGACCCGCTTCTTACAAACTGATCTGCTATGGGTTGGTTCCTTTTAGGAAGTTGCATCTATGTTTAGATTCATCGAGGGAGAAATGCGTTTCTTCCAAAAGCTGCGTTTGGACATTCCAGAATGGATGGGAGAAAAGGCTGTAAAGGGAAATACCTTACTCTAAAAGCAAAACGCAGCTATCTAGCAGAATGGTTGTCAATGTGTGCATTCAACTTCCAGAGTTAAACTGATGTGTGTTTGCAGCAGTTCAGAAACCCTTTCTTTGGAGAATGTAGAAACAGTCATTTCCAGCCCTAGAGACGCATATAAGAGTTAGCAGTAAGAATGCGTCTCAAACACAGAAGACCCGCTTCTTACAAACTGATCTGCTGTGCGTTGGTTCCTTTTAGGATGTTGCATCTATGTTTATATTCAGTGTGGGAGAAACGCGTTTCTTCCAAAACCTGCGTTTGAACATTCCAGAGTGGATGGGAGAACAGGCTGTAAAGGGAAATACCTTGCTCTAAAAGCAAAACGGAGCTATCTAACAGAATGGTTGTCAATGTGTGCATTCAACATCCAGAGTTACACTGATGTGTGTTTGCAGCAGTTCAGAAACACCTTCTTTGGAGAATGTAGAAACAGTCATTTCCAGCCCTAGAAACGCATATAAGAGTTAGCAGTAAGAATGCGTTTCAAACACAGAAGACCCGCTTCCTACAAACTGATCTGCTGTGTGTTGGTTCCTTTTAGGAAGTTGCATCTATGTTTAGATTCAGCGAGGGAGAAACGCGTTTCTTCCAAAAGCTGCATTTGGACATTCCAGAGTGGATGGGAGAACAGGCTGTAAAGAGAAATACCTTGCTCTAAAAGCAAAACGGAGCTACCTAACAGAATGGTTGTCAATGTGTCCATTCAACTTCCAGAGTTAAACTGATGTGTGTTTGCAGCAGTTCAGAAACCCTTTCTTTGGAGAATGTAGAAACAGTCATTTCCAGCCCTAGAGACGCATATAAGAGTTAGCAGTAAGAATGCGTTTCAAACACAGAAGACCCGCTTCTTACAAACTGATCTGCTGTGCGTTGGTTCCTTTTAGGATGTTGCATCTATGTTTATATTCAGTGTGGGAGAAACGCGTTTCTTCCAAAACCTGCGTTTGAACATTCCAGAGTGGATGGGAGAACAGGCTGTAAAGGGAAATACCTTGCTCTAAAAGCAAAACGGAGCTATCTAGCAGAATGATTGTCAATGTGTGCACTCAACTTCCAGAGTTACATTGATGTGTGTTGGCAGCAGTTCAGAAACCCGTTCTTTGGAGAATGAAGAAACAGTCATTTACAGCCCTAGAGACGCATATAAGAGTTAGCAGTAAGAATGCGTTTCAAACACAGAAGACCCGCTTCTTACAAACTGATATGCTGTGTGTTGGTTCCTTTTAGGAAGTTGCATCTATGTTTAGATTCAGCGAGCGAGAAACGCGTTTCTTCCAAAAGCTGCGTTTGGACATTCCAGAGTGGATGGGAGAACAGGCTGTAAAGGGAAATACCTTGCTCTAAAAGCAAAACGGAGCTATCTAGCAGAATGGTTGTCAATGTGTGCATTCAACTTCCAGAGTTACACTGATGTGTGTTTGCAGCATTTCAGAAACCCTTTCTTTGCAGAATGTAGAAACAGTCATTTCCAGCCCTAGAGACACATCTAAGAGTTAGCAGTAAGAATGCGTTTCAAACACAGAAGACCCGGTTCTTACAAACTGATCTGCTGTGTGTTGGTTCCTTTTAGGAAGTTGCATCTATGTTTAGATTCAGCGAGGGAGAAACGCGTTTTTTCCAAAAGCTGCGTTTGGATATTCCAGAGTGGATGGTAGAACAGGCTGTAAAGGGAAATAACTTGTTCTAAAAGCAAAACGGAGCTATCTAGCAGAATGGTTGTCAATGTGTGCATTCACCTTCCAGAGTTAAACTGATGTGTGTTTGCAGCAGTTCAGAAACCCTTTCTTTGGAGAATGTAGAAACAGTCATTTCCAGCCCTATAGACGCATATAAGAGATAGCAGTAAGAATGCGTTTCAAACACAGAAGACCCGCTTCTTACAAACTGATCTGCTATGTGTTGGTTCCTTTTAGGAAGTTGCATCTATGTTTAGATTCATCGAGGGAGAAATGCGTTTCTTCCAAAAGCTGCGTTTGGACATTCCAGAGTGGATGGGAGAAAAGGCTGTAAAGGGAAATACCTTACTCTAAAAGCAAAACGCAGCTATCTAGCAGAATGGTTGTCAATGTGTGCATTCAACTTCCAGAGTTAAACTGATGTGTCTTTGCAGCAGTTCAGAAACCCTTTCTTTGGAGAATGTAGAAACAGTCATTTCCAGCCCTAGAGACGCATATAAGAGTTAGCAGTAAGAATGCGTTTCAAACACAGAAGACCCGCTTCTTACAAACTGATCTGCTGTGCGTTGGTTCCTTTTAGGATGTTGCATCTATGTTTATATTCAGTGAGGGAGAAACGCGTTTCTTCCAAAACCTGCGTTTGAACATTCCAGAGTGGATGGGAGAACAGGCTGTAAAGGGAAATACCTTGCTCTAAAAGCAAAACGGAGCTATCTAGCAGAATGTTTGTCAATGTGTGCATTCAACTTCCAGAGTTACACTGATGTGTGTTTGCAGCAGTTCAGAAACACCTTCTTTGGAGAATGTAGAAACAGTCATTTCCAGCCCTAGAAACGCATATAAGAGTTAGC
The DNA here is from genome assembly GCF_048565385.1 of Saimiri boliviensis. Lineage (NCBI taxonomy): Eukaryota > Metazoa > Chordata > Mammalia > Primates > Cebidae > Saimiri > Saimiri boliviensis. The sequence goes on from NC_133462.1 coordinate 57,492,103, forward strand.
AGTAAGAATGCGTTTCAAACACAGAAGAACCGCTTCTTACAAACTGATCTGCTGTGTGTTGGTTCGTTTTAGGAAGTTGCATCTATGTTTAGATTCAGCGAGGGAGAAAAGCGTTTCTTCCAAAAGCTGCGTTTGGACATTCCAGAGTGGATGAGAGAACAGGCTGTAACGGGAAATACCTTGTTCTAAAAGCAAAACGGAGCTATCTAGCAGAATGGTTGTCAATGTGTGCATTCAACTTCCAGAGTTACACTGATGTGTGTTTGCAGCAGTTCAGAAACCCTTTCTTTGGAGAATGTAGAAACAGTCATTTCCAGCCCTATAGACGCATATAAGAGATAGCAGTAAGAATGCGTTTCAAACACAGAAGACTCGCTTCTTACAAACTGATCTGCTGTGTGTTGGTTCCTTTTAGGAAGTTGCATCTATGTTTAGATTCAGCGAGGGAGAAATGCGTTTCTTCCAAAAGCTGCGTTTGGACATTCCAGAGTGGATGGGAGAAAAGGCTGTAAAGGGAAATACCTAACTCTAAAAGCAAAACGGAGCTATCTAGCAGAATGGTTGTCAATGTGTGCATTCAACTTCCAGAGTTAAACTGATGTGTCTTTGCAGCAGTTCAGAAACCCTTTCTTTGCAGAATGTAGAAACAGTCATTTCCAGCCCTAGAGACGCATATAAGAGTTAGCAGTAAGAATGCGTTTCAAACACAGAAGACCCGGTTCTTACAAACTGATCTGCTGTGTGTTGGTTCCTTTTAGGAAGTTGCATCTATGTTTAGATTCAGCGAGGGAGAAAGGCGTTTCTTCCAAAAGCTGCGTTTGGATATTCCAGAGTGGATGGGAGAACAGGCTGTAAAGGGAAATAACTAGTTCTAAAAGCAAAACGGAGCTATCTAGCAGAATGGTTGTCAATGTGTGCATTCAACTTCCAGAGTTAAACTGATGTGTGTTTGCAGCAGTTCAGAAACCCTTTCTTTGGAGAATGTAGAAACAGTCATTTCCAGCCCTAGAGACGAATATAAGAGTTAGCAGTAAGAATGCGTTTCAAACACAGAAGACCCGCTTCTTACAAACTGATCTGCTGAGTGTTGGTTCCTTTTAGGAAGTTGCATCTATGTTTAGATTCAGCGAGGGAGAAATGCGTTTCTTCCAAAAGCTGCGTTTGGACATTCCAGAGTGGGTGGGAGAACAGGCTGTAAATGGAAATACCTTGCTCTAAAAGCAAAACGGAGCTATCTATCAGAATGGTTATCAATGTGTGCATTCAACTTCCAGAGGTAAACTGATGTGTGTTTGCAGCAGTTCAGAAACCCTTTCTTTGGAGAATGTAGAAACAGTCATTTCCAGCCCTAGAGACGCATATAAGAGTTAGCAGTAAGAATGCGTTTCAAACACAGAAGACCCGCTTCTTACAAACTGATCTGCTGTGTGTTGGTTCCTTTTAGGAAGTTGCATCTATGTTTAGATTCAGCGAGGGAGAAACGCGTTTCTTCCAAAAGCTGCGTTTGGACATTCCAGAGTAGATGGGAGAACAGGCTGTAAAGAGAAATACCTTGCTCTAAAAGCAAAACGGAGCTATCTAGCAGAATGGTTGTCAATGTGTGCATTCAACTTCCAGAGGTAAACTGATGTGTCTTTGCAGCAATTCAGAAACCCTTTCTTTGCAGAATGTAGAAACAGTCATTTCCAGCCCTAGAGACAATTATAAGAGTTAGCAGTAAGAATGCGTTTCAAACACAGAAGACCCGCTTCTTACAAACTGATCTGCTGTTTGTTGGTTCCTTTTAGGAAGTTGCATCTATGTTTAGATTCAGCGAGCGAGAAACGCGTTTCTTCCAAAAGCTGCGTTTGGATATTCCAGAGTGGATAAGAGAACAGGCTGTAAAGGGAAATAACTTGTTCTAAAAGCAAAACGGAGCTATTTGGCAGAATGGTTGTCAATGTGTGCATTCAACTTCCAGAGTTAAACTGATGTGTGTTTGCAGCAGTTCAGAAAGCCTTTCTTTGCAGAATGTAGAAACAGTCATTTCCAGCCCTAGAGACGCATATAAGAGTAAGGATTAAGAATGCGTTTCAAACACAGAAGACCCGCTTCTTACAAACTGATCTGCTGTGTGTTGGTTCCTTTTAGGAAGTTGCATCTATGTTTAGATTCAGCGAGGGAGAAAGGCGTTTCTTCCAAAAGCTGCGTTTGGACATTCCAGAGTGGATGGGAGAACAGGCTGTAAAGGGAAATACCTTCTTCTAAAAGCAAAACGGAGCTATCTAGCAGAATGGTTGTCAATGTGTGCATTCAACTTCCAGAGTTAAACTGATGTGTGTTTGCAGCAGTTCAGAAACCCTTTCTTTGGAGAATGTAGAAACAGTCATTTCCAGCCCTAGAGACGCATATAAGAGTTAGCAGTAAGAATGCGTTTCAAACACAGAAGACCCGCTTCTTACAAACTGATCTGCTGTGTGTTGGTTCCTTTTAGGAAGTTGCATCTATGTTTAGATTCAGCGAGGGAGAAACGCGTTTTTTCCAAAAGCTGCGTTTGGATATTCCAGAGTGGATGGTAGAACAGGCTGTAAAGGGAAATAACTTGTTCTAAAAGCAAAACGGAGCTATCTAGCAGAATGGTTGTCAATGTGTGCATTCACCTTCCAGAGTTAAACTGATGTGTGTTTGCAGCAGTTCAGAAACCCTTTCTTTGGAGAATGTAGAAACAGTCATTTCCAGCCCTATAGACGCATATAAGAGATAGCAGTAAGAATGCGTTTCAAACACAGAAGACCCGCTTCTTACAAACTGATCTGCTATGGGTTGGTTCCTTTTAGGAAGTTGCATCTATGTTTAGATTCATCGAGGGAGAAATGCGTTTCTTCCAAAAGCTGCGTTTGGACATTCCAGAATGGATGGGAGAAAAGGCTGTAAAGGGAAATACCTTACTCTAAAAGCAAAACGCAGCTATCTAGCAGAATGGTTGTCAATGTGTGCATTCAACTTCCAGAGTTAAACTGATGTGTCTTTGCAGCAGTTCAGAAACGCTTTCTTTGCAGAATGTAGAAACAGTCATTTCCAGCCATAGAGACGCATATAAGAGTTAGCAGTAAGAATGCGTTTCAAACACAGAAGACCCGCTTCTTACAAACTGATCTGCTGTGCGTTGGTTCCTTTTAGGATGTTGCATCTATGTTTATATTCAGTGAGGGAGAAACGCGTTTCTTCCAAAACCTGCGTTTGAACATTCCAGAGTGGATGGGAGAACAGGCTGTAAAGGGAAATACCTTGCTCTAAAAGCAAAACGGAGCTATCTAGCAGAATGTTTGTCAATGTGTGCATTCAACTTCCAGAGTTACACTGATGTGTGTTTGCAGCAGTTCAGAAACACCTTCTTTGGAGAATGTAGAAACAGTCATTTCCAGCCCTAGAAACGCATATAAGAGTTAGCAGTAAGAATGCTTTTCAAACACAGAAGAACCGCTTCTTACAAACTGATCTGCTGTGTGTTGGTTCGTTTTAGGAAGTTGCATCTATGTTTAGATTCAGCGAGGGAGAAAAGCGTTTCTTCCAAAAGCTGCGTTTGGACATTCCAGAGTGGATGAGAGAACAGGCTGTAACGGGAAATACTTTGTTCTAAAAGCAAAACGGAGCTATCTAGCAGAATGGTTGTCAATGTGTGCATTCAACTTCCAGAGTTACACTGATGTGTGTTTGCAGCAGTTCAGAAACCCTTTCTTTGGAGAATGTAGAAACAGTCATTTCCAGCCCTATAGACGCATATAAGAGATAGCAGTAAGAATGCGTTTCAAACACAGAAGACTCGCTTCTTACAAACTGATCTTCTGTGTGTTGGTTCCTTTTAGGAAGTTGCATCTATGTTTAGATTCAGCGAGGGAGAAATGCGTTTCTTCCAAAAGCTGCGTTTGGACATTCCAGAGTGGATGGGAGAAAAGGCTGTAAAGGGAAATACCTAACTCTAAAAGCAAAACGGAGCTATCTAGCAGAATGGTTGTCAATGTGTGCATTCAACTTCCAGAGTTAAACTGATGTGTCTTTGCAGCAGTTCAGAAACCCTTTCTTTGCAGAATGTAGAAACAGTCATTTCCAGCCCTAGAGACGCATATAAGAGTTAGCAGTAAGAATGCGTTTCAAACACAGAAGACCCGGTTCTTACAAACTGATCTGCTGTGTTTTGGTTCCTTTTAGGAAGTTGCATCTATGTTTAGATTCACCGAGGGAGAAAGGCGTTTCTTCCAAAAGCTGCGTTTGTATATTCCAGAGTGGATGGGAGAACAGGCTGTAAAGGGAAATAACTAGTTCTAAAAGCAAAACGGAGCTATCTAGCAGAATGGTTGTCAATGTGTGCATTCAACTTCCAGAGTTAAACTGATGTGTGTTTGCAGCAGTTCAGAAACCCTTTCTTTGGAGAATGTAGAAACAGTCATTTCCAGCCCTAGAGACGAATATAAGAGTTAGCAGTAAGAATGCGTTTCAAACACAGAAGACCCGCTTCTTACAAACTGATCTGCTGAGTGTTGGTTCCTTTTAGGAAGTTGCATCTATGTTTAGATTCAGCGAGGGAGAAATGCGTTTCTTCCAAAAGCTGCGTTTGGACATTCCATAGTGGGTGGGAGAACAGGCTGTAAATGGAAATACCTTGCTCTAAAAGCAAAACGGAGCTATCTATCAGAATGGTTATCAATGTGTGCATTCAACTTCCAGAGGTAAACTGATGTGTGTTTGCAGCAGTTCAGAAACCCTTTCTTTGGAGAATGTAGAAACAGTCATTTCCAGCCCTAGAGACGCATATAAGAGTTAGCAGGAAGAATGCGTTTCAAACACAGAAGACCCGCTTCTTACAAACTGATCTGCTGTGTGTTGGTTCCTTTTAGGAAGTTGCATCTATGTTTAGATTCAGCGAGGGAGAAACGCGTTTCTTCCAAAAGCTGCGTTTGGACATTCCAGAGTGGATGGGAGAACAGGCTGTAAAGAGAAATACCTTGCTCTAAAAGCAAAACGGAGCTATCTAGCAGAATGGTTGTCAATGTGTGCATTCAACTTCCAGAGGTAAACTGATGTGTCTTTGCAGCAATTCAGAAACCCTTTCTTTGCAGAATGTAGAAACAGTCATTTCCAGCCCTAGAGACAATTATAAGAGTTAGCAGTAAGAATGCGTTTCAAACACAGAAGACCTGCTTCTTACAAACTGATCTGCTGTTTGTCGGTTCCTTTTAGGAAGTTGCATCTATGTTTAGATTCAGCGAGGGAGAAACGCGTTTCTTCCAAACGCTGCGTTTGGATATTCCAGAGTGGATAAGAGAACAGGCTGTAAAGGGAAATAACTTGTTCTAAAAGCAAAACGGAGCTATTTGGCAGAATGGTTGTCAATGTGTGCATTCAACTTCCAGAGTTAAACTGATGTGTGTTTGCAGCAGTTCAGAAACCCTTTCTTTGGAGAATGTAGAAACAGTCATTTCCAGCCCTAGAGACGCATATAAGAGTTAGCAGTAAGAATGCGTCTCAAACACAGAAGACCCGCTTCTTACAAACTGATCTGCTGTGCGTTGGTTCCTTTTAGGATGTTGCATCTATGTTTATATTCAGTGTGGGAGAAACGCGTTTCTTCCAAAACCTGCGTTTGAACATTCCAGAGTGGATGGGAGAACAGGCTGTAAAGGGAAATACCTTGCTCTAAAAGCAAAACGGAGCTATCTAACAGAATGGTTGTCAATGTGTGCATTCAACATCCAGAGTTACACTGATGTGTGTTTGCAGCAGTTCAGAAACACCTTCTTTGGAGAATGTAGAAACAGTCATTTCCAGCCCTAGAAACGCATATAAGAGTTAGCAGTAAGAATGCGTTTCAAACACAGAAGACCCGCTTCTTACAAACTGATCTGCTGTGTGTTGGTTCCTTTTAGGAAGTTGCATCTATGTTTAGATTCAGCGAGGGAGAAACGCGTTTCTTCCAAAAGCTGCGTTTGGACATTCCAGAGTGGATGGGAGAACAGGCTGTAAAGAGAAATACCTTGCTCTAAAAGCAAAACGGAGCTACCTAACAGAATGGTTGTCAATGTGTCCATTCAACTTCCAGAGTTAAACTGATGTGTGTTTGCAGCAGTTCAGAAACCCTTTCTTTGGAGAATGTAGAAACAGTCATTTCCAGCCCTAGAGACGCATATAAGAGTTAGCAGTAAGAATGCGTTTCAAACACAGAAGACCCGCTTCTTACAAACTGATCTGCTGTGCGTTGGTTCCTTTTAGGATGTTGCATCTATGTTTATATTCAGTGTGGGAGAAACGCGTTTCTTCCAAAACCTGCGTTTGAACATTCCAGAGTGGATGGGAGAACAGGCTGTAAAGGGAAATACCTTGCTCTAAAAGCAAAACGGAGCTATCTAGCAGAATGATTGTCAATGTGTGCACTCAACTTCCAGAGTTACATTGATGTGTGTTGGCAGCAGTTCAGAAACCCGTTCTTTGGAGAATGAAGAAACAGTCATTTACAGCCCTAGAGACGCATATAAGAGTTAGCAGTAAGAATGCGTTTCAAACACAGAAGACCCGCTTCTTACAAACTGATATGCTGTGTGTTGGTTCCTTTTAGGAAGTTGCATCTATGTTTAGATTCAGCGAGCGAGAAACGCGTTTCTTCCAAAAGCTGCGTTTGGACATTCCAGAGTGGATGGGAGAACAGGCTGTAAAGGGAAATACCTTGCTCTAAATGCAAAACGGAGCTATCTAGCAGAATGGTTGTCAATGTGTGCATTCAACTTCCAGAGTTACACTGATGTGTGTTTGCAGCATTTCAGAAACCCTTTCTTTGCAGAATGTAGAAACAGTCATTTCCAGCCCTAGAGACACATCTAAGAGTTAGCAGTAAGAATGCGTTTCAAACACAGAAGACCCGCTTCTTACAAACTGATCTGCTGTGTGTTGGTTCCTTTTAGGAAGTTGCATCTATGTTTAGATTCAGCGAGGGAGAAAAGCGTTTTTTCCAAAAGCTGCGTTTGGATATTCCAGAGTGGATGGTAGAACAGGCTGTAAAGGGAAATAACTTGTTCTAAAAGCAAAACGGAGCTATCTAGCAGAATGGTTGTCAATGTGTGCATTCACCTTCCAGAGTTAAACTGATCTGTGTTTGCAGCAGTTCAGAAACCCTTTCTTTGCAGAATGTAGAAACAGTCATTTCCAGCCCTAGAGACGCATATAAGAGATAGCAGTAAGAATGCGTTTCAAACACAGAAGACCCGCTTCTTACAAACTGATCTGCTATGTGTTGGTTCCTTTTAGGAAGTTGCATCTATGTTTAGATTCATCGAGGGAGAAACGCGTTTCTTCCAAAAGCTGCGTTTGGACATTCCAGAGTGGATGGGAGAAATGGCTGTAAAGGGAAATACCTTACTCTAAAAGCAAAACGCAGCTATCTAGCAGAATGGTTGTCAATGTGTGCATTCAACTTCCAGAGGTAAACTGATGTGTCTTTGCAGCAGTTCAGAAACCCTTTCTTTGCAGAATGTAGAAACAGTCATTTTCAGCCCTAGAGACGCATATAAGAGTTAGCAGTAAGAATGCGTTTCAAACACAGAAGACCCGGTTCTTACAAACTGATCTGCTGTGTGTTGGTTCCTTTTAGGAAGTTGCATCTATGTTTAGATTCAGCGAGGGAGAAACGCGTTTCTTCCAAAAGCTGCGTTTGGACATTCCAGAGTGGATGGGAGAAAAGGCTGTAAAGGGAAATAACTTGTTCTAAAAGCAAAACGGAGCTATCTAGCAGAATGGTTGTCAATGTGTGCATTCAACTTCCAGAGTTAAACTGATGTGTGTTTGCAGCAGTTCAGAAACCTTTTGTTTGGAGAATGTAGAAACAGTCATTTCCAGCCCTAGAGACACATGTAACGGTTAGCAGAAAGAATGCGTTTCAAACACAGAAGACCCGCTTCTTACAAACTGATCTGCTGTGTGTTGGTTCCTTTTAGGAAGTTGCATCTATGTTTAGATACAGCGAGGGAGAAACGCGTTTCTTCCAAAGCTGCGTTTGGACATTCCAGAGTGGATGGGAGAACAGGCTGTAAATGGAAATACCTTGCTCTAAAAGCAAAACGGAGCTATCTAGCAGAATGTTTGTCAATGTGTGCATTCAACTTCCAGAGTTACACTGATGTGTGTTTGCAGCAGTTCAGAAACACCTTCTTTGGAGAATGTAGAAACAGTCATTTCCAGCCCTAGAAACGCATATAAGAGTTAGCAGTAAGAATGCGTTTCAAACACAGAAGAACAGCTTCTTACAAACTGATCTGCTGTGTGTTGGTTCGTTTTAGGAAGTTGCATCTATGTTTAGATTCAGCGAGGGAGAAAAACGTTTCTTCCAAAAGCTGCGTTTGGACATTCCAGAGTGGATGAGAGAACAGGCTGTAACGGGAAATACCTTGTTCTAAAAGCAAAACGGAGCTATCTAGCAGAATGGTTGTCAATGTGTGCATTCAACTTCCAGAGTTACACTGATGTGTGTTTGCAGCAGTTCAGAAACCCTTTCTTTGGAGAATGTAGAAACAGTCATTTCCAGCCCTATAGACGCATAAAAGAGATAGCAGTAAGAATGCGTTTCAAACACAGAAGACTCGCTTCTTACAAACTGATCTGCTGTGTGTTGGTTCCTTTTAGGAAGTTGCATCTATGTTTAGATTCAGCGAGGGAGAAATGCGTTTCTTCCAAAAGCTGCGTTTGGACATTCCAGATTGGATGGGAGAAAAGGCTGTAAAGGGAAATACCTTACTCTAAAAGCAAAACGGAGCTATCTAGCAGAATGGTTGTCAATGTGTGCATTCAACTTCCAGAGTTATACTGATGTGTCTTTGCAGCAGTTCAGAAACCCTTTCTTTGCAGAATGTAGAAACAGTCATTTCCAGCCCTAGAGACGCATATAAGAGTTAGCAGTAAGAATGCGTTTCAAACACAGAAGACCCGGTTCTTACAAACTGATATGCTGTGTGTTGGTTCCTTTTAGGAAGTTGCATCTATGTTTAGATTCAGCGAGGGAGAAACGCGTTTCTTCCAAAAGCTGCGTTTGGATATTCCAGAGTGGATGGGAGAACAGGCTGTAAAGGGAAATAACTTGTTCTAAAAGCAAAACGGAGCTATCTAGCAGAATGGTTGTCAATGTGTGCATTCAACTTCCAGAGTTAAACTGATGTGTGTTTGCAGCAGTTCAGAAACCCTTTCTTTGGAGAATGTAGAAACAGTCATTTCCAGCCCTAGAGACGCATATAAGAGTTAGCAGTAAGAATGCGTTTCAAACACAGAAGACCCGCTTCTTACAAACTGATCTGCTGTTTGTTGGTTCCTTTTAGGAAGTTGCATCTATGTTTAGATTCAGCGAGGGAGAAACGCGTTTCTTCCAAAAGCTGCGTTTGGATATTCCAGAGTGGATAAGAGAACAGGCTGTAAAGGGAAATAACTTGTTCTAAAAGCAAAACGGAGCTATTTGGCAGAATGGTTGTCAATATGTGAATTCAACTTCCAGAGTTAAACTGATGTGTGTTTGCAGCAGTTCAGAAAGCCTTTCTTTGCAGAATGTAGAAACAGTCATTTCCAGCCCTAGAGACGCATATAAGAGTTACCATTAAGAATGCGTTTAAAACACAGAAGACCCGCTTCTTACAAACTGATCTGCTGTGTGTTGGTTCCTTTTAGGAAGTTGCATCTATGTTTAGATTCAGCGAGGGAGAAACGCGTTTCTTCCAAAAGCTGCGTTTGGACATTCCAGAGTGGATGGGAGAACAGGCTGTAAAGGGAAATACCTTCTTCTAAAATCAAAACGGAGCTATCTAGCAGAATGGTTGTCAATGTGTGCATTCAACTTCCAGAGTTAAACTGATATGTGTTTGCAGCAGTTCAGAAACCCTTTCTTTGGAGAATGTAGAAACAGTCATTTCCAGCCCTAGAGACGCATATAAGGGTTAGCAGTAAGAATGCGTTTCAAACACAGAAGACCCGTTTCTTACAAACTGATCTGCTGTGTGTTGGTTCCTTTTAGGAAGTTGCATCTATGTTTAGATTCAGCGAGGTAGAAACGCGTTTCTTCCAAAAGCTGCATTTGGACATTCCAGAGTGGATGGGAGAACAGGCTGTAAAGAGAATTACCTTGCTCTAAAAGCAAAACGGAGCTATCTAACAGAATGGTTGTCAATGTGTGCATTCAACTTCCAGAGTTAAACTGATGTGTGTTTGCAGCAGTTCAGAAACCCTTTCTTTGCAGAATGTAGAAACAGTCATTTCCAGCCCTAGAGACGCATATAAGAGTTAGCAGTAAGAATGCGTTTCAAACACAGAAGACCCGCTTCTTACAAACTGATCTACTGTGCGTTGGTTCCTTTTAGGATGTTGCATCTATGTTTATATTCAGTGAAGGAGAAACGCGTTTCTTCCACAACCTGCGTTTGAACATTCCAGAGTGGATGGGAGAACAGGCTGTAAAGGGAAATACCTTGCTCTAAAAGCAAAACGAAGCTATCTAGCAGAATGTTTGTCAATGTGTTCATTCAACTTCCAGAGTTACACTGATGTGTGTTTGCAGCAGTTCAGAAACACCTTCTTTGGAGAATGTAGAAACAGTCATTTCCAGCCCTAGAAACGCATATAAGAGTTAGCAGTAAGAATGCGTTTCAAACACAGAAGAACCGCTTCTTACAAACTGATCTGCTGTGTGTTGGTTCCTTTTAGGAAGTTGCATCTATGTTTAGATTCAGCGAGGGAGAAAAGCGTTTCTTCCAAAAGCTGCGTTTGGACATTCCAGAGTGGATGAGAGAACAGGCTGTAACGGGAAATACCTTGTTCTAAAAGCAAAACGGAGCTATCTAGCAGAATGGTTTTCAATGTGTGCATTCAACTTCCAGAGTTAAACTGATGTGTGTTTGCAGCAGTTCAGAAACCCTTTCTTTGGAGAATGTAGAAACAGTCATTTCCAGCCCTAGAGACGCATATAAGGGTTAGCAGTAAGAATGCGTTTCAAACACAGAAGACCCGCTTCTTACAAACTGATCTGCTGTGTGTTGGTTCCTTTTAGGAAGTTGCATCTATGTTTAGATTCAGCGAGGGAGAAACGCGTTTCTTCCAAAAGCTGCATTTGGACATTCCAGAGTGGATGGGAGAACAGGCTGTAAAGAGAATTACATTGCTCTAAAAGCAAAACGGAGCTATCTAACAGAATGGTTGTCAATGTGTGCATTCAACTTCCAGAGTTAAACTGATGTGTGTTTGCAGCAGTTCAGAAACCCTTTCTTTGGAGAATGTAGAAACAGTCATTTCCAGCCCTAGAGACGCATATAAGAGTTAGCAGTAAGAATGCGTTTCAAACACAGAAGACCCGCTTCTTACAAACTGATCTGCTGTGCGTTGGTTCCTTTTAGGATGTTGCATCTATGTTTATATTCAGTGAGGGAGAAACGCGTTTCTTCCAAAACCTGCGTTTGAACATTCCAGAGTGGATGGGAGAACAGGCTGTAAAGGGAAATACCTTGCTCTAAAAGGAAAACGGAGCTATCTAGCAGAATGTTTGTCAATGTGTGCATTCAACTTCCAGAGTTACACTGATGTGTGTTTGCAGCAGTTCAGAAACACCTTCTTTGGAGAATGTAGAAACAGTCATTTCCAGCCCTAGAAACGCATATAAGAGGTGGCAGTAAGAATGCGTTTCAAACACAGAAGAACCGTTTCTTACAAACTGATCTGCTGTGTGTTGGTTCGTTTTAGGAAGTTGCATCTATGTTTAGATTCAGCGAGGGAGAAAAGCGTTTCTTCCAAAAGCTGCGTTTGGACATTCCAGAGTGGATGGGAGAACAGGCTGTAAAGAGAAATACCTTGCTCTAAAAGCAAAACGGAGCTACCTAACAGAATGGTTGTCAATGTGTCCATTCAACTTCCAGAGTTAAACTGATGTGTGTTTGCAGCAGTTCAGAAACCCTTTCTTTGCAGAATGTAGAAACAGTCATTTCCAGCCCTAGAGACACATCTAAGAGTTAGCAGTAAGAATGCGTTTCAAACACAGAAGACCCGGTTCTTACAAACTGATCTGCTGTGTGTTGGTTCCTTTTAGGAAGTTGCATCTATGTTTAGATTCAGCGAGGGAGAAACGCGTTTTTTCCAAAAGCTGCGTTTGGATATTCCAGAGTGGATGGTAGAACAGGCTGTAAAGGGAAATAACTTGTTCTAAAAGCAAAACGGAGCTATCTAGCAGAATGGTTGTCAATGTTTGCATTCACCTTCCAGAGTTAAACTGATGTGTGTTTGCAGCAGTTCAGAAACCCTTTCTTTGGAGAATGTAGAAACAGTCATTTCCAGCCCTATAGACGCATATAAGAGATAGCAGTAAGAATGCGTTTCAAACACAGAAGACCCGCTTCTTACAAACTGATCTGCTATGTGTTGGTTCCTTTTAGGAAGTTGCATCTATGTTTAGATTCATCGAGGGAGAAATGCGTTTCTTCCAAAAGCTGCGTTTGGACATTCCAGAGTGGATGGGAGAAAAGGCTGTAAAGGGAAATACCTTACTCTAAAAGCAAAACGCAGCTATCTAGCAGAATGGTTGTCAATGTGTGCATTCAACTTCCAGAGTTAAACTGATGTGTCTTTGCAGCAGTTCAGAAACCCTTTCTTTGGAGAATGTAGAAACAGTCATTTCCAGCCCTAGAGACGCATATAAGAGTTAGCAGTAAGAATGCGTTTCAAACACAGAAGACCCGCTTCTTACAAACTGATCTGCTGTGCGTTGGTTCCTTTTAGGATGTTGCATCTATGTTTATATTCAGTGAGGGAGAAACGCGTTTCTTCCAAAACCTGCGTTTGAACATTCCAGAGTGGATGGGAGAACAGGCTGTAAAGGGAAATACCTTGCTCTAAAAGCAAAACGGAGCTATCTAGCAGAATGTTTGTCAATGTGTGCATTCAACTTCCAGAGTTACACTGATGTGTGTTTGCAGCAGTTCAGAAACACCTTCTTTGGAGAATGTAGAAACAGTCATTTCCAGCCCTAGAAACGCATATAAGAGTTAGCAGTAAGAATGCGTTTCAAACACAGAAGAACCGCTTCTTACAAACTGATCTGCTGTGTGTTGGTTCGTTTTAGGAAGTTGCATCTATGTTTAGATTCAGCGAGGGAGAAAAGCGTTTCTTCCAAAAGCTGCGTTTGGACATTCCAGAGTGGATGAGAGAACAGGCTGTAACGGGAAATACCTTGTTCTAAAAGCAAAACGGAGCTATCTAGCAGAATGGTTGTCAATGTGTGCATTCAACTTCCAGAGTTACACTGATGTGTGTTTGCAGCAGTTCAGAAACCCTTTCTTTGGAGAATGTAGAAACAGTCATTTCCAGCCCTATAGACGCATATAAGAGATAGCAGTAAGAATGCGTTTCAAACACAGAAGACTCGCTTCTTACAAACTGATCTGCTGTGTGTTGGTTCCTTTTAGGAAGTTGCATCTATGTTTAGATTCAGCGAGGGAGAAATGCGTTTCTTCCAAAAGCTGCGTTTGGACATTCCAGAGTGGATGGGAGAAAAGGCTGTAAAGGGAAATACCTAACTCTAAAAGCAAAACGGAGCTATCTAGCAGAATGGTTGTCAATGTGTGCATTCAACTTCCAGAGTTAAACTGATGTGTCTTTGCAGCAGTTCAGAAACCCTTTCTTTGCAGAATGTAGAAACAGTCATTTCCAGCCCTAGAGACGCATATAAGAGTTAGCAGTAAGAATGCGTTTCAAACACAGAAGACCCGGTTCTTACAAACTGATCTGCTGTGTGTTGGTTCCTTTTAGGAAGTTGCATCTATGTTTAGATTCAGCGAGGGAGAAAGGCGTTTCTTCCAAAAGCTGCGTTTGGATATTCCAGAGTGGATGGGAGAACAGGCTGTAAAGGGAAATAACTAGTTCTAAAAGCAAAACGGAGCTATCTAGCAGAATGGTTGTCAATGTGTGCATTCAACTTCCAGAGTTAAACTGATGTGTGTTTGCAGCAGTTCAGAAACCCTTTCTTTGGAGAATGTAGAAACAGTCATTTCCAGCCCTAGAGACGAATATAAGAGTTAGCAGTAAGAATGCGTTTCAAACACAGAAGACCCGCTTCTTACAAACTGATCTGCTGAGTGTTGGTTCCTTTTAGGAAGTTGCATCTATGTTTAGATTCAGCGAGGGAGAAATGCGTTTCTTCCAAAAGCTGCGTTTGGACATTCCAGAGTGGGTGGGAGAACAGGCTGTAAATGGAAATACCTTGCTCTAAAAGCAAAACGGAGCTATCTATCAGAATGGTTATCAATGTGTGCATTCAACTTCCAGAGGTAAACTGATGTGTGTTTGCAGCAGTTCAGAAACCCTTTCTTTGGAGAATGTAGAAACAGTCATTTCCAGCCCTAGAGACGCATATAAGAGTTAGCAGTAAGAATGCGTTTCAAACACAGAAGACCCGCTTCTTACAAACTGATCTGCTGTGTGTTGGTTCCTTTTAGGAAGTTGCATCTATGTTTAGATTCAGCGAGGGAGAAACGCGTTTCTTCCAAAAGCTGCGTTTGGACATTCCAGAGTAGATGGGAGAACAGGCTGTAAAGAGAAATACCTTGCTCTAAAAGCAAAACGGAGCTATCTAGCAGAATGGTTGTCAATGTGTGCATTCAACTTCCAGAGGTAAACTGATGTGTCTTTGCAGCAATTCAGAAACCCTTTCTTTGCAGAATGTAGAAACAGTCATTTCCAGCCCTAGAGACAATTATAAGAGTTAGCAGTAAGAATGCGTTTCAAACACAGAAGACCCGCTTCTTACAAACTGATCTGCTGTTTGTTGGTTCCTTTTAGGAAGTTGCATCTATGTTTAGATTCAGCGAGCGAGAAACGCGTTTCTTCCAAAAGCTGCGTTTGGATATTCCAGAGTGGATAAGAGAACAGGCTGTAAAGGGAAATAACTTGTTCTAAAAGCAAAACGGAGCTATTTGGCAGAATGGTTGTCAATGTGTGCATTCAACTTCCAGAGTTAAACTGATGTGTGTTTGCAGCAGTTCAGAAAGCCTTTCTTTGCAGAATGTAGAAACAGTCATTTCCAGCCCTAGAGACGCATATAAGAGTTAGCATTAAGAATGCGTTTCAAACACAGAAGACCCGCTTCCTACAAACTGATCTGCTGTGTGTTGGTTCCTTTTAGGAAGTTGCATCTATGTTTAGATTCAGCGAGGGAGAAAGGCGTTTCTTCCAAAAGCTGCGTTTGGACATTCCAGAGTGGATGGGAGAACAGGCTGTAAAGGGAAATACCTTCTTCTAAAAGCAAAACGGAGCTATCTAGCAGAATGGTTGTCAATGTGTGCATTCAACTTCCAGAGTTAAACTGATGTGTGTTTGCAGCAGTTCAGAAACCCTTTCTTTGGAGAATGTAGAAACAGTCATTTCCAGCCCTAGAGACGCATATAAGAGTTAGCAGTAAGAATGCGTTTCAAACACAGAAGACCCGGTTCTTACAAACTGATCTGCTGTGTGTTGGTTCCTTTTAGGAAGTTGCATCTATGTTTAGATTCAGCGAGGGAGAAACGCGTTTTTTCCAAAAGCTGCGTTTGGATATTCCAGAGTGGATGGTAGAACAGGCTGTAAAGGGAAATAACTTGTTCTAAAAGCAAAACGGAGCTATCTAGCAGAATGGTTGTCAATGTGTGCATTCACCTTCCAGAGTTAAACTGATGTGTGTTTGCAGCAGTTCAGAAACCCTTTCTTTGGAGAATGTAGAAACAGTCATTTCCAGCCCTATAGACGCATATAAGAGATAGCAGTAAGAATGCGTTTCAAACACAGAAGACCCGCTTCTTACAAACTGATCTGCTATGGGTTGGTTCCTTTTAGGAAGTTGCATCTATGTTTAGATTCATCGAGGGAGAAATGCGTTTCTTCCAAAAGCTGCGTTTGGACATTCCAGAATGGATGGGAGAAAAGGCTGTAAAGGGAAATACCTTACTCTAAAAGCAAAACGCAGCTATCTAGCAGAATGGTTGTCAATGTGTGCATTCAACTTCCAGAGTTAAACTGATGTGTCTTTGCAGCAGTTCAGAAACGCTTTCTTTGCAGAATGTAGAAACAGTCATTTCCAGCCATAGAGACGCATATAAGAGTTAGCAGTAAGAATGCGTTTCAAACACAGAAGAACCGCTTCTTACAAACTGATCTGCTGTGCGTTGGTTCCTTTTAGGATGTTGCATCTATGTTTATATTCAGTGTGGGAGAAACGCGTTTCTTCCAAAACCTGCGTTTGAACATTCCAGAGTGGATGGGAGAACAGGCTGTAAAGGGAAATACCTTGCTCTAAAAGCAAAACGGAGCTATCTAGCAGAATGTTTGTCAATGTGTGCATTCAACTTCCAGAGTTACACTGATGTGTGTTTGCAGCAGTTCAGAAACACCTTCTTTGGAGAATGTAGAAACAGTCATTTCCAGCCCTAGAAACGCATATAAGAGTTAGCAGTAAGAATGCTTTTCAAACACAGAAGAACCGCTTCTTACAAACTGATCTGCTGTGTGTTGGTTCGTTTTAGGAAGTTGCATCTATGTTTAGATTCAGCGAGGGAGAAAAGCGTTTCTTCCAAAAGCTGCGTTTGGACATTCCAGAGTGGATGAGAGAACAGGCTGTAACGGGAAATACTTTGTTCTAAAAGCAAAACGGAGCTATCTAGCAGAATGGTTGTCAATGTGTGCATTCAACTTCCAGAGTTACACTGATGTGTGTTTGCAGCAGTTCAGAAACCCTTTCTTTGGAGAATGTAGAAACAGTCATTTCCAGCCCTATAGACGCATATAAGAGATAGCAGTAAGAATGCGTTTCAAACACAGAAGACTCGCTTCTTACAAACTGATCTTCTGTGTGTTGGTTCCTTTTAGGAAGTTGCATCTATGTTTAGATTCAGCGAGGGAGAAATGCGTTTCTTCCAAAAGCTGCGTTTGGACATTCCAGAGTGGATGGGAGAAAAGGCTGTAAAGGGAAATACCTAACTCTAAAAGCAAAACGGAGCTATCTAGCAGAATGGTTGTCAATGTGTGCATTCAACTTCCAGAGTTAAACTGATGTGTCTTTGCAGCAGTTCAGAAACCCTTTCTTTGCAGAATGTAGAAACAGTCATTTCCAGCCCTAGAGACGCATATAAGAGTTAGCAGTAAGAATGCGTTTCAAACACAGAAGACCCGGTTCTTACAAACTGATCTGCTGTGTTTTGGTTCCTTTTAGGAAGTTGCATCTATGTTTAGATTCACCGAGGGAGAAAGGCGTTTCTTCCAAAAGCTGCGTTTGTATATTCCAGAGTGGATGGGAGAACAGGCTGTAAAGGGAAATAACTAGTTCTAAAAGCAAAACGGAGCTATCTAGCAGAATGGTTGTCAATGTGTGCATTCAACTTCCAGAGTTAAACTGATGTGTGTTTGCAGCAGTTCAGAAACCCTTTCTTTGGAGAATGTAGAAACAGTCATTTCCAGCCCTAGAGACGAATATAAGAGTTAGCAGTAAGAATGCGTTTCAAACACAGAAGACCCGCTTCTTACAAACTGATCTGCTGAGTGTTGGTTCCTTTTAGGAAGTTGCATCTATGTTTAGATTCAGCGAGGGAGAAATGCGTTTCTTCCAAAAGCTGCGTTTGGACATTCCATAGTGGGTGGGAGAACAGGCTGTAAATGGAAATACCTTGCTCTAAAAGCAAAACGGAGCTATCTATCAGAATGGTTATCAATGTGTGCATTCAACTTCCAGAGGTAAACTGATGTGTGTTTGCAGCAGTTCAGAAACCCTTTCTTTGGAGAATGTAGAAACAGTCATTTCCAGCCCTAGAGACGCATATAAGAGTTAGCAGGAAGAATGCGTTTCAAACACAGAAGACCCGCTTCTTACAAACTGATCTGCTGTGTGTTGGTTCCTTTTAGGAAGTTGCATCTATGTTTAGATTCAGCGAGGGAGAAACGCGTTTCTTCCAAAAGCTGCGTTTGGACATTCCAGAGTGGATGGGAGAACAGGCTGTAAAGAGAAATACCTTGCTCTAAAAGCAAAACGGAGCTATCTAGCAGAATGGTTGTCAATGTGTGCATTCAACTTCCAGAGGTAAACTGATGTGTCTTTGCAGCAATTCAGAAACCCTTTCTTTGCAGAATGTAGAAACAGTCATTTCCAGCCCTAGAGACAATTATAAGAGTTAGCAGTAAGAATGCGTTTCAAACACAGAAGACCCGCTTCTTACAAACTGATCTGCTGTTTGTCGGTTCCTTTTAGGAAGTTGCATCTATGTTTAGATTCAGCGAGGGAGAAACGCGTTTCTTCCAAAAGCTGCGTTTGGATATTCCAGAGTGGATAAGAGAACAGGCTGTAAAGGGAAATAACTTGTTCTAAAAGCAAAACGGAGCTATTTGGCAGAATGGTTGTCAATGTGTGCATTCAACTTCCAGAGTTAAACTGATGTGTGTTTGCAGCAGTTCAGAAACCCTTTCTTTGGAGAATGTAGAAACAGTCATTTCCAGCCCTAGAGACGCATATAAGAGTTAGCAGTAAGAATGCGTCTCAAACACAGAAGACCCGCTTCTTACAAACTGATCTGCTGTGCGTTGGTTCCTTTTAGGATGTTGCATCTATGTTTATATTCAGTGTGGGAGAAACGCGTTTCTTCCAAAACCTGCGTTTGAACATTCCAGAGTGGATGGGAGAACAGGCTGTAAAGGGAAATACCTTGCTCTAAAAGCAAAACGGAGCTATCTAACAGAATGGTTGTCAATGTGTGCATTCAACATCCAGAGTTACACTGATGTGTGTTTGCAGCAGTTCAGAAACACCTTCTTTGGAGAATGTAGAAACAGTCATTTCCAGCCCTAGAAACGCATATAAGAGTTAGCAGTAAGAATGCGTTTCAAACACAGAAGACCCGCTTCCTACAAACTGACCTGCTGTGTGTTGGTTCCTTTTAGGAAGTTGCATCTATGTTTAGATTCAGCGAGGGAGAAACGCGTTTCTTCCAAAAGCTGCATTTGGACATTCCAGAGTGGATGGGAGAACAGGCTGTAAAGAGAAATACCTTGCTCTAAAAGCAAAACGGAGCTACCTAACAGAATGGTTGTCAATGTGTCCATTCAACTTCCAGAGTTAAACTGATGTGTGTTTGCAGCAGTTCAGAAACCCTTTCTTTGGAGAATGTAGAAACAGTCATTTCCAGCCCTAGAGACGCATATAAGAGTTAGCAGTAAGAATGCGTTTCAAACACAGAAGACCCGCTTCTTACAAACTGATCTGCTGTGCGTTGGTTCCTTTTAGGATGTTGCATCTATGTTTATATTCAGTGTGGGAGAAACGCGTTTCTTCCAAAACCTGCGTTTGAACATTCCAGAGTGGATGGGAGAACAGGCTGTAAAGGGAAATACCTTGCTCTAAAAGCAAAACGGAGCTATCTAGCAGAATGATTGTCAATGTGTGCACTCAACTTCCAGAGTTACATTGATGTGTGTTGGCAGCAGTTCAGAAACCCGTTCTTTGGAGAATGAAGAAACAGTCATTTACAGCCCTAGAGACGCATATAAGAGTTAGCAGTAAGAATGCGTTTCAAACACAGAAGACCCGCTTCTTACAAACTGATATGCTGTGTGTTGGTTCCTTTTAGGAAGTTGCATCTATGTTTAGATTCAGCGAGCGAGAAACGCGTTTCTTCCAAAAGCTGCGTTTGGACATTCCAGAGTGGATGGGAGAACAGGCTGTAAAGGGAAATACCTTGCTCTAAATGCAAAACGGAGCTATCTAGCAGAATGGTTGTCAATGTGTGCATTCAACTTCCAGAGTTACACTGATGTGTGTTTGCAGCATTTCAGAAACCCTTTCTTTGCAGAATGTAGAAACAGTCATTTCCAGCCCTAGAGACACATCTAAGAGTTAGCAGTAAGAATGCGTTTCAAACACAGAAGACCCGCTTCTTACAAACTGATCTGCTGTGTGTTGGTTCCTTTTAGGAAGTTGCATCTATGTTTAGATTCAGCGAGGGAGAAAAGCGTTTTTTCCAAAAGCTGCGTTTGGATATTCCAGAGTGGATGGTAGAACAGGCTGTAAAGGGAAATAACTTGTTCTAAAAGCAAAACGGAGCTATCTAGCAGAATGGTTGTCAATGTGTGCATTCACCTTCCAGAGTTAAACTGATCTGTGTTTGCAGCAGTTCAGAAACCCTTTCTTTGCAGAATGTAGAAACAGTCATTTCCAGCCCTATAGACGCATATAAGAGATAGCAGTAAGAATGCGTTTCAAACACAGAAGACCCGCTTCTTACAAACTGATCTGCTATGTGTTGGTTCCTTTTAGGAAGTTGCATCTATGTTTAGATTCATCGAGGGAGAAACGCGTTTCTTCCAAAAGCTGCGTTTGGACATTCCAGAGTGGATGGGAGAAATGGCTGTAAAGGGAAATACCTTACTCTAAAAGCAAAACGCAGCTATCTAGCAGAATGGTTGTCAATGTGTGCATTCAACTTCCAGAGGTAAACTGATGTGTCTTTGCAGCAGTTCAGAAACCCTTTCTTTGCAGAATGTAGAAACAGTCATTTTCAGCCCTAGAGACGCATATAAGAGTTAGCAGTAAGAATGCGTTTCAAACACAGAAGACCCGGTTCTTACAAACTGATCTGCTGTGTGTTGGTTCCTTTTAGGAAGTTGCATCTATGTTTAGATTCAGCGAGGGAGAAACGCGTTTCTTCCAAAAGCTGCGTTTGGACATTCCAGAGTGGATGGGAGAAAAGGCTGTAAAGGGAAATAACTTGTTCTAAAAGCAAAACGGAGCTATCTAGCAGAATGGTTGTCAATGTGTGCATTCAACTTCCAGAGTTAAACTGATGTGTGTTTGCAGCAGTTCAGAAACCTTTTGTTTGGAGAATGTAGAAACAGTCATTTCCAGCCCTAGAGACACATGTAACGGTTAGCAGAAAGAATGCGTTTCAAACACAGAAGACCCGCTTCTTACAAACTGATCTGCTGTGTGTTGGTTCCTTTTAGGAAGTTGCATCTATGTTTAGATACAGCGAGGGAGAAACGCGTTTCTTCCAAAGCTGCGTTTGGACATTCCAGAGTGGATGGGAGAACAGGCTGTAAATGGAAATACCTTGCTCTAAAAGCAAAACGGAGCTATCTAGCAGAATGTTTGTCAATGTGTGCATTCAACTTCCAGAGTTACACTGATGTGTGTTTGCAGCAGTTCAGAAACACCTTCTTTGGAGAATGTAGAAACAGTCATTTCCAGCCCTAGAAACGCATATAAGAGTTAGCAGTAAGAATGCGTTTCAAACACAGAAGAACAGCTTCTTACAAACTGATCTGCTGTGTGTTGGTTCGTTTTAGGAAGTTGCATCTATGTTTAGATTCAGCGAGGGAGAAAAACGTTTCTTCCAAAAGCTGCGTTTGGACATTCCAGAGTGGATGAGAGAACAGGCTGTAACGGGAAATACCTTGTTCTAAAAGCAAAACGGAGCTATCTAGCAGAATGGTTGTCAATGTGTGCATTCAACTTCCAGAGTTACACTGATGTGTGTTTGCAGCAGTTCAGAAACCCTTTCTTTGGAGAATGTAGAAACAGTCATTTCCAGCCCTATAGACGCATAAAAGAGATAGCAGTAAGAATGCGTTTCAGACACAGAAGACTCGCTTCTTACAAACTGATCTGCTGTGTGTTGGTTCCTTTTAGGAAGTTGCATCTATGTTTAGATTCAGCGAGGGAGAAATGCGTTTCTTCCAAAAGCTGCGTTTGGACATTCCAAATTGGATGGGAGAAAAGGCTGTAAAGGGAAATACCTTACTCTAAAAGCAAAACGGAGCTATCTAGCAGAATGGTTGTCAATGTGTGCATTCAACTTCCAGAGTTATACTGATGTGTCTTTGCAGCAGTTCAGAAACCCTTTCTTTGCAGAATGTAGAAACAGTCATTTCCAGCCCTAGAGACGCATATAAGAGTTAGCAGTAAGAATGCGTTTCAAACACAGAAGACCCGGTTCTTACAAACTGATATGCTGTGTGTTGGTTCCTTTTAGGAAGTTGCATCTATGTTTAGATTCAGCGAGGGAGAAACGCGTTTCTTCCAAAAGCTGCGTTTGGATATTCCAGAGTGGATGGGAGAACAGGCTGTAAAGGGAAATAACTTGTTCTAAAAGCAAAACGGAGCTATCTAGCAGAATGGTTGTCAATGTGTGCATTCAACTTCCAGAGTTAAACTGATGTGTGTTTGCAGCAGTTCAGAAACCCTTTCTTTGGAGAATGTAGAAACAGTCATTTCCAGCCCTAGAGACGCATATAAGAGTTAGCAGTAAGAATGCGTTTCAAACACAGAAGACCCGCTTCTTACAAACTGATCTGCTGTTTGTTGGTTCCTTTTAGGAAGTTGCATCTATGTTTAGATTCAGCGAGGGAGAAACGCGTTTCTTCCAAAAGCTGCGTTTGGATATTCCAGAGTGGATAAGAGAACAGGCTGTAAAGGGAAATAACTTGTTCTAAAAGCAAAACGGAGCTATTTGGCAGAATGGTTGTCAATATGTGAATTCAACTTCCAGAGTTAAACTGATGTGTGTTTGCAGCAGTTCAGAAAGCCTTTCTTTGCAGAATGTAGAAACAGTCATTTCCAGCCCTAGAGACGCATATAAGAGTTACCATTAAGAATGCGTTTAAAACACAGAAGACCCGCTTCTTACAAACTGATCTGCTGTGTGTTGGTTCCTTTTAGGAAGTTGCATCTATGTTTAGATTCAGCGAGGGAGAAACGCGTTTCTTCCAAAAGCTGCGTTTGGACATTCCAGAGTGGATGGGAGAACAGGCTGTAAAGGGAAATACCTTCTTCTAAAATCAAAACGGAGCTATCTAGCAGAATGGTTGTCAATGTGTGCATTCAAGTTCCAGAGTTAAACTGATATGTGTTTGCAGCAGTTCAGAAACCCTTTCTTTGGAGAATGTAGAAACAGTCATTTCCAGCCCTAGAGACGCATATAAGGGTTAGCAGTAAGAATGCGTTTCAAACACAGAAGACCCGTTTCTTACAAACTGATCTGCTGTGTGTTGGTTCCTTTTAGGAAGTTGCATCTATGTTTAGATTCAGCGAGGGAGAAACGCGTTTCTTCCAAAAGCTGCATTTGGACATTCCAGAGTGGATGGGAGAACAGGCTGTAAAGAGAATTACCTTGCTCTAAAAGCAAAACGGAGCTATCTAACAGAATGGTTGTCAATGTGTGCATTCAACTTCCAGAGTTAAACTGATGTGTGTTTGCAGCAGTTCAGAAACCCTTTCTTTGCAGAATGTAGAAACAGTCATTTCCAGCCCTAGAGACGCATATAAGAGTTAGCAGTAAGAATGCGTTTCAAACACAGAAGACCCGCTTCTTACAAACTGATCTACTGTGCGTTGGTTCCTTTTAGGATGTTGCATCTATGTTTATATTCAGTGAAGGAGAAACGCGTTTCTTCCACAACCTGCGTTTGAACATTCCAGAGTGGATGGGAGAACAGGCTGTAAAGGGAAATACCTTGCTCTAAAAGCAAAACGAAGCTATCTAGCAGAATGTTTGTCAATGTGTGCATTCAACTTCCAGAGTTACACTGATGTGTGTTTGCAGCAGTTCAGAAACACCTTCTTTGGAGAATGTAGAAACAGTCATTTCCAGCCCTAGAAACGCATATAAGAGTTAGCAGTAAGAATGCGTTTCAAACACAGAAGAACCGCTTCTTACAAACTGATCTGCTGTGTGTTGGTTCCTTTTAGGAAGTTGCATCTATGTTTAGATTCAGCGAGGGAGAAAAGCGTTTCTTCCAAAAGCTGCGTTTGGACATTCCAGAGTGGATGAGAGAACAGGCTGTAACGGGAAATACCTTGTTCTAAAAGCAAAACGGAGCTATCTAGCAGAATGGTTTTCAATGTGTGCATTCAACTTCCAGAGTTAAACTGATGTGTGTTTGCAGCAGTTCAGAAACCCTTTCTTTGGAGAATGTAGAAACAGTCATTTCCAGCCCTAGAGACGCATATAAGGGTTAGCAGTAAGAATGCGTTTCAAACACAGAAGACCCGCTTCTTACAAACTGATCTGCTGTGTGTTGGTTCCTTTTAGGAAGTTGCATCTATGTTTAGATTCAGCGAGGGAGAAACGCGTTTCTTCCAAAAGCTGCATTTGGACATTCCAGAGTGGATGGGAGAACAGGCTGTAAAGAGAATTACATTGCTCTAAAAGCAAAACGGAGCTATCTAACAGAATGGTTGTCAATGTGTGCATTCAACTTCCAGAGTTAAACTGATGTGTGTTTGCAGCAGTTCAGAAACCCTTTCTTTGGAGAATGTAGAAACAGTCATTTCCAGCCCTAGAGACGCATATAAGAGTTAGCAGTAAGAATGCGTTTCAAACACAGAAGACCCGCTTCTTACAAACTGATCTGCTGTGCGTTGGTTCCTTTTAGGATGTTGCATCTATGTTTATATTCAGTGAGGGAGAAACGCGTTTCTTCCAAAACCTGCGTTTGAACATTCCAGAGTGGATGGGAGAACAGGCTGTAAAGGGAAATACCTTGCTCTAAAAGGAAAACGGAGCTATCTAGCAGAATGTTTGTCAATGTGTGCATTCAACTTCCAGAGTTACACTGATGTGTGTTTGCAGCAGTTCAGAAACACCTTCTTTGGAGAATGTAGAAACAGTCATTTCCAGCCCTAGAAACGCATATAAGAGGTGGCAGTAAGAATGCGTTTCAAACACAGAAGAACCGTTTCTTACAAACTGATCTGCTGTGTGTTGGTTCGTTTTAGGAAGTTGCATCTATGTTTAGATTCAGCGAGGGAGAAAAGCGTTTCTTCCAAAAGCTGCGTTTGGACATTCCAGAGTGGATGAGAGAACAGGCTGTAACGGGAAATACCTTGTTCTAAAAGCAAAACGGAGCTACCTAGCAGAATGGTTGTCAATGTGTGCATTCAACTTCCAGAGTAACACTGATGTGTGTTTGCAGCAGTTCAGAAACCCTTTCTTTGGAGAATGTAGAAACAGTCATTTCCAGCCCTAGAGACGAATATAAGAGTTAGCAGTAAGAATGCGTTTCAAACACAGAAGACCCGCTTCTTACAAACTGATCTGCTGTGTGTTGGTTCCTTTTAGAAAGTTGCATCTATGTTTAGATTCAGCGAGGGAGAAACGCGTTTTTTCCAAAAGCTGCTTTTGGATATTCCAGAGTGGATGGTAGAACAGGCTGTAAAGGGAAATAACTTGTTCTAAAAGCAAAACGGAGCTATCTAGCAGAATGGTTGACAATGTGTGCATTCACCTTCCAGAGTTAAAATGATGTGTGTTTGCAGCAGTTCAGAAACCCTTTCTTTGGAGAATGTAGAAACCGTCATTTCCAGCCCTATAGACGCATATAAGAGATAGCATTAAGAATGCGTTTCAAACACAGAAGACCCGCTTCTTACAAACTGATCTGCTATGTGTTGGTTCCTTTTAGGAAGTTGCATCTATGTTTAGATTCATCGAGGGAGAAATGCGTTTCTTCCAAAAGCTGCGTTTGGACATTCCAGAGTGGATGGGAGAAAAGGTTGTAAAGGAAAATACCTTACTGTAAAAGAAAAACGCAGCTATCTAGCAGAATGGTTGTCAATGTGTGCATTCAACTTCCAGAGTTAAACTGATGTGTCTTTGCAGCAGTTCAGAAATCCTTTCTTTGCAGAATGTAGAAACAGTCATTTCCAGCCCTAGAGACGCATATAAGAGTTAGCAGTAAGAATGCGTTTCAAACACAGAAGACCCGCTTCTTACAAACTGATCTGCTGTGCGTTGGTTCCTTTTAGGATGTTGCATCTATGTTTATATTCAGTGAGGGAGAAACGCGTTTCTTCCAAAACCTGCGTTTGAACATTCCAGAGTGGATTTGAGAACAGGCTGTAAAGGGAAATACCTTGCTCTAAAAGCAAAACGGAGCTATCTAGCAGAATGTTTGTCAATGTGTGCATTCAACTTCCAGAGTTACACTGATGTGTGTTTGCAGCAGTTCAGAAACACCTTCTTTGGAGAATGTAGAAACAGTCATTTCCAGCCCTAGAAACGCATATAAGAGTTAGCAGTAAGAATGCGTTTCAAACACAGAAGAACCGCTTCTTACAAACTGATCTGCTGTGTGTTGGTTCGTTTTAGGAAGTTGCATCTATGTTTAGATTCAGCGAGGGAGAAAAGCGTTTCTTCCAAAAGCTGCGTTTGGACATTCCAGAGTGGATGAGAGAACAGGCTGTAACGGGAAATACATTGTTCTAAAAGCAAAACGGAGCTATCTAGCAGAATGGTTGTCAATGTGTGCATTCAACTTCCTGAGTTAAACTGATGTGTCTTTGCAGCAGTTCAGAAACCCTTTCTTTGCAGAATGTAGAAACAGTCATTTCCAGCCCTAGAGACGCATATAAGAGTTAGCAGTAAGAATGCGTTTCAAACACAGAAGACCCGCTTCTTACAAACTGATCTGCTGAGTGTTGGTTCCTTTTAGGAAGTTGCATCTATGTTTAGATTCAGCGAGGGAGAAATGCGTTTCTTCCAAAAGCTGCGTTTGGACATTCCAGAGTGGGTGGGAGAACAGGCTGTAAATGGAAATACCTTGCTCTAAAAGCAAAACGGAGCTATCTAGCAGAATGGTTATCAATGTGTTCATTCAACTTCCAGAGGTAAACTGATGTGTGTTTGTAGCAGTTCAGAAACCCTTTCTTTGGAGAATGTAGAAACAGTCATTTCCAGCCCTAGAGACTCATATAAGAGTTAGCAGTAAGAATGCGTTTCAAACACAGAAAACCCGCTTCTTACAAACTGATCTGCTGTTTGTTGGTTCCTTTTAGGAAGTTGCATCTATGTTTAGATTCAGCGAGGGAGAAACCCGTTTCTTCCAAAAGCTGCGTTTGGACATTCCAGAGTGGATGGGAGAACAGGCTGTAAAGGGAAATACCTTCCTCTAAAAGCAAAACGGAGCTATCTAGCAGAATGGTTGTCAATGTGTGCATTCAACTTCCAGAGTTAAACTGATGTGTGTTTGCAGCAGTTCAGAAACCCTTTCTTTGGAGAATGTAGAAACAGTCATTTCCAGCCCTAGAGACGCATATAAGGGTTAGCAGTAAGAATGCGTTTCAAACACAGAAGACCCGCTTCTTACAAACTGATCTGCTGTGTGTTGGTTCCTTTTAGGAAGTTGCATCTATGTTTAGATTCAGCGAGGGAGAAACGCGTTTTTTCCAAAAGCTGCGTTTGGATATTCCAGAGTGGATGGTAGAACAGGCTGTAAGGAAAAATAACTTGTTCTAAAAGCAAAACGGAGCTATCTAGCAGAATGGTTGACAATGTGTGCATTCACCTTCCAGAGTTAAAATGATGTGTGTTTGCAGCAGTTCAGAAACCCTTTCTTTGCAGAATGTAGAAACAGTCATTTCCAGCCCTAGAGACGCATATAAGAGTTAGCAGTAAGAATGCGTTTCAAACACAGAAGACCCGGTTCTTACAAACTGATCTGCTGTGTGTTGGTTCCTTTTAGGAAGTTGCATCTATGTTTAGATTCAGCGAGGGAGAAAAGCGTTTCTTCCAAAAGCTGCGTTTGGACATTCCAGAGTGGATGAGAGAACAGGCTGTAACGGGAAATAAATTGTTCTAAAAGCAAAACGGAGCTATCTAGCAGAATGGTTGTCAATGTGTGCATTCAACTTCCAGAGTTAAACTGATGAGTGTTTGCAGCAGTTCAGAAACCCTTTCTTTGAAGAATGTAGAAACAGTCATTTCCAGCCCTAGAGACGCATATAAGGGTTAGCAGTAAGAATGCGTTTCAAACACAGAAGACCCGCTTCTTACAAACTGATCTGCTGTGTGTTGGTTCCTTTTAGGAAGTTGCATCTATGTTTAGATTCAGCGAGGGAGAAAAGCGTTTCTTCCAAAAGCTGCGTTTGGACATTCCAGAGTGGATGAGAGAACAGGCTGTAACGGGAAATACCTTGTTCTAAAAGCAAAACGGAGCTATCTAGCAGAATGGTTGTCAATGTGTGCATTCAACTTCCAGAGTTAAACTGATGAGTGTTTGCAACAGTTCAGAAACCCTTTCTTTGGAGAATGTAGAAACAGTCATTTCCAGCCCTAGAGACGCATATAAGGGTTAGCAGTAAGAATGCGTTTCAAACACAGAAGACCCGCTTCTTACAAACTGATCTGCTGTGTGTTGGTTCCTTTTAGGAAGTTGCATCTATGTTTAGATTCAGCGAGGGAGAAACGCGTTTCTTCCAAAAGCTGCATTTGGACATTCCAGAGTGGATGGGAGAACAGGCTGTAAAGAGAATTACATTGCTCTAAAAGCAAAACGGAGCTATCTAACAGAATGGTTGTCAATGTGTGCATTCAACTTCTAGAGTTAAACTGATGTGTGTTTGCAGCAGTTCAGAAACCCTTTCTTTGGAGAATGTAGAAACAGTCATTTCCAGCCCTAGAGACGCATATAAGAGTTAGCAGTAAGAATGCGTTTCAAACACAGAAGACCTGCTTCTTACAAACTGATCTGCTGTGCGTTGGTTAATTTTAGGATGTTGCATCTATGTTTATATTCAGTGAGGGAGAAACGCGTTTCTTCCAAAACCTGCGTTTGAACATTCCAGAGTGGATGGGAGAACAGGCTGTAAAGGGAAATACCTTGCTCTAAAAGCAAAACGGAGCTATCTAGCAGAATGTTTGTCAATGTGTGCATTCAACTTCCAGAGTTACACTGATGTGTGTTTGCAGCAGTTCAGAAACACCTTCTTTGGAGAATGTAGAAACAGTCATTTCCAGCCCTAGAGACGCATTTAAGAGTTAGCAGTAAGAATGCGTTTCAAACACAGAAGAACCGCTTCTTACAAACTGATCTGCTGTGTGTTGGTTCGTTTTAGGAAGTTGCATCTATGTTTAGATTCAGCGAGGGAGAAAAGCGTTTCTTCCAAAAGCTGCGTTTGGACATTCCAGAGTGGATGAGAGAACAGGCTGTAACGGGAAATACCTTGTTCTAAAAGCAAAACGGAGCTACCTAGCAGAATGGTTGTCAATGTGTGCATTCAACTTCCAGAGTAACACTGATGTGTATTTGCAGCAGTTCAGAAACCCTTTCTTTGGAGAATGTAGAAACAGTCATTTCCAGCCCTAGAGACTCATATAAGAGTTAGCAGTAAGAATGCGTTTCAAACACAGAAGACCCGCTTCTTACAAACTGATCTGCTGTTTGTTGGTTCCTTTTAGGAAGTTGCATCTATGTTTAGATTCAGCGAGGGAGAAACGCGTTTCTTCCAAAAGCTGCGTTTGGACATTCCAGAGTGGATGGGAGAACAGGCTGTAAAGGGAAATACCTTCTTCTAAAAGCAAAACGGAGCTATCTAGCAGAATGGTTGTCAATGTGTGCATTCAACTTCCAGAGTTACACTGATGTGTGTTTGCAGCAGTTCAGAAACCCTTTCTTTGGAGAATGTAGAAACAGTCATTTCCAGCCCTAGAGACGCATATAAGAGTTAGCAGTAAGAATGCGTTTCAAACACAGAAGACCCGCTTCTTACAAACTGATCTGCTCTGCGTTGGTTCCTTTTAGGATGTTGCATCTATGTTTATATTCAGTGAGGGAGAAACGCGTTTCTTCCAAAACCTGCGTTTGAACATTCCAGAGTGGATGGGAGAACAGGCTGTAAAGGGAAATACCTTGCTCTAAAAGCAAAAAGGAGCTATCTAGCAGAATGTTTGTCAATGTGTGCATTCAACTTCCAGAGTTACACTGATGTGTGTTTGCAGCAGTTCAGAAACACCTTCTTTGGAGAATGTAGAAACAGTCATTTACAGCCCTAGAAACGCATATAAGAGTTAGCAGTAAGAATGCGTTTCAAACACAGAAGAACCGTTTCTTACAAACTGATCTGCTGTGTGTTGGTTCGTTTTAGGAAGTTGCATCTATGTTTAGATTCAGCGAGGGAGAAAAGCGTTTCTTCCAAAAGCTGCGTTTGGACATTCCAGAGTGGATGAGAGAACAGGCTGTAATGGGAAATACCTTGTTCTAAAAGCAAAACGGAGCTACCTAGCAGAATGGTTGTCAATGTGCGCATTCAACTTCCAGAGTAACACTGATGTGTGTTTGCAGCAGTTCAGAAACCCTTTCTTTGGAGAATGTAGAAACAGTCATTTCCAGCCCTAGAGACGCATATAAGGGTTAGCAGTAAGAATGCGTTTCAAACACAGAAGACCCGCTTCTTACAAACTGATCTGCTGTGTGTTGGTTCCTTTTAGAAAGTTGCATCTATGCTTAGATTCAGCGAGGGAGAAACGCGTTTTTTCCAAAAGCTGCGTTTGGATATTCCAGAGTGGATGGTAGAACAGGCTGTAAAGGAAAATAACTTGTTCTAAAAGCAAAACGGAGCTATCTAGCAGAATGGTTGACAATGTGTGCATTCACCTTCCAGAGTTAAAATGATGTGTGTTTGCAGCAGTTCAGAAACCCTTTCTTTGGAGAATGTAGAAACCGTCATTTCCAGCCCTATAGACGCATATAAGAGATAGCAGTAAGAATGCGTTTCAAACACAGAAGACCCGCTTCTTACAAACTGATCTGCTATGTGTTGGTTCCTTTTAGGAAGTTGCATCTATGTTTAGATTCATCGAGGGAGAAATGCGTTTCTTCCAAAAGCTGCGTTTGGACATTCCAGAGTGGATGGGAGAAAAGGTTGTAAAGGAAAATACCTTACTGTAAAAGCAAAACGCAGCTATCTAGCAGAATGGTTGTCAATGTGTGCATTCAACTTCCAGAGTTAAACTGATGTGTCTTTGCTGCAGTTCAGAAACCCTTTCTTTGCAGAATGTAGAAACAGTCATTTCCAGCCCTAGAGACGCATATAAGAGTTAGCAGTAAGAATGCGTTTCAAACACAGAAGACCCGCTTCTTACAAACTGATCTGCTGTGCGTTGGTTCCTTTTAGGATGTTGCATCTATGTTTATATTCAGTGAGGGAGAAACGCGTTTCTTCCAAAACCTGCGTTTGAACATTCCAGAGTGGATGGGAGAACAGGGTGTAAAGGGAAATACCTTGCTCTAAAAGCAAAACGGAGCTATCTAGCAGAATGTTTGTCAATGTGTGCATTCAACTTCCA
Source organism: Saimiri boliviensis (assembly GCF_048565385.1). Classification (NCBI taxonomy): domain Eukaryota; kingdom Metazoa; phylum Chordata; class Mammalia; order Primates; family Cebidae; genus Saimiri; species Saimiri boliviensis. Next base: position 57,523,215 of record NC_133462.1, read on the forward strand.
GAGTTAAACTGATGAGTGTTTGCAACAGTTCAGAAACACTTTCTTTGGAGAATGTAGAAACAGTCATTTCCAGCCCTAGAGACGCATATAAGGGTTAGCAGTAAGAATGCGTTTCAAACACAGAAGACCCGCTACTTACAAACTGATCTGCTGTGTGTTGGTTCCTTTTAGGAAGTTGCATCTATGTTTAGATTCAGCGAGGGAGAAACGCGTTTCTTCCAAAAGCTGCATTTGGACATTCCAGAGTGGATGGGAGAACAGGCTGTAAAGAGAATTACATTGCTCTAAAAGCAAAACGGAGCTATCTAACAGAATGGTTGTCAATGTGTGCATTCAACTTCTAGAGTTAAACTGATGTGTGTTTGCAGCAGTTCAGAAACCCTTTCTTTGGAGAATGTAGAAACAGTCATTTCCAGCCCTAGAGACGCATATAAGAGTTAGCAGTAAGAATGCGTTTCAAACACAGAAGACCCGCTTCTTACAAACTGATCTGCTGTGCGTTGGTTCCTTTTAGGATGTTGCATCTATGTTTATATTCAGTGAGGGAGAAACGCGTTTCTTCCAAAACCTGCGTTTGAACATTCCAGAGTGGATGGGAGAACAGGCTGTAAAGGGAAATACCTTGCTCTAAAAGCAAAACGGAGCTATCTAGCAGAATGTTTGTCAATGTGTGCATTCAACTTCCAGAGTTACACTGATGTGTGTTTGCAGCAGTTCAGAAACACCTTCTTTGGAGAATGTAGAAACAGTCATTTCCAGCCCTAGAGACGCATTTAAGAGTTAGCAGTAAGAATGCGTTTCAAACACAGAAGAACCGCTTCTTACAAACTGATCTGCTGTGTGTTGGTTCGTTTTAGGAAGTTGCATCTATGTTTAGATTCAGCGAGGGAGAAAAGCGTTTCTTCCAAAAGCTGCGTTTGGACATTCCAGAGTGGATGAGAGAACAGGCTGTAACGGGAAATACCTTGTTCTAAAAGCAAAACGGAGCTATCTAGCAGAATGGTTGACAATGTGTCCATTCACCTTCCAGAGTTAAAATGATGTGTGTTTGCAGCAGTTCAGAAACCCTTTCTTTGGAGAATGTAGAAACCGTCATTTCCAGCCCTATAGACGCATATAAGAGATAGCAGTAAGAATGCGTTTCAAACACAGAAGAAACGCTTCTTACAAACTGATCTGCTATGTGTTGGTTCCTTTTAGGAAGTTGCATCTATGTTTAGATTCAGCGAGGGAGAAACGCGTTTCTTCCAAAAGCTGCGTTTGGACATTCCAGAGTGGATGGGAGAACAGGCTGTAAAGAGAAATACCTTGCTCTAAAAGCAAAACGGAGCTATCTAGCAGAATGGTTGTCAATGTGTGCATTCAACTTCCAGAGTTAAACTGATGTGTCTTTGCAGCAGTTCAGAAACCCTTTCTTTGCAGAATGTAGAAACAGTCATTTCCAGCCCTAGAGACGCATATAAGAGTTAGCAGTAAGAATGCGTTTCAAACACAGAAGACCCGCTTCTTACAAACTGATCTGCTGTGTGTTTTTTCCTTTTAGGAAGTTGCATCTATGTTTAGATTCAGCGAGGGAGAAACGCGTTTCTTCCAAAAGCTGCGTTTGGACATTCCAGAGTGGATGGGAGAGCAGGCTGTAAAGAGAAATACCTTGCTCTAAAAGCAAAACGGAGCTATCTAGCAGAATGGTTGTCAATGTGTGCATTCAACTTCCAGAGTTAAACTGATGTGTGTTTGCAGCAGTTCAGAAACCCTTTCTTTGGAGAATGTAGAAACAGTCATTTCCAGCCCTAGAGACGCATATAAGGGTTAGCATTAAGAATGCGTTTCAAACACAGAAGACCGCTTCTTACAAACTGATCTGCTGAGTGTTGGTTCCTTTTAAGAAGTTGCATCTATGTTTAGATTCAGCGAGGGAGAAATGCGTTTCTTCCAAAAGCTGCGTTTGGACATTCCAGACTGGGTGGGAGAACAGGCTGTAAATGGAAATACCTTGCTCTAAAAGCAAAACGGAGCTATCTAGCAGAATGGTTGTCAATGTGTGCATTCAACTTCCAGAGTTAAACTGATGTGTCTTTGCAGCAGTTCAGAAACCCTTTCTTTGGAGAATGTAGAAACAGTCATTTCCAGCCCTAGAGACGCATATAAGGGTTAGCAGTAAGAATGCGTTTCAAATACAGAAGACCCGCTTCTTACAAACAGATCTGCTGTGTGTTGGTTCCTTTTAGGAAGTTGCATCTATGTTTAGATTCAGCGAGGGAGAAACCCGTTTCTTCCAAAAGCTGCGTTTGGACATTCCAGAGTGGATGGGAGAACAGGCTGTAAAGGGAAATACCTTCCTCTAAAAGCAAAACGGAGCTATCTAGCAGAATGGTTGTCAATGTGTGCATTCAACTTCCAGAGTTAAACTGATGTGTGTTTGCAGCAGTTCAGAAACCCTTTCTTTGGAGAATGTAGAAACAGTCATTTCCAGCCCTAGAGACGCATATAAGGGTTAGCAGTAAGAATGCGTTTCAAACACAGAAGACCCGCTTCTTACAAACTGATCTGCTGTGTGTTGGTTCCTTTTAGGAAGTTGCATCTATGTTTAGATTCAGCGAGGGAGAAACGCGTTTTTTCCAAAAGCTGCGTTTGGATATTCCAGAGTGGATGGTAGAACAGGCTGTAAAGGGAAATAACTTGTTCTAAAAGCAAAACGGAGCTATCTAGCAGAATGGTTGACAATGTGTGCATTCACCTTCCAGAGTTAAAATGATGTGTGTTTGCAGCAGTTCAGAAACCCTTTCTTTGCAGAATGTAGAAACAGTCATTTCCAGCCCTAGAGACGCATATAAGAGTTAGCAGTAAGAATGCGTTTCAAACACAGAAGACCCGGTTCTTACAAACTGATCTGCTGTGTGTTGGTTCCTTTTAGGAAGTTGCATCTATGTTTAGATTCAGCGAGGGAGAAAAGCGTTTCTTCCAAAAGCTGCGTTTGGACATTCCAGAGTGGATGAGAGAACAGGCTGTAACGGGAAATAAATTGTTCTAAAAGCAAAACGGAGCTATCTAGCAGAATGGTTGTCAATGTGTGCATTCAACTTCCAGAGTTAAACTGATGAGTGTTTGCAGCAGTTCAGAAACCCTTTCTTTGAAGAATGTAGAAACAGTCATTTCCAGCCCTAGAGACGCATATAAGGGTTAGCAGTAAGAATGCGTTTCAAACACAGAAGACCCGCTTCTTACAAACTGATCTGCTGTGTGTTGGTTCCTTTTAGGAAGTTGCATCTATGTTTAGATTCAGCGAGGGAGAAAAGCGTTTCTTCCAAAAGCTGCGTATGGACATTCCAGAGTGGATGAGAGAACAGGCTGTAACGGGAAATACCTTGTTCTAAAAGCAAAACGGAGCTATCTAGCAGAATGGTTGTCAATGTGTGCATTCAACTTCCAGAGTTAAACTGATGAGTGTTTGCAACAGTTCAGAAACCCTTTCTTTGGAGAATGTAGAAACAGTCATTTCCAGCCCTAGAGACGCATATAAGGGTTAGCAGTAAGAATGCGTTTCAAACACAGAAGACCCGCTTCTTACAAACTGATCTGCTGTGTGTTGGTTCCTTTTAGGAAGTTGCATCTATGTTTAGATTCAGCGAGGGAGAAACGCGTTTCTTCCAAAAGCTGCATTTGGACATTCCAGAGTGGATGGGAGAACAGGCTGTAAAGAGAATTACATTGCTCTAAAAGCAAAACGGAGCTATCTAACAGAATGGTTGTCAATGTGTGCATTCAACTTCTAGAGTTAAACTGATGTGTGTTTGCAGCAGTTCAGAAACCCTTTCTTTGGAGAATGTAGAAACAGTCATTTCCAGCCCTAGAGACGCATATAAGAGTTAGCAGTAAGAATGCGTTTCAAACACAGAAGACTTGCTTCTTACAAACTGATCTGCTGTGCGTTGGTTAATTTTAGGATGTTGCATCTATATTTATATTCAGTGAGGGAGAAACGCGTTTCTTCCAAAACCTGCGTTTGAACATTCCAGAGTGGATGGGAGAACAGGCTGTAAAGGGAAATACCTTGCTCTAAAAGCAAAACGGAGCTATCTAGCAGAATGTTTGTCAATGTGTGCATTCAACTTCCAGAGTTACACTGATGTGTGTTTGCAGCAGTTCAGAAACACCTTCTTTGGAGAATGTAGAAACAGTCATTTCCAGCCCTAGAGACGCATTTAAGAGTTAGCAGTAAGAATGCGTTTCAAACACAGAAGAACCGCTTCTTACAAACTGATCTGCTGTGTGTTGGTTCGTTTTAGGAAGTTGCATCTATGTTTAGATTCAGCGAGGGAGAAAAGCGTTTCTTCCAAAAGCTGCGTTTGGACATTCCAGAGTGGATGAGAGAACAGGCTGTAACGGGAAATACCTTGTTCTAAAAGCAAAACGGAGCTACCTAGCAGAATGGTTGTCAATGTGTGCATTCAACTTCCAGAGTAACACTGATGTGTGTTTGCAGCAGTTCAGAAACCCTTTCTTTGGAGAATGTAGAAACAGTCATTTCCAGCCCTAGAGACGCATATAAGAGATAGCAGTAAGAATGCGTTTCAAACACAGAAGACTCGCTTCTTACAAACTGATCTGCTGTGTGTTGGTTCCTTTTAGGAAGTTGCATCTATGTTTAGATTCAGCGAGGGAGAAATGCGTTTCTTCCAAAAGCTGCGTTTGGACATTCCAGAGTGGATGGGAGAAAAGGCTGTAAAGGGAAATACCTTACTCTAAAAGCCAAACGGAGCTATCTAGCAGAATGGTTGTCAATGTGTGCATTCAACTTCCTGAGTTAAACTGATGTGTCTTTGCAGCAGTTCAGAAACCCTTTCTTTGCAGAATGTAGAAACAGTCATTTCCAGCCCTAGAGACGCATATAAGAGTTAGCAGTAAGAATGCGTTTCAAACACAGAAGACCCGCTTCTTACAAACTGATCTGCTGAGTGTTGGTTCCTTTTAGGAAGTTGCATCTATGTTTAGATTCAGCGAGGGAGAAATGCGTTTCTTCCAAAAGCTGCGTTTGGACATTCCAGAGTGGGTGGGAGAACAGGCTGTAAATGAAAATACATTGCTCTAAAAGCAAAACGGAGCTATCTAGCAGAATGGTTATCAATGTGTTCATTCAACTTCCAGAGGTAAACTGATGTGTGTTTGCAGCAGTTCAGAAACCCTTTCTTTGGAGAATGTAGAAACAGTCATTTCCAGCCCTAGAGACTCATATAAGAGTTAGCAGTAAGAATGCGTTTCAAACACAGAAGACCCGCTTCTTACAAACTGATCTGCTGTTTGTTGGTTCCTTTTAGGAAGTTGCATCTATGTTTAGATTCAGCGAGGGAGAAACGCGTTTCTTCCAAAAGCTGCGTTTGGACATTCCAGAGTGGATGGGAGAACAGGCTGTAAAGGGAAATACCTTCTTCTAAAAGCAAAACGGAGCTATCTAGCAGAATGGTTGTCAATGTGTGCATTCAACTTCCAGAGTTACACTGATGTGTGTTTGCAGCAGTTCAGAAACCCTTTCTTTGGAGAATGTAGAAACAGTCATTTCCAGCCCTAGAGACGCATATAAGAGTTAGCAGTAAGAATGCGTTTCAAACACAGAAGACCCGCTTCTTACAAACTGATCTGCTCTGCGTTGGTTCCTTTTAGGATGTTGCATCTATGTTTATATTCAGTGAGGGAGAAACGCGTTTCTTCCAAAACCTGCGTTTGAACATTCCAGAGTGGATGGGAGAACAGGCTGTAAAGGGAAATACCTTGCTCTAAAAGCAAAAAGGAGCTATCTAGCAGAATGTTTGTCAATGTGTGCATTCAACTTCCAGAGTTACACTGATGTGTGTTTGCAGCAGTTCAGAAACACCTTCTTTGGAGAATGTAGAAACAGTCATTTACAGCCCTAGAAACGCATATAAGAGTTAGCAGTAAGAATGCGTTTCAAACACAGAAGAACCGTTTCTTACAAACTGATCTGCTGTGTGTTGGTTCGTTTTAGGAAGTTGCATCTATGTTTAGATTCAGCGAGGGAGAAAAGCGTTTCTTCCAAAAGCTGCGTTTGGACATTCCAGAGTGGATGAGAGAACAGGCTGTAATGGGAAATACCTTGTTCTAAAAGCAAAACGGAGCTACCTAGCAGAATGGTTGTCAATGTGCGCATTCAACTTCCAGAGTAACACTGATGTGTGTTTGCAGCAGTTCAGAAACCCTTTCTTTGGAGAATGTAGAAACAGTCATTTCCAGCCCTAGAGACGCATATAAGGGTTAGCAGTAAGAATGCGTTTCAAACACAGAAGACCCGCTTCTTACAAACTGATCTGCTGTGTGTTGGTTCCTTTTAGAAAGTTGCATCTATGTTTAGATTCAGCGAGGGAGAAACGCGTTTTTTCCAAAAGCTGCGTTTGGATATTCCAGAGTGGATGGTAGAACAGGCTGTAAAGGAAAATAACTTGTTCTAAAAGCAAAACGGAGCTATCTAGCAGAATGGTTGACAATGTGTGCATTCACCTTCCAGAGTTAAAATGATGTGTGTTTGCAGCAGTTCAGAAACCCTTTCTTTGGAGAATGTAGAAACCGTCATTTCCAGCCCTATAGACGCATATAAGAGATAGCAGTAAGAATGCGTTTCAAACACAGAAGACCCGCTTCTTACAAACTGATCTGCTATGTGTTGGTTCCTTTTAGGAAGTTGCATCTATGTTTAGATTCATCGAGGGAGAAATGCGTTTCTTCCAAAAGCTGCGTTTGGACATTCCAGAGTGGATGGGAGAAAAGGTTGTAAAGGAAAATACCTTACTGTAAAAGCAAAACGCAGCTATCTAGCAGAATGGTTGTCAATGTGTGCATTCAACTTCCAGAGTTAAACTGATGTGTCTTTGCTGCAGTTCAGAAACCCTTTCTTTGCAGAATGTAGAAACAGTCATTTCCAGCCCTAGAGACGCATATAAGAGTTAGCAGTAAGAATGCGTTTCAAACACAGAAGACCCGCTTCTTACAAACTGATCTGCTGTGCGTTGGTTCCTTTTAGGATGTTGCATCTATGTTTATATTCAGTGAGGGAGAAACGCGTTTCTTCCAAAACCTGCGTTTGAACATTCCAGAGTGGATGGGAGAACAGGGTGTAAAGGGAAATACCTTGCTCTAAAAGCAAAACGGAGCTATCTAGCAGAATGTTTGTCAATGTGTGCATTCAACTTCCAGAGTTAAACTGATGAGTGTTTGCAACAGTTCAGAAACACTTTCTTTGGAGAATGTAGAAACAGTCATTTCCAGCCCTAGAGACGCATATAAGGGTTAGCAGTAAGAATGCGTTTCAAACACAGAAGACCCGCTACTTACAAACTGATCTGCTGTGTGTTGGTTCCTTTTAGGAAGTTGCATCTATGTTTAGATTCAGCGAGGGAGAAACGCGTTTCTTCCAAAAGCTGCATTTGGACATTCCAGAGTGGATGGGAGAACAGACTGTAAAGAGAATTACATTGCTCTAAAAGCAAAACGGAGCTATCTAACAGAATGGTTGTCAATGTGTGCATTCAACTTCTAGAGTTAAACTGATGTGTGTTTGCAGCAGTTCAGAAACCCTTTCTTTGGAGAATGTAGAAACAGTCATTTCCAGCCCTAGAGACGCATATAAGAGTTAGCAGTAAGAATGCGTTTCAAACACAGAAGACCCGCTTCTTACAAACTGATCTGCTGTGCGTTGGTTCCTTTTAGGATGTTGCATCTATGTTTATATTCAGTGAGGGAGAAACGCGTTTCTTCCAAAACCTGCGTTTGAACATTCCAGAGTGGATGGGAGAACAGGCTGTAAAGGGAAATACCTTGCTCTAAAAGCAAAACGGAGCTATCTAGCAGAATGTTTGTCAATGTGTGCATTCAACTTCCAGAGTTACACTGATGTGTGTTTGCAGCAGTTCAGAAACACCTTCTTTGGAGAATGTAGAAACAGTCATTTCCAGCCCTAGAGACGCATTTAAGAGTTAGCAGTAAGAATGCGTTTCAAACACAGAAGAACCGCTTCTTACAAACTGATCTGCTGTGTGTTGGTTCGTTTTAGGAAGTTGCATCTATGTTTAGATTCAGCGAGGGAGAAAAGCGTTTCTTCCAAAAGCTGCGTTTGGACATTCCAGAGTGGATGAGAGAACAGGCTGTAACGGGAAATACCTTGTTCTAAAAGCAAAACGGAGCTATCTAGCAGAATGGTTGACAATGTGTCCATTCACCTTCCAGAGTTAAAATGATGTGTGTTTGCAGCAGTTCAGAAACCCTTTCTTTGGAGAATGTAGAAACCGTCATTTCCAGCCCTATAGACGCATATAAGAGATAGCAGTAAGAATGCGTTTCAAACACAGAAGAAACGCTTCTTACAAACTGATCTGCTATGTGTTGGTTCCTTTTAGGAAGTTGCATCTATGTTTAGATTCAGCGAGGGAGAAACGCGTTTCTTCCAAAAGCTGCGTTTGGACATTCCAGAGTGGATGGGAGAACAGGCTGTAAAGAGAAATACCTTGCTCTAAAAGCAAAACGGAGCTATCTAGCAGAATGGTTGTCAATGTGTGCATTCAACTTCCAGAGTTAAACTGATGTGTCTTTGCAGCAGTTCAGAAACCCTTTCTTTGCAGAATGTAGAAACAGTCATTTCCAGCCCTAGAGACGCATATAAGAGTTAGCAGTAAGAATGCGTTTCAAACACAGAAGACCCGCTTCTTACAAACTGATCTGCTGTGTGTTTTTTCCTTTTAGGAAGTTGCATCTATGTTTAGATTCAGCGAGGGAGAAACGCGTTTCTTCCAAAAGCTGCGTTTGGACATTCCAGAGTGGATGGGAGAGCAGGCTGTAAAGAGAAATACCTTGCTCTAAAAGCAAAACGGAGCTATCTAGCAGAATGGTTGTCAATGTGTGCATTCAACTTCCAGAGTTAAACTGATGTGTGTTTGCAGCAGTTCAGAAACCCTTTCTTTGGAGAATGTAGAAACAGTCATTTCCAGCCCTAGAGACGCATATAAGGGTTAGCATTAAGAATGCGTTTCAAACACAGAAGACCGCTTCTTACAAACTGATCTGCTGAGTGTTGGTTCCTTTTAAGAAGTTGCATCTATGTTTAGATTCAGCGAGGGAGAAATGCGTTTCTTCCAAAAGCTGCGTTTGGACATTCCAGACTGGGTGGGAGAACAGGCTGTAAATGGAAATACCTTGCTCTAAAAGCAAAACGGAGCTATCTAGCAGAATGGTTGTCAATGTGTGCATTCAACTTCCAGAGTTAAACTGATGTGTCTTTGCAGCAGTTCAGAAACCCTTTCTTTGGAGAATGTAGAAACAGTCATTTCTAGCCCTAGAGACGCATATAAGGGTTAGCAGTAAGAATGCGTTTCAAATACAGAAGACCCGCTTCTTACAAACAGATCTGCTGTGTGTTGGTTCCTTTTAGGAAGTTGCATCTATGTTTAGATTCAGCGAGGGAGAAACGCGTTTCTTCCAAAAGCTGCATTTGGACATTCCAGAGTGGATGGGAGAACAGGCTGTAAAGAGAATTACCTTGCTCTAAAAGCAAAACGGAGCTATCTAACAGAATGGTTGTCAATGTGTGCATTCAACTTCCAGAGTTAAACTGATGTGTGTTTGCAGCAGTTCAGAAACCCTTTCTTTGGAGAATGTAGAAACAGTCATTTCCAGCCTTAGAGACGCATATAAGAGTTAGCAGTAAGAATGCGTTTCAAACACAGAAGACCCGATTCTTACAAACTGATCTGCTGTGCGTTGGTTCCTTTTAGGATGTTGCATCTATGTTTATATTCAGTGAGAGAGAAACGCGTTTCTTCCAAAACCTGCGTTTGAACATTCCAGAGTGGATGGGAGAACAGGCTGTAAAGGGAAATACCTTGCTGTAAAAGCAAAACGGAGCTATCTAGCAGAATGTTTGTCAATGTGTGCATTCAACTTCCAGAGTTACACTGATGTGTGTTTGCAGCAGTTCAGAAACACCTTCTTTGGAGAATGTAGAAACAGTCATTTCCAGCCCTAGAAACGCATATAAGAGTTAGCAGTAAGAATGCGTTTCAAACACAGAAGAACCGCTTCTTACAAACTGATCTGCTGTGTGTAGGTTCGTTTTAGGAAGTTGCATCTATGTTTAGATTCAGCGAGAGAGAAAAGCGTTTCTTCCAAAAGCTGCGTTTGGACATTCCAGAGTGGATGAGAGAACAGGCTGTAACGGGAAATACCTTGTTCTAAAAGCAAAACGGAGCTATCTAGCAGAATGGTTGTCAATGTGTGCATTCAACTTCCAGAGTTACACTGATGTGTGTTTGCAGCAGTTCAGAAACCCTTTCTTTGGAGAATGTAGAAACAGTCATTTCCAGCCCTAGAGACGCATAAAAGAGTTAGCATTAAGAATGCGTTTCAAACACAGAAGACCCACTTCTTACAAACTGATCTGCTGTGTGTTGGTTCCTTTTAGGAAGTTGCATCTATGTTTAGATTCAGCGAGGGAGAAACGCGTTTCTTCCAAAAGCTGCGTTTGGATATTCCAGAGTGGATGGGAGAACAGGCTGTAAAGGGAAATACCTTCTTCTAAAAGCAAAATGGAGCTATCTAGCAGAATGGTTGTCAATGTGTGCATTCAACTTACAGAGTTAAACTGATGTGTGTTTGCAGCAGTTCAGAAACCCTTTCTTTGGACAATGTAGAAACAGTCATTTCCAGCCCTAGAGACGCATATAAGGGTTAGCAGTAACAATGCGTTTCAAACACAGAAGACCCGCTTCTTACAAACTGATCTGCTGTGTGTTGGTTCCTTTTAGGAAGTTGCATCTATGTTTAGATTCAGCGAGGGAGAAACGCGTTTCTTCCAAAAGCTGCATTTGGACATTCCAGAGTGGATGGGAGAACAGGCTGTAAAGAGAAATACCTTGCTCTAAAAGCAAAACGGAGCTATCTAACAGAATGGTTGTCAATGTGTGCATTCAACTTCCAGAGTTACACTGATGTGTGTTTGCAGCAGTTCAGAAACCCTTTCTTTGGAGAATGTAGAAACAGTCATTTCCAGCCCTAGAGACGCATATAAGAGTTAGCAGTAAGAATGCGTTTCAAACACAGAAGACCCGCTTCTTACAAACTGATCTGCTGTTCGTTGGTTCCTTTTAGGATGTTGCATCTATGTTTATATTCAGTGTGGGAGAAACGCGTTTCTTCCAAAACCTGCGTTTGAACATTCCAGAGTGGATGGGAGAACAGGCTGTAAAGGGAAATACCTTGCTCTAAAAGCAAAACGGAGCTATCTAGCAGAATGATTGTCAATGTGTGCACTCAACTTCCAGAGTTACATTGATGTGTGTTGGCAGCAGTTCAGAAACCCGTTCTTTGGAGAATGTAGAAACAGTCATTTCCAGCCCTAGAGACGCATATAAGAGTTAGCAGTAAGAATGCGTTTCAAACACAGAAGACCCGCTTCTTACAAACTGATCTGCTGTGTGTTGGTTCCTTTTAGGAAGTTGCATCTATGTTTATATTCAGCGAGCGAGAAACACGTTTCTTCCAAAAGCTGCGTTTGGACATTCCAGAGTGGATGGGAGAACAGGCTGTAAAGGGAAATACCTTGCTCTAAAAGCAAAACGGAGCTATCTAGCAGAATGGTTGTCAATGTGTGCATTCAACTTCCAGAGTTACACTGATGTGTGTTTGCAGCAGTTCAGAAACCCTTTCTTTGCAGAATGTAGAAACAGTCATTTCCAGCCCTAGAGACGCATATAAGAGTTAGCAGTAAGAATGCGTTTCAAACACAGAAGACCAGCTTCTTACGAACTGATCTGCTGTGTGTTGGTTCGTTTTAGGAAGTTGCATCTATGTTTAGATTCAGCGAGGGAGAAATGCGTTTCTTCCAAAAGCTGCGTTTGGACATTCCAGAGTGGATGAGAGAACAGGCTGTAACGGGAAATACCTTGTTCTAAAAGCAAAACGGAGCTATCTAGCAGAATGGTTGTCAATGTGTGCATTCAACTTCCAGAGTTACACTGATGTGTGTTTGCAGCAGTTCAGAAACCCTTTCTTTGGAGAATGTAGAAACAGTCATTTCCAGCCCTAGAGACGCATATAAGGGTTAGCATTAAGAATGCGTTTCAAACACAGAAGACCCCCTTCTTACAAACTGATCTCCTGAGTGTTGGTTCCTTTTAAGAAGTTGCATCTATGTTTAGATTCAGCGAGGGAGAAATGCGTTTCTTCCAAAAGCTGCGTTTGGACATTCCAGACTGGGTGGGAGAACAGGCTTTAAATGGAAATACCTTGCTCTAAAAGCAAAACGGAGCTATCTAGCAGAATGGTTGTCAAGGTGTGCATTCAACTTCCAGAGTTAAACTGATATGTGTTTGCAGCAGTTCAGAAACCCTTTCTTTGGAGAATGTAGAAACAGTCATTTCTAGCCCTAGAGACGCATATAAGGGTTAGCAGTAAGAATGCGTTTCAAATACAGAAGACCCACTTCTTACAAACTGATCTGCTGTGTGTTGGTTCCTTTTAGGAAGTTGCATCTATGTTTAGATTCAGCGAGTGAGAAACGCGTTTCTTCCAAAAGCTGCGTTTGGACATTCCAGAGTGGATGGGAGAACAGGCTGTAAAGAGAAATACCTTGCTCTAAAAGCAAAACGGAGCTATCTAGCAGAATGTTTGTCAATGTGTGCATTCAACTTCCAGAGTTACACTTATGTGTGTTTGCAGCAGTTCAGAAACACCTTCTTTGGAGAATGTAGAAACAGTCATTTCCAGCCCTAGAAACGCATATAAGAGTTAGCAGTAAGAATGCGTTTCAAACACAGAAGAACCGCTTCTTACAAACTGATCTGCTGTGTGTTGGTTCGTTTTAGGAAGTTGCATCTATGTTTAGATTCAGCGAGGGAGAAAAGCGTTTCTTCCAAAAGCTGCGTTTGGACATTCCAGAGTGGATGAGAGAACAGGCTGTAACGGGAAATACCTTGTTCTAAAAGCAAAACGGAGCTATCAAGCAGAATGGATGTCAATGTGTGCATTCAACTTCCATAGTTAAACTGATGTGTGTTTGCAGCAGTTCAGAAACCCTTTCTTGGGAGAATGTAGAAACAGTCATTTCCAGCCCTAGAGACGCATATAAGGGTTAGCAGTAAGAATGCGTTTCAAACACAGAAGACCCGCTTCTTACAAACTGATCTGCTGTGTGTTGGTTCCTTTTAGGAAGTTGCATCTATGTTTAGATTCAGCGAGGGAGAAACGCGTTTCTTCCAAAAGCTGCATTTGGACATTCCAGAGTGGATGGGAGAACAGGCTGTAAAGAGAATTACCTTGCTCTAAAAGCAAAACGGAGCTATCTAACAGAATGGTTGTCAATGTGTGCATTCAACTTCCAGAGTTAAACAGATGTGTATTTGCAGCAGTTCAGAAACACTTTCTTTGGAGAATGTAGAAACAGTCATCTCCAGCCTTAGAGACGCATATAAGAGTTAGCAGTAAGAATGCGTTTCAAACACAGAAGACCCGCTTCTTACAAACTGATCTGCTGTGCGTTGGTTCCTTTTAGGATGTTGCATCTATGTTTATATTCAGTGAGGGAGAAACGCGTTTCTTCCAAAACCTGCGTTTGAACATTCCAGAGTGGATGGGAGAACAGGCTGTAAAGGGAAATACCTTGCTGTAAAAGCAAAACGGAGCTATCTAGCAGAATGTTTGACAATTTGTGCATTCAACTTCCAGAGTTACACTGATGTGTGTTTGCAGCAGTTCAGAAACACCTACTTTGGAGAATGTAGAAACAGTCATTTCCAGCCCTAGAAACGCATATAAGAGTTAGCAGTAAGAATGCGTTTCAAACACAGAAGAACCGCTTCTTACAAACTGATCTGCTGTTTGTTGGTTCGTTTTAGGAAGTTGCATCTATGTTTAGATTCAGCGAGAGAGAAAAGCGTTTCTTCCAAAAGCTGCGTTTGGACATTCCAGAGTGGATGAGAGAACAGGCTGTAAAGGGAAATACCTTGTTCTTAAAGCAAAACGGAGCTATCTAGCAGAATGGTTGTCAATGTGTGCATTCAACTTCCAGAGTTACACTGATGTGTGTTTGCAGCAGTTCAGAAACCCTTTCTTTGGAGAATGTAGAAACAGTCATTTCCAGCCCTATAGACGCATATAAGAGATAGCAGTAAGAATGCGTTTCAAACACAGAAGACTCGCTTCTTACAAACTGATCTGCTGTGTGTTGGTTCCTTTTAGGAAGTTGCATCTATGTTTAGATTCAGCGAGGGAGAAATGCGTTTCTTCCAAAAGCTGCGTTTGGACATTCCAGAGTGGATGGGAGAAAAGGCTGTAAAGGGAAATACCTTACTCTAAAAGCAAAACGGAGCTATCTAGCAGAATGGTTGTCAATGTGTGCATTCAACTTCCAGAGTTAAACTGATGTGTCTTTGCAGCAGTTCAGAAAGCCTTTCTTTGCAGAATGTAGAAACAGTCATTTCCAGCCCTAGAGACGCATATAAGAGTTAGCAGTAAGAATGCGTTTCAAACACAGAAGACCCGCTTCTTACAAACTGATCTGCTGTGTGTTGGTTCCTTTTAGGAAGTTGCATCTATGTTTAGATTCAGCGAGGGAGAAACGCGTTTCTTCCAAAAGCTGCGTTTGGATATTCCAGAGTGGATGGTAGAACAGGCTGTAAAGGGAAATAACTTGTTCTAAAAGCAAAACGGAGCTATCTAGCAGAATGGTTGTCAATGTGTGCATTCAACATCCAGAGTTAAACTGATGTGTGTTTGCAGCAGTTCAGAAACCCTTTCTTTGGAGAATGTAGAAACAGTCATTTCCAGCCCTAGAGACGCATATAAGAGTTAGTAGTAAGAATGCGTTTCAAACACAGAAGACCCGCTTCTTACAAACTGATCTGCTGAGTGTTGGTTCCTTTTAGGAAGTTGCATCTATGTTTAGATTCAGCGAGGGAGAAATGCGTTTCTTCCAAAAGCTGCGTTTGGACATTCCAGAGTGGGTGGGAGAACAGGCTGTAAATGGAAATACCTTGCTCTAAAAGCAAAACGGAGCAATCTAGCAGAATGGTTATCAATGTGTGCATTCAACTTCCAGAGGTAAACTGATGTGTGTTTGCAGCAGTTCAGAAACCCTTTCTTTGGAGAATGTAGAAACAGTCATTTCCAGCCCTAGAGACGCATATAAGAGTTAGCAGTAAGAATGCGTTTCAAACACAGAAGACCCGCTTCTTACAAACTGATCTGCTGTGTGTTGGTTCCTTTTAGGAAGTTGCATCTATGTTTAGATTCAGCGAGGCAGAAACGCGTTTCTTCCAAAAGCTGCGTTTGGACATTCCAGAGTGGATGGGAGAACAGGCTGTAAAGAGAAATACCTTGCTCTAAAAGCAAAACGGAGCTATCTAGCAGAATGGTTGTCAATGTGTGCATTCAACTTCCAGAGGTAAACTGATGTGTCTTTGCAGCAATTCAGAAACCCTTTCTTTGCAGAATGTAGAAACAGTCATTTCCAGCCCTAGAGACAATTATAAGAGTTAGCAGTAAGAATGCGTTTCAAACACAGAAGACCCGGTTCTTACAAACCGATCTGCTGTTTGTTGGTTCCTTTTAGGAAGTTGCATCTATGTTTAGATTCAGCGAGGGAGAAACGCGTTTCTTCCAAAAGCTGCGTTTGAATATTCCAGAGTGGATAAGAGAACAGGCTGTAAAGGGAAATAACTTGTTCTAAAAGCAAAACGGAGCTATTTGGCAGAATGGCTGTCAATGTGTGCATTCAACTTCCAGAGTTAAACTGATGTGTGTTTGCAGCAGTTCAGAAAGCCTTTCTTTGCAGAATGTAGAAACAGTCATTTCCAGCCCTAGAGACGCATATAAGAGTTAGCATTAAGAATGCGTTTCAAACACAGAAGACCCGCTTCTTACAAACTGATCTGCTGTGTGTTGGTTCCTTTTAGGAAGTTGCATCTATGTTTAGATTCAGCGAGGGAGAAACGCGTTTCTTCCAAAAGCTGCGTATGGACATTCCAGAGTGGATGGGAGAACAGGCTGTAAAGGGAAATACCTTCTTCTAAAAGCAAAACAAAGCTATCTAGCAGAATGGTTGTCAATGTGTGCACACAACGTCCAGAGTTACATTGATGTGTGTTGGCAGCAGGTCAGAAACCCGTTCTTTGGAGAATGTAGAAAGAGTCATTTCCAGCCCTAGAGACGCATATAAGAGTTAGCAGTAAGAATGCGTTTCAAACACAGAAGACCCGCTTCTTACAAACTGATCTGCTGAGTGTTGGTTCCTTTTAGGAAGTTGCATCTATGTTTAGATTCAGCGAGGGAGAAATGCGTTTCTTCCAAAAGCTGCGTTTGGACATTCCAGAGTGGGTGGGAGAACAGGCTGTAAATGGAAATACCTTGCTCTAAAAGCAAAACGGAGCTATCTAGCAGAATGGTTATCAATGTGTGCATTCAACTTCCAGAGGTAAACTGATGTGTGTTTGCAGCAGTGCAGAAACCCTTTCTTTGGAGAATGTAGAAACAGTCATTTCCAGCCCTAGAGACGCATATAAGGGTTAGCAGTAAGAATGCGTTTCAAACACAGAAGACCGGCTTCTTACAAACTGATCTGCTGTGTGTTGGTTCCTTTTAGGATGCTGCATCTATGTTTAGTTTCAGCGAGGGAGAAACGCGTTTCTTCCAAAAGCTGCGTTTGGATATTACAGAGTGGATGGGAGAACAGGCTGTAAAGAGAAATACCTTGCTCTAAAAGCAAAACGGAGCTATCTAGCAGAATGGTTGTCAATGTTTGCATTCAACTTCCAGAGTTAAACTGATGTGTGTTTGCAGCAGTTCAGAAAGCCTTTCTTTGCAGAATGTAGAAACAGTCATTTCCAGCCATAGAGACGCATATAAGAGTTAGCATTAAGAATGCATTTCAAACACAGAAGACCCGCTTCTTACAAACTGATCTGCTGTGTGTTGGTTCCTTTTAGGAAGTTGCATCTATGTTTAGATTCAGCGAGGGAGAAACGCGTTTTTTCCAAAAGCTGCGTTTGGACATTCCAGAGTGGATGGGAGAACAGGCTGTAAAGAGAAATACCTTGCTCTAAAAGCAAAACGGGGCTATCTAACAGAATGGTTGTCAATGTGTGCATTCAACTTCCAGAGTTAAACTGATGTGTCTTTGCAGCAGTTCAGAAACCCTTTCTTTGGAGAATGTAGAAACAGTCATTTCCAGCCCTAGAGACGCATATAAGAGTTAGCAGTAAGAATGCGTTTCAAACACAGAAGACCCGCTTCTTACAAACTGATCTGCTGTGCGTTGGTTCCTTTTAGGAAGTTGCATCTATGTTCAGATTCAGTGAGGGAGAAACGCGTTTCTTCCAAAACCTGCGTTTGAACATTCCAGAGTGGAGGGGAAAACAGGCTGTAAAGGGAAATACCTTGCTCTAAAAGCAAAACAAAGCTATGTAGCAGAATGGTTGTCAATGTGTGCATTCAACTTCCAGAGTTACACTGATGTGTGTTTGCAGCAGTTCAGAAACCCTATCTTTGGAGAATGTAGAAACAGTCATTTCCAGCCCTATAGACGCATATAAGAAATAGCAGTAAGAATGCGTTTCAAACACAGAAGACTCGCTTCTTACAAACTGATCTGCTGTGTGTTGGTTCCTTTTAGGAAGTTGCATCTATGTTTAGATTCATCGAGGGAGAAATGCGTTTCTTCCAAAAGCTGCGTTTGGACATTCCAGAGTGGATGGGAGAAAAGGCTGTAAAGGGAAATACCTTACTCTAAAAGCAAAACGGAGCAATCTAGCAGAATGGTTGTCAATGTGTGCATTCAACTTCCAGAGTTACACTGATGTGTCTTTGCAGCAGTTCAGAAACCCTTTCTTTGCAGAATGTAGAAACAGTGATTTCCTGCCCTAGAGACGCATATAAGAGTTAGCAGTAAGAATGCGTTTCAAACACAGAAGACCCGGTTCTTACAAACTGATCTGCTGTGTGTTGGTTCCTTTTAGGAAGTTGCATCTATGTTTAGATTCAGCGAGGGAGAAAGGCGTTTCTTCCAAAAGCTGCGTTTGGATATTCCAGAGTGGATGGGAGAACAGGCTGTAAAGGGAAATAACTTGTTCTAAAAGCAAAACGGAGCTATCTAGCAGAATGGTTGTCAATGTGTGCATTCAACTTCCAGAGTTAAACTGATGTGTCTTTGCAGCAGTTCAGAAACCCTTTCTTTGGAGAATGTAGAAACAGTCATTTCCAGCCCTAGAGACGCATATAAGGGTTAGCAGTAAGAATGCGTTTCAAACACAGAAGACCCGCTTCTTACAAACTGATCTGCTGAGTGTTGGTTCCTTTTAGGAAGTTGCATCTATGTTTAGATTCAGCGAGGGAGAAAAGCGTTTCTTCCAAAAGCTGCGTTTGGACATTCCAGAGTGGGTGGGAGAACAGGCTGTAAATGGAAATACCTTGCTCTAAAAGCAAAACGGAGCTATCTAGCAGAATGGTTATCAATGTGTGCATTCAACTTCCAGAGGTAAACTGATGTGTGTTTGCAGCAGTTCAGAAACCCTTTCTTTGGAGAATGTAGAAACAGTCATTTCCAGCCCTAGAGACGCATATAAGAGTTAGCAGTAAGAATGCGTTTCAAACACAGAAGACCCGCTTCTTACAAACTGATCTGCTGTGTGTTGGTTCCTTTTAGGAAGTTGCATCTATGTTTAGATTCAGCGAGGGAGAAACGCGTTTCTTCCAAAAGCTGAATTTGGACATTCCAGAGTGGATGGGAGAACAGGCTGTAAATGGAAATACCTTGCTCTAAAAGCAAAACGAAGCTATCTAGCAGAATGTTTGTCAATGTGTGCATTCAACTTCCAGAGTTACACTGATGTGTGTTTGCAGCAGTTCAGAAAAACCTTCTTTGGAGAATGTAGAAACAGTCATTTCCAGCCCTAGAAACGCAAATAAGAGTTAGCAGTAAGAATGCGTTTCAAACACAGAAGACCCGCTTCTTACAAACTGATCTGCTGTGTGTTGGTTCGTTTTAGGAAGTTGCATCTATGTTTAGATTCAGCGAGGGAGAAAAGCGTTTCTTCCAAAAGCTGCGTTTGGACATTCCAGAGTGGATGAGAGAACAGGCTGTAACGGGAAATACCTTGTTCTAAAAGCAAAACGGAGCTATCTAGCAGAATGGTTGTCAATGTGTGCATTCAACTTCCAGAGTTACACTGATGTGTGTTTGCAGCAGTTCAGAAACCCTTTCTTTGGAGAATGTAGAAACAGTCATTTCCAGCCCTATAGACGCATATAAGAGATAGCAGTAAGAATGCGTTTCAAACACAGAAGACTCGCTTCTTACAAACTGATCTGCTGTGTGTTGGTTCCTTTTAGGAAGTTGCATCTATGTTTAGATTCAGCGAGGGAGAAACGCGTTTTTTCCAAAAGCTGCGTTTGGACATTCCAGAGTGGATGGGAGAACAGGCTGTAAAGGGAAATACCTTCTTCTAAAAGCAAAACGGAGCTATCTAACAGAATGGTTGTCAATGTGTGCATTCAACTTCCAGAGTTAAACTGATGTGTGTTTGCAGCAGTTCAGAAACCCTTTCTTTGGAGAATGTAGAAACAGTCATTTCCAGCCCTAGAGACGCATATAAGAGTTAGCAGTAAGAATGCGTTTCAAACACAGAAGACCCGCTTCTTACAAACTGATCTGCTGTGTGTTGGTTCCTTTTAGGAAGTTGCATCTATGTTTAGATTCAGCGAGGGAGAAACGCGTTTCTTCCAAAAGCTGCGTTTGGACATTCCAGAGTGGATGGGAGAACAGGCTGTAAAGAGAAATACCTTGCTCTAAAAGCAAAACGGAGCTATCTAGCAGAATGGTTGTCAATGTGTGCATTCAACTTCCAGAGGTAAACTGATGTGTCTTTGCAGCAATTCAGAAACCCTTTCTTTGCAGAATGTAGAAACAGTCATTTCCAGCCCTAGAGACAATTATAAGAGTTAGCAGTAAGAATGCGTTTCAAACACAGAAGACCCGCTTCTTACAAACTGATCTGCTGTTTGTTGGTTCCTTTTAGGAAGTTGCATCTATGTTTAGATTCAGCGAGGGAGAAACGCGTTTCTTCCAAAAGCTGCGTTTGGATATTCCAGAGTGGATAAGAGAACAGGCTGTAAAGGGAAATAACTTGTTCTAAAAGCAAAACGGAGCTATTTGGCAGAATGGTTGTCAATGTGTGCATTCAACTTCCAGAGTTAAACTGATGTGTGTTTGCAGCAGTTCAGAAAGCCTTTCTTTGCAGAATGTAGAAACAGTCATTTCCAGCCCTAGAGACGCATATAAGAGTTAGCATTAAGAATGCGTTTCAAACACAGAAGACCCGCTTCTTACAAACTGATCTGCTGTGTGTTGGTTCCTTTTAGGAAGTTGCATCTATGTTTAGATTCAGCGAGGGAGAAACGCGTTTCTTCCAAAAGCTGCGTTTGGACATTCCAGAGTGGATGGGAGAACAGGCTGTAAAGGGAAATACCTTCTTCTAAAAGCAAAACGGAGCTATTTAGCAGAATGGTTGTCAATGTGTGCATTCAACTTCCAGAGTTAAACTGATGTGTGTTTGCAGCAGTTCAGAAACCCTTTCTTTGCAGAATGTAGAAACAGTCATTTCCAGCCCTAGAGACGCATATAAGGGTTAGCAGTAAGAATGCGTTTCAAACACAGAAGACCCACTTCTTACAAACTGATCTGCTGTGTGTTGGTTCCTTTTAGGAAGTTGCATCTATGTTTAGATTCAGCGAGGGAGAAACGCGTTTCTTCCAAAAGCTGCATTTGGACATTCCAGAGTGGATGGGAGAACAGGCTGTAAAGAGAAATACCTTGCTCTAAAAGCAAAACGGAGCTATCTAACAGAATGGTTGTCAGTGCGTGCATTCAACTTCCAGAGTTAAACTGATGTGTGTTTGCAGCAGTTCAGAAACCCTTTCTTTGGAGAATGTAGAAACAGTCATTTCCAGCCCTAGAGACGCATATAAGAGTTAGCAGTAAGAATGCGTTTCAAACACAGAAGACCCGCTTCTTACAAACTGATCTGCTGTGCGTTGGTTCCTTTTAGGATGTTGCATCTATGTTTATATTCAGTGTGGGAGAAACGCGTTTCTTCCAAAACCTGCGTTTGAACATTCCAGAGTGGATGGGAGAACAGGCTGTAAAGGGAAATACCTTGCTCTAAAAGCAAAACGGAGCTATCTAACAGAATGGTTGTCAATGTGTGCATTCAACTTCTAGAGTTAAACTGATGTGTGTTTGCAGCAGTTCAGAAACACCTTCTTTGGAGAATGTAGAAACAGTCATTTCCAGCCCTAGAAACGCATATAAGAGTTAGCAGTAAGAATGCGTTTCAAACACAGAAGAACCGCTTCTTACAAACTGATCTGCTGTGTGTTGGTTCGTTTTAGGAAGTTGCATCTATGTTTAGATTCAGCGAGGGAGAAAAGCGTTTCTTCCAAAAGCTGCGTTTGGACATTCCAGAGTGGATGAGAGAACAGGCTGTAACGGGAAATACCTTGTTCTAAAAGCAAAACGGAGCTATCTAGCAGAATGGTTGTCAATGTGTGCATTCAACTTCCAGAGTTACACTGATGTGTGTTTGCAGCAGTTCAGAAACCCTTTCTTTGGAGAATGTAGAAACAGTCATTTCCAGCCCTAGAGACGCATATAAGAGTTAGCAGTAAGAATGCGTTTCAAACACAGAAGACCCGCTTCTTACAAACTGATCTGCTGAGTGTTGGTTCCTTTTAGGAAGTTGCATCTATGTTTAGATTCAGCGAGGGAGAAATGCGTTTCTTCCAAAAGCTGCGTTTGGACATTCCAGAGTGGGTGGGAGAACAGGCTGTAAATGGAAATACCTTGCTCTAAAAGCAAAACGGAGCTATCTAGCAGAATGGTTATCAATGTGTGCATTCAACTTCCAGAGGTAAACTGATGTGTGTTTGCAGCAGTTCAGAAACCCTTTCTTTGGAGAATGTAGAAACAGTCATTTCCAGCCCTAGAGACGCATATAAGAGTTAGCAGTAAGAATGCGTTTCAAACACAGAAGACCCGCTTCTTACAAACTGATCTGCTGTTTGTTGGTTCCTTTTAGGAAGTTGCATCTATGTTTAGATTCAGCGAGGGAGAAACGCGTTTCTTCCAAAAGCTGCGTTTGGATATTCCAGAGTGGATAAGAGAACAGGCTGTAAAGGGAAATAACTTGTTCTAAAAGCAAAACGGAGCTATTTGGCAGAATGGTTGTCAATGTGTGCATTCAACTTCCAGAGTTAAACTGATGTGTGTTTGCAGCAGTTCAGAAAGCCTTTCTTTGCAGAATGTAGAAACAGTCATTTCCAGCCCTAGAGACGCATATAAGAGTTAGCATTAAGAATGCGTTTCAAACACAGAAGACCCGCTTCTTACAAACTGATCTGCTGTGTGTTGGTTCCTTTTAGGAAGTTGCATCTATGTTTAGATTCAGCGAGGGAGAAACGCGTTTCTTCCAAAAGCTGCGTTTGGACATTCCAGAGTGGATGGGAGAACAGGCTGTAAAGGGAAATACCTTCTTCTAAAAGCAAAACGGAGCTATCTAGCAGAATGGTTGTCAATGTGTGCATTCAACATCCAGAGTTAAACTGATGTGTGTTTGCAGCAGTTCAGAAACACCTTCTTTGGAGAATGTAGAAACAGTCATTTCCAGCCCTAGAAACGCATATAAGAGTTAGCAGTAAGAATGCGTTTCAAACACAGAAGAACCGCTTCTTACAAACTGATCTGCTGTGTGTTGGTTCCTTTTAGGAAGTTGCATCTATGTTTAGATACAGCGAGGGAGAAACGCGTTTCTTCCAAAGCTGCGTTTGGACATTCCAGAGTGGATGGGAGAACAGGCTGTAAATGGAAATACCTTGCTC
The DNA here is from genome assembly GCF_048565385.1 of Saimiri boliviensis. Taxonomy (NCBI): domain Eukaryota; kingdom Metazoa; phylum Chordata; class Mammalia; order Primates; family Cebidae; genus Saimiri; species Saimiri boliviensis. Next base: position 57,546,135 of record NC_133462.1, read on the forward strand.
TAAAAGCAAAACGGAGCTATCTAGCAGAATGGTTGTCAATGTGTGCATTCAACTTCCAGAGTTACACTGATGTGTGTTTGCAGCAGTTCAGAAACACCTTCTTTGGAGAATGTAGAAACAGTCATTTCCAGCCCTAGAAACGCATATAAGAGTTAGCAGTAAGAATGCGTTTCAAACACAGAAGAACCGCTTCTTACAAACTGATCTGCTGTGTGTTGGTTCCTTTTAGGAAGTTGCATCTATGTTTAGATTCAGGAGCGAGAAACGCGTTTCTTCCAAAAGCTGCGTTTGGACATTCCAGAGTGGATGGGAGAACAGGCTGTAAAGGGAAATACCTTGCTCTAAAAGCAAAACGGAGCTATCTAGCAGAATGGTTGTCAATGTGTGCATTCAACTTCCAGAGTTACACTGATGTGTGTTTGCAGCATTTCAGAAACCCTTTCTTTGCAGAATGTAGAAACAGTCATTTCCAGCCCTAGAGACACATCTAAGAGTTAGCAGTAAGAATGCGTTTCAAACACAGAAGACCCGCTTCTTACAAACTGATCTGCTGTGTGTTGGTTCCTTTTAGGAAGTTGCATCTATGTTTAGATTCAGCGAGGGAGAAACGCGTTTCTTCCAAAAGCTGCGTTTGGACATTCCAGAGTGGATGTGAGAACAGGCTGTAAAGAGAAATACCTTGCTCTAAAAGCAAAACGGAGCTATCTAGCAGAATGGTTGTCAATGTGTGCATTCAACTTCCAGAGGTAAACTGATGTGTCTTTGCAGCAATTCAGAAACCCTTTCTTTGCAGAATGTAGAAACAGTCATTTCCAGCCCTAGAGACAATTATAAGAGTTAGCAGTAAGAATGCGTTTCAAACACAGAAGACCCGCTTCTTACAAACTGATCTGCTGTTTGTTGGTTCCTTTTAGGAAGTTGCATCTATGTTTAGATTCAGCGAGGGAGAAACGCGTTTCTTCCAAAAGCTGCGTTTGGATATTCCAGAGTGGATAAGAGAACAGGCTGTAAAGGGAAATAACTTGTTCTAAAAGCAAAACGGAGCTATTTGGCAGAATGGTTGTCAATGTGTGCATTCAACTTCCAGAGTTAAACTGATGTGTCTTGCAGCAGTTCAGAAAGCCTTTCTTTGCAGAATGTAGAAACAGTCATTTCCAGCCCTAGAGACGCATATAAGAGTTAGCAGTAAGAATGCGTTTCAAACACAGAACACCCGCTTCTTACAAACTGATCTGCTGTGTGTTGGTTCCTTTTAGGAAGTTGCATCTATGTTTAGATTCAGCGAGGGAGAAACGCGTTTCTTCCAAAAGCTGCGTTTGGACATTCCAGAGTGGATGGGAGAACAGGCTGTAAAGAGAAATACCTTGCTCTAAAAGCAAAACGGAGCTATCTAGCAGAATGGTTGTCAATGTGTGCATTCAACTTCCAGAGGTAAACTGATGTGTCTTTGCAGCAATTCAGAAACCCTTTCTTTGCAGAATGTAGAAACAGTCATTTCCAGCCCTAGAGACAATTATAAGAGTTAGCAGTAAGAATGCGTTTCAAACACAGAAGACCCGCTTCTTACAAACTGATCTGCTGTTTGTTGGTTCCTTTTAGGAAGTTGCATCTATGTTTAGATTCAGCGAGGGAGAAACGCGTTTCTTCCAAAAGCTGCATTTGGACATTCCAGAGTGGATGGGAGAACAGGCTGTAAAGAGAAATACCTTGCTCTAAAAGCAAAACGGAGCTATCTAACAGAATGGTTGTCAATGTGTGCACTCAACTTCCAGAGTTACATTGATGTGTGTTTGCAGCAGTTCAGAAAGCCTTTCTTTGCAGAATGTAGAAACAGTCATTTCCAGCCCTAGAGACGCATATAAGAGTTAGCATTAAGAATGCGTTTCAAACACAGAAGACCCGCTTCTTACAAACTGATCTGCTGTGTGTTGGTTCCTTTTAGGAAGTTGCATCTATGTTTAGATTCAGCGAGGGAGAAACGCGTTTCTTCCAAAAGCTGCGTTTGGACATTCCAGAGTGGATGGGAGAACAGGCTGTAAAGGGAAATACCTTCTTCTAAAAGCAAAACGGAGCTATCTAACAGAATGGTTGTCAATGTGTGCATTCAACTTCCAGAGTTAAACTGATGTGTGTTTGCAGCAGTTCAGAAACACCTTCTTTGGAGAATGTAGAAACAGTCATTTCCAGCCCTAGAAACGCATATAAGAGTTAGCAGTAAGAATGCGTTTCAAACACAGAAGAACCTCTTCTTACAAACTGATCTGCTGTGTGTTGGTTCGTTTTAGGAAGTTGCATCTATGTTTAGATTCAGTGAGGGAGAAAAGCGTTTCTTCCAAAAGCTGCGTTTGGACATTCCAGAGTGGATGAGAGAACAGGCTGTAACGGGAAATACCTTGTTCTAAAAGCAAAACGGAGCTACCTAGCAGAATGGTTGTCAATGTGTGCATTCAACTTCCAGAGTTACACTGATGTGTGTTTGCAGCAGTTCAGAAACCCTTTCTTTGGAGAATGTAGAAACAGTCATTTCCAGCCCTAGAGACGCATATAAGAGTTAGCAGTAAGAATGCGTTTCAAACACAGAAGACCCGCTTCTTACAAACTGATCTGCTGTGTGTTGGTTCCTTTCAGGAAGTTGCATCTATGCTTAGATTCAGCGAGGGAGAAATGCGTTTCTTCCAAAAGCTGCGTTTGGACATTCCAGAGTGGATGAGAGAACAGGCTGTAACGGGAAATACCTTGTTCTAAAAGCAAAACGGAGCTATCTAGCAGAATGGTTGTCAATGTGTGCATTCAACTTCCAGAGTTACACTGATGCGTGTTTGCAGCAGTTCAGAAACCCTTTCTTTGGAGAATGTAGAAACAGTCATTTCCAGCCCTAGAGACGCATATAAGAGTTAGCATTAAGAATGCGTTTCAAACACAGAAGACCCGCTTCTTACAAACTGATCTGCTGTGTGTTGGTTCCTTTTAGGAAGTTGCATCTATGTTTAGATTCAGCGAGGGAGAAACGCGTTTCTTCCAAAAACTGTGTTTGGACATTCCAGAGTGGATGGGAGAACAGGCTGTAAAGAGAAATACCTTGCTCTAAAAGCAAAACGGAGCTATCTAGCAGAATGGTTGTCAATGTGTGCATTCAACTTCCAGAGGTAAACTGATGTGTCTTTGCAGCAATTCAGAAACCCTTTCTTTGCAGAATGTAGAAACAGTCATTTCCAGCCCTAGAGACAATTATAAGAGTTAGCAGTAAGAATGCGTTTCAAACACAGAAGACCCGCTTCTTACAAACTGATCTGCTGTTTGTTGGTTCCTTTTAGGAAGTTGCATCTATGTTTAGATTCAGCGAGGGAGAAATGCGTTTCTTCCAAAAGCTGCGTTTGGACATTCCAGAGTGGATGGGAGAAAAGGCTGTAAAGGGAAATACCTAACTCTAAAAGCAAAACGGAGCTATCTAGCAGAATGGTTGTCAATGTGTGCATTCAACTTCCAGAGTTAAACTGATGTGTCTTTGCAGCAGTTCAGAAACCCTTTCTTTGCAGAATGTAGAAACAGTCATTTCCAGCCCTAGAGACGCATATAAAAGTTAGCAGTAAGAATGCGTTTCAAACACAGAAGACCCGGTTCTTACAAACTGATCTGCTGTGTGTTGGTTCCTTTTAGGAAGTTGCATCTATGTTTAGATTCACCGAGGGAGAAAGGCGTTTCTTCCAAAAGCTGCGTTTGTATATTCCAGAGTGGATGGGAGAACAGGCTGTAAAGGGAAATAACTTGTTCTAAAAGCAAAACGGAGCTATTTGGCAGAATGGTTGTCAATGTGTGCATTCAACTTCCAGAGTTAAACTGATGTGTGTTTGCAGCAGTTCAGAAACCCTTTCTTTGGAGAATGTAGAAACAGTCATTTCCAGCCCTAGAGACGCATATAAGAGTTAGCAGTAAGAATGCGTCTCAAACACAGAAGACCCGCTTCTTACAAACTGATCTGCTGTGCGTTGGTTCCTTTTAGGATGTTGCATCTATGTTTATATTCAGTGTGGGAGAAACGCGTTTCTTCCAAAACCTGCGTTTGAACATTCCAGAGTGGATGGGAGAACAGGCTGTAAAGGGAAATACCTTGCTCTAAAAGCAAAATGGAGCTATCTAACAGAATGGTTGTCAATGTGTGCATTCAACATCCAGAGTTACACTGATGTGTGTTTGCAGCAGTTCAGAAACACCTTCTTTGGAGAATGTAGAAACAGTCATTTCCAGCCCTAGAAACGCATATAAGAGTTAGCAGTAAGAATGCGTTTCAAACACAGAAGACCCGCTTCCTACAAACTGATCTGCTGTGTGTTGGTTCCTTTTAGGAAGTTGCATCTATGTTTAGATTCAGCGAGGGAGAAACGCGTTTCTTCCAAAAGCTGCATTTGGACATTCCAGAGTGGATGGGAGAACAGGCTGTAAAGAGAAATACCTTGCTCTAAAAGCAAAACGGAGCTACCTAACAGAATGGTTGTCAATGTGTCCATTCAACTTCCAGAGTTAAACTGATGTGTGTTTGCAGCAGTTCAGAAACCCTTTCTTTGGAGAATGTAGAAACAGTCATTTCCAGCCCTAGAGACGCATATAAGAGTTAGCAGTAAGAATGCGTTTCAAACACAGAAGACCCGCTTCTTACAAACTGATCTGCTGTGCGTTGGTTCCTTTTAGGATGTTGCATCTATGTTTATATTCAGTGTGGGAGAAACGCGTTTCTTCCAAAACCTGCGTTTGAACATTCCAGAGTGGATGGGAGAACAGGCTGTAAAGGGAAATACCTTGCTCTAAAAGCAAAACGGAGCTATCTAGCAGAATGATTGTCAATGTGTGCACTCAACTTCCAGAGTTACATTGATGTGTGTTGGCAGCAGTTCAGAAACCCGTTCTTTGGAGAATGAAGAAACAGTCATTTACAGCCCTAGAGACGCATATAAGAGTTAGCAGTAAGAATGCGTTTCAAACACAGAAGACCCGCTTCTTACAAACTGATATGCTGTGTGTTGGTTCCTTTTAGGAAGTTGCATCTATGTTTAGATTCAGCGAGCGAGAAACGCGTTTCTTCCAAAAGCTGCGTTTGGACATTCCAGAGTGGATGGGAGAACAGGCTGTAAAGGGAAATACCTTGCTCTAAAAGCAAAACGGAGCTATCTAGCAGAATGGTTGTCAATGTGTGCATTCAACTTCCAGAGTTACACTGATGTGTGTTTGCAGCATTTCAGAAACCCTTTCTTTGCAGAATGTAGAAACAGTCATTTCCAGCCCTAGAGACACATCTAAGAGTTAGCAGTAAGAATGCGTTTCAAACACAGAAGACCCGCTTCTTACAAACTGATCTGCTGTGTGTTGGTTCCTTTTAGGAAGTTGCATCTATGTTTAGATTCAGCGAGGGAGAAACGCGTTTTTTCCAAAAGCTGCGTTTGGACATTCCAGAGTGGATGGTAGAACAGGCTGTAAAGGGAAATAACTTGTTCTAAAAGCAAAACGGAGCTATCTAGCAGAATGGTTGTCAATGTGTGCATTCACCTTCCAGAGTTAAACTGATGTGTGTTTGCAGCAGTTCAGAAACCCTTTCTTTGGAGAATGTAGAAACAGTCATTTCCAGCCCTATAGACGCATATAAGAGATAGCAGTAAGAATGCGTTTCAAACACAGAAGACCCGCTTCTTACAAACTGATCTGCTATGTGTTGGTTCCTTTTAGGAAGTTGCATCTATGTTTAGATTCATCGAGGGAGAAATGCGTTTCTTCCAAAAGCTGCGTTTGGACATTCCAGAGTGGATGGGAGAAAAGGCTGTAAAGGGAAATACCTTACTCTAAAAGCAAAACGCAGCTATCTAGCAGAATGGTTGTCAATGTGTGCATTCAACTTCCAGAGTTAAACTGATGTGTCTTTGCAGCAGTTCAGAAACCCTTTCTTTGGAGAATGTAGAAACAGTCATTTCCAGCCCTAGAGACGCATATAAGAGTTAGCAGTAAGAATGCGTTTCAAACACAGAAGACCCGCTTCTTACAAACTGATCTGCTGTGCGTTGGTTCCTTTTAGGATGTTGCATCTATGTTTATATTCAGTGAGGGAGAAACGCGTTTCTTCCAAAACCTGCGTTTGAACATTCCAGAGTGGATGGGAGAACAGGCTGTAAAGGGAAATACCTTGCTCTAAAAGCAAAACGGAGCTATCTAGCAGAATGTTTGTCAATGTGTGCATTCAACTTCCAGAGTTACACTGATGTGTGTTTGCAGCAGTTCAGAAACACCTTCTTTGGAGAATGTAGAAACAGTCATTTCCAGCCCTAGAAACGCATATAAGAGTTAGCAGTAAGAATGCGTTTCAAACACAGAAGAACCGCTTCTTACAAACTGATCTGCTGTGTGTTGGTTCGTTTTAGGAAGTTGCATCTATGTTTAGATTCAGCGAGGGAGAAAAGCGTTTCTTCCAAAAGCTGCGTTTGGACATTCCAGAGTGGATGAGAGAACAGGCTGTAACGGGAAATACCTTGTTCTAAAAGCAAAACGGAGCTATCTAGCAGAATGGTTGTCAATGTGTGCATTCAACTTCCAGAGTTACACTGATGTGTGTTTGCAGCAGTTCAGAAACCCTTTCTTTGGAGAATGTAGAAACAGTCATTTCCAGCCCTATAGACGCATATAAGAGATAGCAGTAAGAATGCGTTTCAAACACAGAAGACTCGCTTCTTACAAACTGATCTGCTGTGTGTTGGTTCCTTTTAGGAAGTTGCATCTATGTTTAGATTCAGCGAGGGAGAAATGCGTTTCTTCCAAAAGCTGCGTTTGGACATTCCAGAGTGGATGGGAGAAAAGGCTGTAAAGGGAAATACCTAACTCTAAAAGCAAAACGGAGCTATCTAGCAGAATGGTTGTCAATGTGTGCATTCAACTTCCAGAGTTAAACTGATGTGTCTTTGCAGCAGTTCAGAAACCCTTTCTTTGCAGAATGTAGAAACAGTCATTTCCAGCCCTAGAGACGCATATAAGAGTTAGCAGTAAGAATGCGTTTCAAACACAGAAGACCCGGTTCTTACAAACTGATCTGCTGTGTGTTGGTTCCTTTTAGGAAGTTGCATCTATGTTTAGATTCAGCGAGGGAGAAAGGCGTTTCTTCCAAAAGCTGCGTTTGGATATTCCAGAGTGGATGGGAGAACAGGCTGTAAAGGGAAATAACTAGTTCTAAAAGCAAAACGGAGCTATCTAGCAGAATGGTTGTCAATGTGTGCATTCAACTTCCAGAGTTAAACTGATGTGTGTTTGCAGCAGTTCAGAAACCCTTTCTTTGGAGAATGTAGAAACAGTCATTTCCAGCCCTAGAGACGAATATAAGAGTTAGCAGTAAGAATGCGTTTCAAACACAGAAGACCCGCTTCTTACAAACTGATCTGCTGAGTGTTGGTTCCTTTTAGGAAGTTGCATCTATGTTTAGATTCAGCGAGGGAGAAATGCGTTTCTTCCAAAAGCTGCGTTTGGACATTCCAGAGTGGGTGGGAGAACAGGCTGTAAATGGAAATACCTTGCTCTAAAAGCAAAACGGAGCTATCTATCAGAATGGTTATCAATGTGTGCATTCAACTTCCAGAGGTAAACTGATGTGTGTTTGCAGCAGTTCAGAAACCCTTTCTTTGGAGAATGTAGAAACAGTCATTTCCAGCCCTAGAGACGCATATAAGAGTTAGCAGTAAGAATGCGTTTCAAACACAGAAGACCCGCTTCTTACAAACTGATCTGCTGTGTGTTGGTTCCTTTTAGGAAGTTGCATCTATGTTTAGATTCAGCGAGGGAGAAACGCGTTTCTTCCAAAAGCTGCGTTTGGACATTCCAGAGTAGATGGGAGAACAGGCTGTAAAGAGAAATACCTTGCTCTAAAAGCAAAACGGAGCTATCTAACAGAATGGTTGTCAATGTGTGCATTCAACTTCCAGAGGTAAACTGATGTGTCTTTGCAGCAATTCAGAAACCCTTTCTTTGCAGAATGTAGAAACAGTCATTTCCAGCCCTAGAGACAATTATAAGAGTTAGCAGTAAGAATGCGTTTCAAACACAGAAGACCCGCTTCTTACAAACTGATCTGCTGTTTGTTGGTTCCTTTTAGGAAGTTGCATCTATGTTTAGATTCAGCGAGCGAGAAACGCGTTTCTTCCAAAAGCTGCGTTTGGATATTCCAGAGTGGATAAGAGAACAGGCTGTAAAGGGAAATAACTTGTTCTAAAAGCAAAACGGAGCTATTTGGCAGAATGGTTGTCAATGTGTGCATTCAACTTCCAGAGTTAAACTGATGTGTGTTTGCAGCAGTTCAGAAAGCCTTTCTTTGCAGAATGTAGAAACAGTCATTTCCAGCCCTAGAGACGCATATAAGAGTTAGCATTAAGAATGCGTTTCAAACACAGAAGACCCGCTTCTTACAAACTGATCTGCTGTGTGTTGGTTCCTTTTAGGAAGTTGCATCTATGTTTAGATTCAGCGAGGGAGAAAGGCGTTTCTTCCAAAAGCTGCGTTTGGACATTCCAGAGTGGATGGGAGAACAGGCTGTAAAGGGAAATACCTTCTTCTAAAAGCAAAACGGAGCTATCTAGCAGAATGGTTGTCAATGTGTGCATTCAACTTCCAGAGTTAAACTGATGTGTGTTTGCAGCAGTTCAGAAACCCTTTCTTTGGAGAATGTAGAAACAGTCATTTCCAGCCCTAGAGACGCATATAAGAGTTAGCAGTAAGAATGCGTTTCAAACACAGAAGACCCGCTTCTTACAAACTGATCTGCTGTGTGTTGGTTCCTTTTAGGAAGTTGCATCTATGTTTAGATTCAGCGAGGGAGAAACGCGTTTTTTCCAAAAGCTGCGTTTGGATATTCCAGAGTGGATGGTAGAACAGGCTGTAAAGGGAAATAACTTGTTCTAAAAGCAAAACGGAGCTATCTAGCAGAATGGTTGTCAATGTGTGCATTCACCTTCCAGAGTTAAACTGATGTGTGTTTGCAGCAGTTCAGAAACCCTTTCTTTGGAGAATGTAGAAACAGTCATTTCCAGCCCTATAGACGCATATAAGAGATAGCAGTAAGAATGCGTTTAAAACACAGAAGACCCGCTTCTTACAAACTGATCTGCTATGGGTTGGTTCCTTTTAGGAAGTTGCATCTATGTTTAGATTCATCGAGGGAGAAATGCGTTTCTTCCAAAAGCTGCGTTTGGACATTCCAGAATGGATGGGAGAAAAGGCTGTAAAGGGAAATACCTTACTCTAAAAGCAAAACGCAGCTATCTAGCAGAATGGTTGTCAATGTGTGCATTCAACTTCCAGAGTTAAACTGATGTGTCTTTGCAGCAGTTCAGAAACGCTTTCTTTGCAGAATGTAGAAACAGTCATTTCCAGCCATAGAGACGCATATAAGAGTTAGCAGTAAGAATGCGTTTCAAACACAGAAGACCCGCTTCTTACAAACTGATCTGCTGTGCGTTGGTTCCTTTTAGGATGTTGCATCTATGTTTATATTCAGTGAGGGAGAAACGCGTTTCTTCCAAAACCTGCGTTTGAACATTCCAGAGTGGATGGGAGAACAGGCTGTAAAGGGAAATACCTTGCTCTAAAAGCAAAACGGAGCTATCTAGCAGAATGTTTGTCAATGTGTGCATTCAACTTCCAGAGTTACACTGATGTGTGTTTGCAGCAGTTCAGAAACACCTTCTTTGGAGAATGTAGAAACAGTCATTTCCAGCCCTAGAAACGCATATAAGAGTTAGCAGTAAGAATGCTTTTCAAACACAGAAGAACCGCTTCTTACAAACTGATCTGCTGTGTGTTGGTTCGTTTTAGGAAGTTGCATCTATGTTTAGATTCAGCGAGGGAGAAAAGCGTTTCTTCCAAAAGCTGCGTTTGGACATTCCAGAGTGGATGAGAGAACAGGCTGTAACGGGAAATACTTTGTTCTAAAAGCAAAACGGAGCTATCTAGCAGAATGGTTGTCAATGTGTGCATTCAACTTCCAGAGTTACACTGATGTGTGTTTGCAGCAGTTCAGAAACCCTTTCTTTGGAGAATGTAGAAACAGTCATTTCCAGCCCTATAGACGCATATAAGAGATAGCAGTAAGAATGCGTTTCAAACACAGAAGACTCGCTTCTTACAAACTGATCTTCTGTGTGTTGGTTCCTTTTAGGAAGTTGCATCTATGTTTAGATTCAGCGAGGGAGAAATGCGTTTCTTCCAAAAGCTGCGTTTGGACATTCCAGAGTGGATGGGAGAAAAGGCTGTAAAGGGAAATACCTAACTCTAAAAGCAAAACGGAGCTATCTAGCAGAATGGTTGTCAATGTGTGCATTCAACTTCCAGAGTTAAACTGATGTGTCTTTGCAGCAGTTCAGAAACCCTTTCTTTGCAGAATGTAGAAACAGTCATTTCCAGCCCTAGAGACGCATATAAGAGTTAGCAGTAAGAATGCGTTTCAAACACAGAAGACCCGGTTCTTACAAACTGATCTGCTGTGTTTTGGTTCCTTTTAGGAAGTTGCATCTATGTTTAGATTCACCGAGGGAGAAAGGCGTTTCTTCCAAAAGCTGCGTTTGTATATTCCAGAGTGGATGGGAGAACAGGCTGTAAAGGGAAATAACTAGTTCTAAAAGCAAAACGGAGCTATCTAGCAGAATGGTTGTCAATGTGTGCATTCAACTTCCAGAGTTAAACTGATGTGTGTTTGCAGCAGTTCAGAAACCCTTTCTTTGGAGAATGTAGAAACAGTCATTTCCAGCCCTAGAGACGAATATAAGAGTTAGCAGTAAGAATGCGTTTCAAACACAGAAGACCCGCTTCTTACAAACTGATCTGCTGAGTGTTGGTTCCTTTTAGGAAGTTGCATCTATGTTTAGATTCAGCGAGGGAGAAATGCGTTTCTTCCAAAAGCTGCGTTTGGACATTCCATAGTGGGTGGGAGAACAGGCTGTAAATGGAAATACCTTGCTCTAAAAGCAAAACGGAGCTATCTATCAGAATGATTATCAATGTGTGCATTCAACTTCCAGAGTTAAACTGATGTGTCTTTGCAGCAGTTCAGAAACCCTTTCTTTGGAGAATGTAGAAACAGTCATTTCCAGCCCTAGAGACGCATATAAGAGTTAGCAGGAAGAATGCGTTTCAAACACAGAAGACCCGCTTCTTACAAACTGATCTGCTGTGTGTTGGTTCCTTTTAGGAAGTTGCATCTATGTTTAGATTCAGCGAGGGAGAAACGCGTTTCTTCCAAAAGCTGCGTTTGGACATTCCAGAGTGGATGGGAGAACAGGCTGTAAAGAGAAATACCTTGCTCTAAAAGCAAAACGGAGCTATCTAGCAGAATGGTTGTCAATGTGTGCATTCAACTTCCAGAGGTAAACTGATGTGTCTTTGCAGCAATTCAGAAACCCTTTCTTTGCAGAATGTAGAAACAGTCATTTCCAGCCCTAGAGACAATTATAAGAGTTAGCAGTAAGAATGCGTTTCAAACACAGAAGACCCGCTTCTTACAAACTGATCTGCTGTTTGTCGGTTCCTTTTAGGAAGTTGCATCTATGTTTAGATTCAGCGAGGGAGAAACGCGTTTCTTCCAAAAGCTGCGTTTGGATATTCCAGAGTGGATAAGAGAACAGGCTGTAAAGGGAAATAACTTGTTCTAAAAGCAAAACGGAGCTATTTGGCAGAATGGTTGTCAATGTGTGCATTCAACTTCCAGAGTTAAACTGATGTGTGTTTGCAGCAGTTCAGAAACCCTTTCTTTGGAGAATGTAGAAACAGTCATTTCCAACCCTAGAGACGCATATAAGAGTTAGCAGTAAGAATGCGTCTCAAACACAGAAGACCCGCTTCTTACAAACTGATCTGCTGTGCGTTGGTTCCTTTTAGGATGTTGCATCTATGTTTATATTCAGTGTGGGAGAAACGCGTTTCTTCCAAAACCTGCGTTTGAACATTCCAGAGTGGATGGGAGAACAGGCTGTAAAGGGAAATACCTTGCTCTAAAAGCAAAACGGAGCTATCTAACAGAATGGTTGTCAATGTGTGCATTCAACATCCAGAGTTACACTGATGTGTGTTTGCAGCAGTTCAGAAACACCTTCTTTGGAGAATGTAGAAACAGTCATTTCCAGCCCTAGAAACGCATATAAGAGTTAGCAGTAAGAATGCGTTTCAAACACAGAAGACCCGCTTCCTACAAACTGATCTGCTGTGTGTTGGTTCCTTTTAGGAAGTTGCATCTATGTTTAGATTCAGCGAGGGAGAAACGCGTTTCTTCCAAAAGCTGCATTTGGACATTCCAGAGTGGATGGGAGAACAGGCTGTAAAGGGAAATACCTTGCTCTAAATGCAAAACGGAGCTATCTAGCAGAATGGTTGTCAATGTGTCCATTCAACTTCCAGAGTTACACTGATGTGTGTTTGCAGCAGTTCAGAAACCCTTTCTTTGGAGAATGTAGAAACAGTAATTTCCAGCCCTAGAGACACATCTAAGAGTTAGCAGTAAGAATGCGTTTCAAACACAGAAGACCCGCTTCTTACAAACTGATCTGCTGTGTGTTGGTTCCTTTTAGGAAGTTGCATCTATGTTTAGATTCAGCGAGGGAGAAAAGCGTTTTTTCCAAAAGCTGCGTTTGGATATTCCAGAGTGGATGGTAGAACAGGCTGTAAAGGGAAATAACTTGTTCTAAAAGCAAAACGGAGCTATCTAGCAGAATGGTTGTCAATGTGTGCATTCACCTTCCAGAGTTAAACTGATCTGTGTTTGCAGCAGTTCAGAAACCCTTTCTTTGCAGAATGTAGAAACAGTCATTTCCAGCCCTATAGACGCATATAAGAGATAGCAGTAAGAATGCGTTTCAAACACAGAAGACCCGCTTCTTACAAACTGATCTGCTATGTGTTGGTTCCTTTTAGGAAGTTGCATCTATGTTTAGATTCATCGAGGGAGAAACGCGTTTCTTCCAAAAGCTGCGTTTGGACATTCCAGAGTGGATGGGAGAAATGGCTGTAAAGGGAAATACCTTACTCTAAAAGCAAAACGCAGCTATCTAGCAGAATGGTTGTCAATGTGTGCATTCAACTTCCAGAGGTAAACTGATGTGTCTTTGCAGCAGTTCAGAAACCCTTTCTTTGCAGAATGTAGAAACAGTCATTTTCAGCCCTAGAGACGCATATAAGAGTTAGCAGTAAGAATGCGTTTCAAACACAGAAGACCCGGTTCTTACAAACTGATCTGCTGTGTGTTGGTTCCTTTTAGGAAGTTGCATCTATGTTTAGATTCAGCGAGGGAGAAACGCGTTTCTTCCAAAAGCTGCGTTTGGACATTCCAGAGTGGATGGGAGAAAAGGCTGTAAAGGGAAATAACTTGTTCTAAAAGCAAAACGGAGCTATCTAGCAGAATGCTTGTCAATGTGTGCATTCAACTTCCAGAGTTAAACTGATGTGTGTTTGCAGCAGTTCAGAAACCTTTTGTTTGGAGAATGTAGAAACAGTCATTTCCAGCCCTAGAGACACATGTAACGGTTAGCAGAAAGAATGCGTTTCAAACACAGAAGACCCGCTTCTTACAAACTGATCTGCTGTGTGTTGGTTCCTTTTAGGAAGTTGCATCTATGTTTAGATACAGCGAGGGAGAAACGCGTTTCTTCCAAAGCTGCGTTTGGACATTCCAGAGTGGATGGGAGAACAGGCTGTAAATGGAAATACCTTGCTCTAAAAGCAAAACGGAGCTATCTAGCAGAATGTTTGTCAATGTGTGCATTCAACTTCCAGAGTTACACTGATGTGTGTTTGCAGCAGTTCAGAAACACCTTCTTTGGAGAATGTAGAAACAGTCATTTCCAGCCCTAGAAACGCATATAAGAGTTAGCAGTAAGAATGCGTTTCAAACACAGAAGAACAGCTTCTTACAAACTGATCTGCTGTGTGTTGGTTCGTTTTAGGAAGTTGCATCTATGTTTAGATTCAGCGAGGGAGAAAAACGTTTCTTCCAAAAGCTGCGTTTGGACATTCCAGAGTGGATGAGAGAACAGGCTGTAACGGGAAATACCTTGTTCTAAAAGCAAAACGGAGCTATCTAGCAGAATGGTTGTCAATGTGTGCATTCAACTTCCAGAGTTACACTGATGTGTGTTTGCAGCAGTTCAGAAACCCTTTCTTTGGAGAATGTAGAAACAGTCATTTCCAGCCCTATAGACGCATAAAAGAGATAGCAGTAAGAATGCGTTTCAAACACAGAAGACTCGCTTCTTACAAACTGATCTGCTGTGTGTTGGTTCCTTTTAGGAAGTTGCATCTATGTTTAGATTCAGCGAGGGAGAAATGCGTTTCTTCCAAAAGCTGCGTTTGGACATTCCAGATTGGATGGGAGAAAAGGCTGTAAAGGGAAATACCTTACTCTAAAAGCAAAACGGAGCTATCTAGCAGAATGGTTGTCAATGTGTGCATTCAACTTCCAGAGTTATACTGATGTGTCTTTGCAGCAGTTCAGAAACCCTTTCTTTGCAGAATGTAGAAACAGTCATTTCCAGCCCTAGAGACGCATATAAGAGTTAGCAGTAAGAATGCGTTTCAAACACAGAAGACCCGGTTCTTACAAACTGATATGCTGTGTGTTGGTTCCTTTTAGGAAGTTGCATCTATGTTTAGATTCAGCGAGGGAGAAACGCGTTTCTTCCAAAAGCTGCGTTTGGATATTCCAGAGTGGATGGGAGAACAGGCTGTAAAGGGAAATAACTTGTTCTAAAAGCAAAACGGAGCTATCTAGCAGAATGGTTGTCAATGTGTGCATTCAACTTCCAGAGTTAAACTGATGTGTGTTTGCAGCAGTTCAGAAACCCTTTCTTTGGAGAATGTGGAAACAGTCATTTCCAGCCCTAGAGACGCATATAAGAGTTAGCAGTAAGAATGCGTTTCAAACACAGAAGACCCGCTTCTTACAAACTGATCTGCTGTTTGTTGGTTCCTTTTAGGAAGTTGCATCTATGTTTAGATTCAGCGAGGGAGAAACGCGTTTCTTCCAAAAGCTGCGTTTGGATATTCCAGAGTGGATAAGAGAACAGGCTGTAAAGGGAAATAACTTGTTCTAAAAGCAAAACGGAGCTATTTGGCAGAATGGTTGTCAATATGTGAATTCAACTTCCAGAGT
The DNA here is from genome assembly GCF_048565385.1 of Saimiri boliviensis. NCBI lineage: Eukaryota > Metazoa > Chordata > Mammalia > Primates > Cebidae > Saimiri > Saimiri boliviensis. The sequence continues at coordinate 57,561,286 of NC_133462.1, forward strand.
TAAACTGATGTGTGTTTGCAGCAGTTCAGAAAGCCTTTCTTTGCAGAATGTAGAAACAGTCATTTCCAGCCCTAGAGACGCATATAAGAGTTACCATTAAGAATGCGTTTAAAACACAGAAGACCCGCTTCTTACAAACTGATCTGCTGTGTGTTGGTTCCTTTTAGGAAGTTGCATCTATGTTTAGATTCAGCGAGGGAGAAACGCGTTTCTTCCAAAAGCTGCGTTTGGACATTCCAGAGTGGATGGGAGAACAGGCTGTAAAGGGAAATACCTTCTTCTAAAATCAAAACGGAGCTATCTAGCAGAATGGTTGTCAATGTGTGCATTCAACTTCCAGAGTTAAACTGATATGTGTTTGCAGCAGTTCAGAAACCCTTTCTTTGGAGAATGTAGAAACAGTCATTTCCAGCCCTAGAGACGCATATAAGGGTTAGCAGTAAGAATGCGTTTCAAACACAGAAGACCCGTTTCTTACAAACTGATCTGCTGTGTGTTGGTTCCTTTTAGGAAGTTGCATCTATGTTTAGATTCAGCGAGGGAGAAACGCGTTTCTTCCAAAAGCTGCATTTGGACATTCCAGAGTGGATGGGAGAACAGGCTGTAAAGAGAATTACCTTGCTCTAAAAGCAAAACGGAGCTATCTAACAGAATGGTTGTCAATGTGTGCATTCAACTTCCAGAGTTAAACTGATGTGTGTTTGCAGCAGTTCAGAAACCCTTTCTTTGCAGAATGTAGAAACAGTCATTTCCAGCCCTAGAGACGCATATAAGAGTTAGCAGTAAGAATGCGTTTCAAACACAGAAGACCCGCTTCTTACAAACTGATCTACTGTGCGTTGGTTCCTTTTAGGATGTTGCATCTATGTTTATATTCAGTGAAGGAGAAACGCGTTTCTTCCACAACCTGCGTTTGAACATTCCAGAGTGGATGGGAGAACAGGCTGTAAAGGGAAATACCTTGCTCTAAAAGCAAAACGAAGCTATCTAGCAGAATGTTTGTCAATGTGTGCATTCAACTTCCAGAGTTACACTGATGTGTGTTTGCAGCAGTTCAGAAACACCTTCTTTGGAGAATGTAGAAACAGTCATTTCCAGCCCTAGAAACGCATATAAGAGTTAGCAGTAAGAATGCGTTTCAAACACAGAAGAACCGCTTCTTACAAACTGATCTGCTGTGTGTTGGTTCCTTTTAGGAAGTTGCATCTATGTTTAGATTCAGCGAGGGAGAAAAGCGTTTCTTCCAAAAGCTGCGTTTGGACATTCCAGAGTGGATGAGAGAACAGGCTGTAACGGGAAATACCTTGTTCTAAAAGCAAAACGGAGCTATCTAGCAGAATGGTTTTCAATGTGTGCATTCAACTTCCAGAGTTAAACTGATGTGTGTTTGCAGCAGTTCAGAAACCCTTTCTTTGGAGAATGTAGAAACAGTCATTTCCAGCCCTAGAGACGCATATAAGGGTTAGCAGTAAGAATGCGTTTCAAACACAGAAGACCCGCTTCTTACAAACTGATCTGCTGTGTGTTGGTTCCTTTTAGGAAGTTGCATCTATGTTTAGATTCAGCGAGGGAGAAACGCGTTTCTTCCAAAAGCTGCATTTGGACATTCCAGAGTGGATGGGAGAACAGGCTGTAAAGAGAATTACATTGCTCTAAAAGCAAAACGGAGCTATCTAACAGAATGGTTGTCAATGTGTGCATTCAACTTCCAGAGTTAAACTGATGTGTGTTTGCAGCAGTTCAGAAACCCTTTCTTTGGAGAATGTAGAAACAGTCATTTCCAGCCCTAGAGACGCATATAAGAGTTAGCAGTAAGAATGCGTTTCAAACACAGAAGACCCGCTTCTTACAAACTGATCTGCTGTGCGTTGGTTCCTTTTAGGATGTTGCATCTATGTTTATATTCAGTGAGGGAGAAACGCGTTTCTTCCAAAACCTGCGTTTGAACATTCCAGAGTGGATGGGAGAACAGGCTGTAAAGGGAAATACCTTGCTCTAAAAGGAAAACGGAGCTATCTAGCAGAATGTTTGTCAATGTGTGCATTCAACTTCCAGAGTTACACTGATGTGTGTTTGCAGCAGTTCAGAAACACCTTCTTTGGAGAATGTAGAAACAGTCATTTCCAGCCCTAGAAACGCATATAAGAGGTGGCAGTAAGAATGCGTTTCAAACACAGAAGAACCGTTTCTTACAAACTGATCTGCTGTGTGTTGGTTCGTTTTAGGAAGTTGCATCTATGTTTAGATTCAGCGAGGGAGAAAAGCGTTTCTTCCAAAAGCTGCGTTTGGACATTCCAGAGTGGATGAGAGAACAGGCTGTAACGGGAAATACCTTGTTCTAAAAGCAAAACGGAGCTACCTAGCAGAATGGTTGTCAATGTGTGCATTCAACTTCCAGAGTAACACTGATGTGTGTTTGCAGCAGTTCAGAAACCCTTTCTTTGGAGAATGTAGAAACAGTCATTTCCAGCCCTAGAGACGCATATAAGGGTTAGCAGTAAGAATGCGTTTCAAACACAGAAGACCCGCTTCTTACAAACTGATCTGCTGTGTGTTGGTTCCTTTTAGAAAGTTGCATCTATGTTTAGATTCAGCGAGGGAGAAACGCGTTTTTTCCAAAAGCTGCTTTTGGATATTCCAGAGTGGATGGTAGAACAGGCTGTAAAGGGAAATAACTTGTTCTAAAAGCAAAACGGAGCTATCTAGCAGAATGGTTGACAATGTGTGCATTCACCTTCCAGAGTTAAAATGATGTGTGTTTGCAGCAGTTCAGAAACCCTTTCTTTGGAGAATGTAGAAACCGTCATTTCCAGCCCTATAGACGCATATAAGAGATAGCAGTAAGAATGCGTTTCAAACACAGAAGACCCGCTTCTTACAAACTGATCTGCTATGTGTTGGTTCCTTTTAGGAAGTTGCATCTATGTTTAGATTCATCGAGGGAGAAATGCGTTTCTTCCAAAAGCTGCGTTTGGACATTCCAGAGTGGATGGGAGAAAAGGTTGTAAAGGAAAATACCTTACTGTAAAAGAAAAACGCAGCTATCTAGCAGAATGGTTGTCAATGTGTGCATTCAACTTCCAGAGTTAAACTGATGTGTCTTTGCAGCAGTTCAGAAATCCTTTCTTTGCAGAATGTAGAAACAGTCATTTCCAGCCCTAGAGACGCATATAAGAGTTAGCAGTAAGAATGCGTTTCAAACACAGAAGACCCGCTTCTTACAAACTGATCTGCTGTGCGTTGGTTCCTTTTAGGATGTTGCATCTATGTTTATATTCAGTGAGGGAGAAACGCGTTTCTTCCAAGACCTGCGTTTGAACATTCCAGAGTGGATTTGAGAACACGCTGTAAAGGGAAATACCTTGCTCTAAAAGCAAAACGGAGCTATCTAGCAGAATGTTTGTCAATGTGTGCATTCAACTTCCAGAGTTACACTGATGTGTGTTTGCAGCAGTTCAGAAACACCTTCTTTGGAGAATGTAGAAACAGTCATTTCCAGCCCTAGAAACGCATATAAGAGTTAGCAGTAAGAATGCGTTTCAAACACAGAAGAACCGCTTCTTACAAACTGATCTGCTGTGTGTTGGTTCTTTTTAGGAAGTTGCATCTATGTTTAGATTCAGCGAGGGAGAAAAGCGTTTCTTCCAAAAGCTGCGTTTGGACATTCCAGAGTGGATGAGAGAACAGGCTGTAACGGGAAATACATTGTTCTAAAAGCAAAACGGAGCTATCTAGCAGAATGGTTGTCAATGTGTGCATTCAACTTCCTGAGTTAAACTGATGTGTCTTTGCAGCAGTTCAGAAACCCTTTCTTTGCAGAATGTAGAAACAGTCATTTCCAGCCCTAGAGACGCATATAAGAGTTAGCAGTAAGAATGCGTTTCAAACACAGAAGACCCGCTTCTTACAAACTGATCTGCTGAGTGTTGGTTCCTTTTAGGAAGTTGCATCTATGTTTAGATTCAGCGAGGGAGAAATGCGTTTCTTCCAAAAGCTGCGTTTGGACATTCCAGAGTGGGTGGGAGAACAGGCTGTAAATGGAAATACCTTGCTCTAAAAGCAAAACGGAGCTATCTAGCAGAATGGTTATCAATGTGTTCATTCAACTTCCAGAGGTAAACTGATGTGTGTTTGCAGCAGTTCAGAAACCCTTTCTTTGGAGAATGTAGAAACAGTCATTTCCAGCCCTAGAGACTCATATAAGAGTTAGCAGTAAGAATGCGTTTCAAACACAGAAAACCCGCTTCTTACAAACTGATCTGCTGTTTGTTGGTTCCTTTTAGGAAGTTGCATCTATGTTTAGATTCAGCGAGGGAGAAACCCGTTTCTTCCAAAAGCTGCGTTTGGACATTCCAGAGTGGATGGGAGAACAGGCTGTAAAGGGAAATACCTTCCTCTAAAAGCAAAACGGAGCTATCTAGCAGAATGGTTGTCAATGTGTGCATTCAACTTCCAGAGTTAAACTGATGTGTGTTTGCAGCAGTTCAGAAACCCTTTCTTTGGAGAATGTAGAAACAGTCATTTCCAGCCCTAGAGACGCATATAAGGGTTAGCAGTAAGAATGCGTTTCAAACACAGAAGACCCGCTTCTTACAAACTGATCTGCTGTGTGTTGGTTCCTTTTAGGAAGTTGCATCTATGTTTAGATTCAGCGAGGGAGAAACGCGTTTTTTCCAAAAGCTGCGTTTGGATATTCCAGAGTGGATGGTAGAACAGGCTGTAAAGGGAAATAACTTGTTCTAAAAGCAAAACGGAGCTATCTAGCAGAATGGTTGACAATGTGTGCATTCACCTTCCAGAGTTAAAATGATGTGTGTTTGCAGCAGTTCAGAAACCCTTTCTTTGCAGAATGTAGAAACAGTCATTTCCAGCCCTAGAGACGCATATAAGAGTTAGCAGTAAGAATGCGTTTCAAACACAGAAGACCCGGTTCTTACAAACTGATCTGCTGTGTGTTGGTTCCTTTTAGGAAGTTGCATCTATGTTTAGATTCAGCGAGGGAGAAAAGCGTTTCTTCCAAAAGCTGCGTTTGGACATTCCAGAGTGGATGAGAGAACAGGCTGTAACGGGAAATAAATTGTTCTAAAAGCAAAACGGAGCTATCTAGCTGAATGGTTGTCAATGTGTGCATTCAACTTCCAGAGTTAAACTGATGAGTGTTTGCAGCAGTTCAGAAACCCTTTCTTTGAAGAATGTAGAAACAGTCATTTCCAGCCCTAGAGACGCATATAAGGGTTAGCAGTAAGAATGCGTTTCAAACACAGAAGACCCGCTTCTTACAAACTGATCTGCTGTGTGTTGGTTCCTTTTAGGAAGTTGCATCTATGTTTAGATTCAGCGAGGGAGAAAAGCGTTTCTTCCAAAAGCTGCGTTTGGACATTCCAGAGTGGATGAGAGAACAGGCTGTAACGGGAAATACCTTGTTCTAAAAGCAAAACGGAGCTATCTAGCAGAATGGTTGTCAATGTGTGCATTCAACTTCCAGAGTTAAACTGATGAGTGTTTGCAACAGTTCAGAAACCCTTTCTTTGGAGAATGTAGAAACAGTCATTTCCAGCCCTAGAGACGCATATAAGGGTTAGCAGTAAGAATGCGTTTCAAACACAGAAGACCCGCTTCTTACAAACTGATCTGCTGTGTGTTGGTTCCTTTTAGGAAGTTGCATCTATGTTTAGATTCAGCGAGGGAGAAACGCGTTTCTTCCAAAAGCTGCATTTGGACATTCCAGAGTGGATGGGAGAACAGGCTGTAAAGAGAATTACATTGCTCTAAAAGCAAAACGGAGCTATCTAACAGAATGGTTGTCAATGTGTGCATTCAACTTCTAGAGTTAAACTGATGTGTGTTTGCAGCAGTTCAGAAACCCTTTCTTTGGAGAATGTAGAAACAGTCATTTCCAGCCCTAGAGACGCATATAAGAGTTAGCAGTAAGAATGCGTTTCAAACACAGAAGACCTGCTTCTTACAAACTGATCTGCTGTGCGTTGGTTAATTTTAGGATGTTGCATCTATGTTTATATTCAGTGAGGGAGAAACGCGTTTCTTCCAAAACCTGCGTTTGAACATTCCAGAGTGGATGGGAGAACAGGCTGTAAAGGGAAATACCTTGCTCTAAAAGCAAAACGGAGCTATCTAGCAGAATGTTTGTCAATGTGTGCATTCAACTTCCAGAGTTACACTGATGTGTGTTTGCAGCAGTTCAGAAACACCTTCTTTGGAGAATGTAGAAACAGTCATTTCCAGCCCTAGAGACGCATTTAAGAGTTAGCAGTAAGAATGCGTTTCAAACACAGAAGAACCGCTTCTTACAAACTGATCTGCTGTGTGTTGGTTCGTTTTAGGAAGTTGCATCTATGTTTAGATTCAGCGAGGGAGAAAAGCGTTTCTTCCAAAAGCTGCGTTTGGACATTCCAGAGTGGATGAGAGAACAGGCTGTAACGGGAAATACCTTGTTCTAAAAGCAAAACGGAGCTACCTAGCAGAATGGTTGTCAATGTGTGCATTCAACTTCCAGAGTAACACTGATGTGTGTTTGCAGCAGTTCAGAAACCCTTTCTTTGGAGAATGTAGAAACAGTCATTTCCAGCCCTAGAGACGCATATAAGAGATAGCAGTAAGAATGCGTTTCAAACACAGAAGACTCGCTTCTTACAAACTGATCTGCTGTGTGTTGGTTCCTTTTAGGAAGTTGCATCTATGTTTAGATTCAGCGAGGGAGAAATGCGTTTCTTCCAAAAGCTGCGTTTGGACATTCCAGAGTGGATGGGAGAAAAGGCTGTAAAGGGAAATACCTTACTCTAAAAGCCAAACGGAGCTATCTAGCAGAATGGTTGTCAATGTGTGCATTCAACTTCCTGAGTTAAACTGATGTGTCTTTGCAGCAGTTCAGAAACCCTTTCTTTGCAGAATGTAGAAACAGTCATTTCCAGCCCTAGAGACGCATATAAGAGTTAGCAGTAAGAATGCGTTTCAAACACAGAAGACCCGCTTCTTACAAACTGATCTGCTGAGTGTTGGTTCCTTTTAGGAAGTTGCATCTATGTTTAGATTCAGCGAGGGAGAAATGCGTTTCTTCCAAAAGCTGCGTTTGGACATTCCAGAGTGGGTGGGAGAACAGGCTGTAAATGAAAATACATTGCTCTAAAAGCAAAACGGAGCTATCTAGCAGAATGGTTATCAATGTGTTCATTCAACTTCCAGAGGTAAACTGATGTGTGTTTGCAGCAGTTCAGAAACCCTTTCTTTGGAGAATGTAGAAACAGTCATTTCCAGCCCTAGAGACTCATATAAGAGTTAGCAGTAAGAATGCGTTTCAAACACAGAAGACCGCTTCTTACAAACTGATCTGCTGTTTGTTGGTTCCTTTTAGGAAGTTGCATCTATGTTTAGATTCAGCGAGGGAGAAACGCGTTTCTTCCAAAAGCTGCGTTTGGACATTCCAGAGTGGATGGGAGAACAGGCTGTAAAGGGAAATACCTTCTTCTAAAAGCAAAACGGAGCTATCTAGCAGAATGGTTGTCAATGTGTGCATTCAACTTCCAGAGTTACACTGATGTGTGTTTGCAGCAGTTCAGAAACCCTTTCTTTGGAGAATGTAGAAACAGTCATTTCCAGCCCTAGAGACGCATATAAGAGTTAGCAGTAAGAATGCGTTTCAAACACAGAAGACCCGCTTCTTACAAACTGATCTGCTCTGCGTTGGTTCCTTTTAGGATGTTGCATCTATGTTTATATTCAGTGAGGGAGAAACGCGTTTCTTCCAAAACCTGCGTTTGAACATTCCAGAGTGGATGGGAGAACAGGCTGTAAAGGGAAATACCTTGCTCTAAAAGCAAAAAGGAGCTATCTAGCAGAATGTTTGTCAATGTGTGCATTCAACTTCCAGAGTTACACTGATGTGTGTTTGCAGCAGTTCAGAAACACCTTCTTTGGAGAATGTAGAAACAGTCATTTACAGCCCTAGAAACGCATATAAGAGTTAGCAGTAAGAATGCGTTTCAAACACAGAAGAACCGTTTCTTACAAACTGATCTGCTGTGTGTTGGTTCGTTTTAGGAAGTTGCATCTATGTTTAGATTCAGCGAGGGAGAAAAGCGTTTCTTCCAAAAGCTGCGTTTGGACATTCCAGAGTGGATGAGAGAACAGGCTGTAATGGGAAATACCTTGTTCTAAAAGCAAAACGGAGCTACCTAGCAGAATGGTTGTCAATGTGCGCATTCAACTTCCAGAGTAACACTGATGTGTGTTTGCAGCAGTTCAGAAACCCTTTCTTTGGAGAATGTAGAAACAGTCATTTCCAGCCCTAGAGACGCATATAAGGGTTAGCAGTAAGAATGCCTTTCAAACACAGAAGACCCGCTTCTTACAAACTGATCTGCTGTGTGTTGGTTCCTTTTAGAAAGTTGCATCTATGTTTAGATTCAGCGAGGGAGAAACGCGTTTTTTCCAAAAGCTGCGTTTGGATATTCCAGAGTGGATGGTAGAACAGGCTGTAAAGGAAAATAACTTGTTCTAAAAGCAAAACGGAGCTATCTAGCAGAATGGTTGACAATGTGTGCATTCACCTTCCAGAGTTAAAATGATGTGTGTTTGCAGCAGTTCAGAAACACTTTCTTTGGAGAATGTAGAAACAGTCATCTCCAGCCTTAGAGACGCATATAAGAGTTAGCAGTAAGAATGCGTTTCAAACACAGAAGACCCGCTTCTTACAAACTGATCTGCTGTGCGTTGGTTCCTTTTAGGATGTTGCATCTATGTTTATATTCAGTGAGGGAGAAACGCGTTTCTTCCAAAACCTGCGTTTGAACATTCCAGAGTGGATGGGAGAACAGGCTGTAAAGGGAAATACCTTGCTGTAAAAGCAAAACGGAGCTATCTAGCAGAATGTTTGACAATTTGTGCATTCAACTTCCAGAGTTACACTGATGTGTGTTTGCAGCAGTTCAGAAACACCTACTTTGGAGAATGTAGAAACAGTCATTTCCAGCCCTAGAAACGCATATAAGAGTTAGCAGTAAGAATGCGTTTCAAACACAGAAGAACCGCTTCTTACAAACTGATCTGCTGTTTGTTGGTTCGTTTTAGGAAGTTGCATCTATGTTTAGATTCAGCGAGAGAGAAAAGCGTTTCTTCCAAAAGCTGCGTTTGGACATTCCAGAGTGGATGAGAGAACAGGCTGTAAAGGGAAATACCTTGTTCTTAAAGCAAAACGGAGCTATCTAGCAGAATGGTTGTCAATGTGTGCATTCAACTTCCAGAGTTACACTGATGTGTGTTTGCAGCAGTTCAGAAACCCTTTCTTTGGAGAATGTAGAAACAGTCATTTCCAGCCCTATAGACGCATATAAGAGATAGCAGTAAGAATGCGTTTCAAACACAGAAGACTCGCTTCTTACAAACTGATCTGCTGTGTGTTGGTTCCTTTTAGGAAGTTGCATCTATGTTTAGATTCAGCGAGGGAGAAATGCGTTTCTTCCAAAAGCTGCGTTTGGACATTCCAGAGTGGATGGGAGAAAAGGCTGTAAAGGGAAATACCTTACTCTAAAAGCAAAACGGAGCTATCTAGCAGAATGGTTGTCAATGTGTGCATTCAACTTCCAGAGTTAAACTGATGTGTCTTTGCAGCAGTTCAGAAAGCCTTTCTTTGCAGAATGTAGAAACAGTCATTTCCAGCCCTAGAGACGCATATAAGAGTTAGCAGTAAGAATGCGTTTCAAACACAGAAGACCCGCTTCTTACAAACTGATCTGCTGTGTGTTGGTTCCTTTTAGGAAGTTGCATCTATGTTTAGATTCAGCGAGGGAGAAACGCGTTTCTTCCAAAAGCTGCGTTTGGATATTCCAGAGTGGATGGTAGAACAGGCTGTAAAGGGAAATAACTTGTTCTAAAAGCAAAACGGAGCTATCTAGCAGAATGGTTGTCAATGTGTGCATTCAACATCCAGAGTTAAACTGATGTGTGTTTGCAGCAGTTCAGAAACCCTTTCTTTGGAGAATGTAGAAACAGTCATTTCCAGCCCTAGAGACGCATATAAGAGTTAGTAGTAAGAATGCGTTTCAAACACAGAAGACCCGCTTCTTACAAACTGATCTGCTGAGTGTTGGTTCCTTTTAGGAAGTTGCATCTATGTTTAGATTCAGCGAGGGAGAAATGCGTTTCTTCCAAAAGCTGCGTTTGGACATTCCAGAGTGGGTGGGAGAACAGGCTGTAAATGGAAATACCTTGCTCTAAAAGCAAAACGGAGCAATCTAGCAGAATGGTTATCAATGTGTGCATTCAACTTCCAGAGGTAAACTGATGTGTGTTTGCAGCAGTTCAGAAACCCTTTCTTTGGAGAATGTAGAAACAGTCATTTCCAGCCCTAGAGACGCATATAAGAGTTAGCAGTAAGAATGCGTTTCAAACACAGAAGACCCGCTTCTTACAAACTGATCTGCTGTGTGTTGGTTCCTTTTAGGAAGTTGCATCTATGTTTAGATTCAGCGAGGGAGAAACGCGTTTCTTCCAAAAGCTGCGTTTGGACATTCCAGAGTGGATGGGAGAACAGGCTGTAAAGAGAAATACCTTGCTCTAAAAGCAAAACGGAGCTATCTAGCAGAATGGTTGTCAATGTGTGCATTCAACTTCCAGAGGTAAACTGATGTGTCTTTGCAGCAATTCAGAAACCCTTTCTTTGCAGAATGTAGAAACAGTCATTTCCAGCCCTAGAGACAATTATAAGAGTTAGCAGTAAGAATGCGTTTCAAACACAGAAGACCCGGTTCTTACAAACCGATCTGCTGTTTGTTGGTTCCTTTTAGGAAGTTGCATCTATGTTTAGATTCAGCGAGGGAGAAACGCGTTTCTTCCAAAAGCTGCGTTTGAATATTCCAGAGTGGATAAGAGAACAGGCTGTAAAGGGAAATAACTTGTTCTAAAAGCAAAACGGAGCTATTTGGCAGAATGGCTGTCAATGTGTGCATTCAACTTCCAGAGTTAAACTGATGTGTGTTTGCAGCAGTTCAGAAAGCCTTTCTTTGCAGAATGTAGAAACAGTCATTTCCAGCCCTAGAGACGCATATAAGAGTTAGCATTAAGAATGCGTTTCAAACACAGAAGACCCGCTTCTTACAAACTGATCTGCTGTGTGTTGGTTCCTTTTAGGAAGTTGCATCTATGTTTAGATTCAGCGAGGGAGAAACGCGTTTCTTCCAAAAGCTGCGTATGGACATTCCAGAGTGGATGGGAGAACAGGCTGTAAAGGGAAATACCTTCTTCTAAAAGCAAAACAAAGCTATCTAGCAGAATGGTTGTCAATGTGTGCACTCAACGTCCAGAGTTACATTGATGTGTGTTGGCAGCAGGTCAGAAACCCGTTCTTTGGAGAATGTAGAAAGAGTCATTTCCAGCCCTAGAGACGCATATAAGAGTTAGCAGTAAGAATGCGTTTCAAACACAGAAGACCCGCTTCTTACAAACTGATCTGCTGAGTGTTGGTTCCTTTTAGGAAGTTGCATCTATGTTTAGATTCAGCGAGGGAGAAATGCGTTTCTTCCAAAAGCTGCGTTTGGACATTCCAGAGTGGGTGGGAGAACAGGCTGTAAATGGAAATACCTTGCTCTAAAAGCAAAACGGAGCTATCTAGCAGAATGGTTATCAATGTGTGCTTTCAACTTCCAGAGGTAAACTGATGTGTGTTTGCAGCAGTGCAGAAACCCTTTCTTTGGAGAATGTAGAAACAGTCATTTCCAGCCCTAGAGACGCATATAAGGGTTAGCAGTAAGAATGCGTTTCAAACACAGAAGACCGGCTTCTTACAAACTGATCTGCTGTGTGTTGGTTCCTTTTAGGATGCTGCATCTATGTTTAGTTTCAGCGAGGGAGAAACGCGTTTCTTCCAAAAGCTGCGTTTGGATATTACAGAGTGGATGGGAGAACAGGCTGTAAAGAGAAATACCTTGCTCTAAAAGCAAAACGGAGCTATCTAGCAGAATGGTTGTCAATGTTTGCATTCAACTTCCAGAGTTAAACTGATGTGTGTTTGCAGCAGTTCAGAAAGCCTTTCTTTGCAGAATGTAGAAACAGTCATTTCCAGCCATAGAGACGCATATAAGAGTTAGCATTAAGAATGCATTTCAAACACAGAAGACCCGCTTCTTACAAACTGATCTGCTGTGTGTTGGTTCCTTTTAGGAAGTTGCATCTATGTTTAGATTCAGCGAGGGAGAAACGCGTTTTTTCCAAAAGCTGCGTTTGGACATTCCAGAGTGGATGGGAGAACAGGCTGTAAAGAGAAATACCTTGCTCTAAAAGCAAAACGGGGCTATCTAACAGAATGGTTGTCAATGTGTGCATTCAACTTCCAGAGTTAAACTGATGTGTCTTTGCAGCAGTTCAGAAACCCTTTCTTTGGAGAATGTAGAAACAGTCATTTCCAGCCCTAGAGACGCATATAAGAGTTAGCAGTAAGAATGCGTTTCAAACACAGAAGACCCGCTTCTTACAAACTGATCTGCTGTGCGTTGGTTCCTTTTAGGAAGTTGCATCTATGTTCAGATTCAGTGAGGGAGAAACGCGTTTCTTCCAAAACCTGCGTTTGAACATTCCAGAGTGGAAGGGAAAACAGGCTGTAAAGGGAAATACCTTGCTCTAAAAGCAAAACAAAGCTATGTAGCAGAATGGTTGTCAATGTGTGCATTCAACTTCCAGAGTTACACTGATGTGTGTTTGCAGCAGTTCAGAAACCCTTTCTTTGGAGAATGTAGAAACAGTCATTTCCAGCCCTATAGACGCATATAAGAGATAGCAGTAAGAATGCGTTTCAAACACAGAAGACTCGCTTCCTACAAACTGATCTGCTGTGTGTTGGTTCCTTTTAGGAAGTTGCATCTATGTTTAGATTCATCGAGGGAGAAATGCGTTTCTTCCAAAAGCTGCGTTTGGACATTCCAGAGTGGATGGGAGAAAAGGCTGTAAAGGGAAATACCTTACTCTAAAAGCAAAACGGAGCAATCTAGCAGAATGGTTGTCAATGTGTGCATTCAACTTCCAGAGTTACACTGATGTGTCTTTGCAGCAGTTCAGAAACCCTTTCTTTGCAGAATGTAGAAACAGTGATTTCCTGCCCTAGAGACGCATATAAGAGTTAGCAGTAAGAATGCGTTTCAAACACAGAAGACCCGGTTCTTACAAACTGATCTGCTGTGTGTTGGTTCCTTTTAGGAAGTTGCATCTATGTTTAGATTCAGCGAGGGAGAAAGGCGTTTCTTCCAAAAGCTGCGTTTGGATATTCCAGAGTGGATGGGAGAACAGGCTGTAAAGGGAAATAACTTGTTCTAAAAGCAAAACGGAGCTATCTAGCAGAATGGTTGTCAATGTGTGCATTCAACTTCCAGAGTTAAACTGATGTGTCTTTGCAGCAGTTCAGAAACCCTTTCTTTGGAGAATGTAGAAACAGTCATTTCCAGCCCTATAGACGCATATAAGAGATAGCAGTAAGAATGCGTTTCAAACACAGAAGACTCGCTTCTTACAAACTGATCTGCTGTGTGTTGGTTCCTTTTAGGAAGTTGCATCTATGTTTAGATTCAGCGAGGGAGAAATGCGTTTCTTCCAAAAGCTGCGTTTGGACATTCCAGAGTGGATGGGAGAAAAGGCTGTAAAGGGAAATACCTAACTCTAAAAGCAAAACGGAGCTATCTAGCAGAATGGTTGTCAATGTGTGCATTCAACTTCCAGAGTTAAACTGATGTGTCTTTGCAGCAGTTCAGAAACCCTTTCTTTGCAGAATGTAGAAACAGTCATTTCCAGCCCTAGAGACGCATATAAGAGTTAGCAGTAAGAATGCGTTTCAAACACAGAAGACCCGGTTCTTACAAACTGATCTGCTGTGTGTTGGTTCCTTTTAGGAAGTTGCATCTATGTTTAGATTCAGCGAGGGAGAAAGGCGTTTCTTCCAAAAGCTGCGTTTGGATATTCCAGAGTGGATGGGAGAACAGGCTGTAAAGGGAAATAACTAGTTCTAAAAGCAAAACGGAGCTATCTAGCAGAATGGTTGTCAATGTGTGCATTCAACTTCCAGAGTTAAACTGATGTGTGTTTGCAGCAGTTCAGAAACCCTTTCTTTGGAGAATGTAGAAACAGTCATTTCCAGCCCTAGAGACGAATATAAGAGTTAGCAGTAAGAATGCGTTTCAAACACAGAAGACCCGCTTCTTACAAACTGATCTGCTGAGTGTTGGTTCCTTTTAGGAAGTTGCATCTATGTTTAGATTCAGCGAGGGAGAAATGCGTTTCTTCCAAAAGCTGCGTTTGGACATTCCAGAGTGGGTGGGAGAACAGGCTGTAAATGGAAATACCTTGCTCTAAAAGCAAAACGGAGCTATCTATCAGAATGGTTATCAATGTGTGCATTCAACTTCCAGAGGTAAACTGATGTGTGTTTGCAGCAGTTCAGAAACCCTTTCTTTGGAGAATGTAGAAACAGTCATTTCCAGCCCTAGAGACGCATATAAGAGTTAGCAGTAAGAATGCGTTTCAAACACAGAAGACCCGCTTCTTACAAACTGATCTGCTGTGTGTTGGTTCCTTTTAGGAAGTTGCATCTATGTTTAGATTCAGCGAGGGAGAAACGCGTTTCTTCCAAAAGCTGCGTTTGGACATTCCAGAGTAGATGGGAGAACAGGCTGTAAAGAGAAATACCTTGCTCTAAAAGCAAAACGGAGCTATCTAACAGAATGGTTGTCAATGTGTGCATTAAACTTCCAGAGGTAAACTGATGTGTCTTTGCAGCAATTCAGAAACCCTTTCTTTGCAGAATGTAGAAACAGTCATTTCCAGCCCTAGAGACAATTATAAGAGTTAGCAGTAAGAATGCGTTTCAAACACAGAAGACCCGCTTCTTACAAACTGATCTGCTGTTTGTTGGTTCCTTTTAGGAAGTTGCATCTATGTTTAGATTCAGCGAGCGAGAAACGCGTTTCTTCCAAAAGCTGCGTTTGGATATTCCAGAGTGGATAAGAGAACAGGCTGTAAAGGGAAATAACTTGTTCTAAAAGCAAAACGGAGCTATTTGGCAGAATGGTTGTCAATGTGTGCATTCAACTTCCAGAGTTAAACTGATGTGTGTTTGCAGCAGTTCAGAAAGCCTTTCTTTGCAGAATGTAGAAACAGTCATTTCCAGCCCTAGAGACGCATATAAGAGTTAGCATTAAGAATGCGTTTCAAACACAGAAGACCCGCTTCTTACAAACTGATCTGCTGTGTGTTGGTTCCTTTTAGGAAGTTGCATCTATGTTTAGATTCAGCGAGGGAGAAAGGCGTTTCTTCCAAAAGCTGCGTTTGGACATTCCAGAGTGGATGGGAGAACAGGCTGTAAAGGGAAATACCTTCTTCTAAAAGCAAAACGGAGCTATCTAGCAGAATGGTTGTCAATGTGTGCATTCAACTTCCAGAGTTAAACTGATGTGTGTTTGCAGCAGTTCAGAAACCCTTTCTTTGGAGAATGTAGAAACAGTCATTTCCAGCCCTAGAGACGCATATAAGAGTTAGCAGTAAGAATGCGTTTCAAACACAGAAGACCCGCTTCTTACAAACTGATCTGCTGTGTGTTGGTTCCTTTTAGGAAGTTGCATCTATGTTTAGATTCAGCGAGGGAGAAACGCGTTTTTTCCAAAAGCTGCGTTTGGATATTCCAGAGTGGATGGTAGAACAGGCTGTAAAGGGAAATAACTTGTTCTAAAAGCAAAACGGAGCTATCTAGCAGAATGGTTGTCAATGTGTGCATTCACCTTCCAGAGTTAAACTGATGTGTGTTTGCAGCAGTTCAGAAACCCTTTCTTTGGAGAATGTAGAAACAGTCATTTCCAGCCCTATAGACGCATATAAGAGATAGCAGTAAGAATGCGTTTAAAACACAGAAGACCCGCTTCTTACAAACTGATCTGCTATGGGTTGGTTCCTTTTAGGAAGTTGCATCTATGTTTAGATTCATCGAGGGAGAAATGCGTTTCTTCCAAAAGCTGCGTTTGGACATTCCAGAATGGATGGGAGAAAAGGCTGTAAAGGGAAATACCTTACTCTAAAAGCAAAACGCAGCTATCTAGCAGAATGGTTGTCAATGTGTGCATTCAACTTCCAGAGTTAAACTGATGTGTCTTTGCAGCAGTTCAGAA
The DNA here is from genome assembly GCF_048565385.1 of Saimiri boliviensis. Classification (NCBI taxonomy): domain Eukaryota; kingdom Metazoa; phylum Chordata; class Mammalia; order Primates; family Cebidae; genus Saimiri; species Saimiri boliviensis. Next base: position 57,577,437 of record NC_133462.1, read on the forward strand.
ACGCTTTCTTTGCAGAATGTAGAAACAGTCATTTCCAGCCATAGAGACGCATATAAGAGTTAGCAGTAAGAATGCGTTTCAAACACAGAAGACCCGCTTCTTACAAACTGATCTGCTGTGCGTTGGTTCCTTTTAGGATGTTGCATCTATGTTTATATTCAGTGAGGGAGAAACGCGTTTCTTCCAAAACCTGCGTTTGAACATTCCAGAGTGGATGGGAGAACAGGCTGTAAAGGGAAATACCTTGCTCTAAAAGCAAAACGGAGCTATCTAGCAGAATGTTTGTCAATGTGTGCATTCAACTTCCAGAGTTACACTGATGTGTGTTTGCAGCAGTTCAGAAACACCTTCTTTGGAGAATGTAGAAACAGTCATTTCCAGCCCTAGAAACGCATATAAGAGTTAGCAGTAAGAATGCTTTTCAAACACAGAAGAACCGCTTCTTACAAACTGATCTGCTGTGTGTTGGTTCGTTTTAGGAAGTTGCATCTATGTTTAGATTCAGCGAGGGAGAAAAGCGTTTCTTCCAAAAGCTGCGTTTGGACATTCCAGAGTGGATGAGAGAACAGGCTGTAACGGGAAATACTTTGTTCTAAAAGCAAAACGGAGCTATCTAGCAGAATGGTTGTCAATGTGTGCATTCAACTTCCAGAGTTACACTGATGTGTGTTTGCAGCAGTTCAGAAACCCTTTCTTTGGAGAATGTAGAAACAGTCATTTCCAGCCCTATAGACGCATATAAGAGATAGCAGTAAGAATGCGTTTCAAACACAGAAGACTCGCTTCTTACAAACTGATCTTCTGTGTGTTGGTTCCTTTTAGGAAGTTGCATCTATGTTTAGATTCAGCGAGGGAGAAATGCGTTTCTTCCAAAAGCTGCGTTTGGACATTCCAGAGTGGATGGGAGAAAAGGCTGTAAAGGGAAATACCTAACTCTAAAAGCAAAACGGAGCTATCTAGCAGAATGGTTGTCAATGTGTGCATTCAACTTCCAGAGTTAAACTGATGTGTCTTTGCAGCAGTTCAGAAACCCTTTCTTTGCAGAATGTAGAAACAGTCATTTCCAGCCCTAGAGACGCATATAAGAGTTAGCAGTAAGAATGCGTTTCAAACACAGAAGACCCGGTTCTTACAAACTGATCTGCTGTGTTTTGGTTCCTTTTAGGAAGTTGCATCTATGTTTAGATTCACCGAGGGAGAAAGGCGTTTCTTCCAAAAGCTGCGTTTGTATATTCCAGAGTGGATGGGAGAACAGGCTGTAAAGGGAAATAACTAGTTCTAAAAGCAAAACGGAGCTATCTAGCAGAATGGTTGTCAATGTGTGCATTCAACTTCCAGAGTTAAACTGATGTGTGTTTGCAGCAGTTCAGAAACCCTTTCTTTGGAGAATGTAGAAACAGTCATTTCCAGCCCTAGAGACGAATATAAGAGTTAGCAGTAAGAATGCGTTTCAAACACAGAAGACCCGCTTCTTACAAACTGATCTGCTGAGTGTTGGTTCCTTTTAGGAAGTTGCATCTATGTTTAGATTCAGCGAGGGAGAAATGCGTTTCTTCCAAAAGCTGCGTTTGGACATTCCATAGTGGGTGGGAGAACAGGCTGTAAATGGAAATACCTTGCTCTAAAAGCAAAACGGAGCTATCTATCAGAATGATTATCAATGTGTGCATTCAACTTCCAGAGTTAAACTGATGTGTCTTTGCAGCAGTTCAGAAACCCTTTCTTTGGAGAATGTAGAAACAGTCATTTCCAGCCCTAGAGACGCATATAAGAGTTAGCAGGAAGAATGCGTTTCAAACACAGAAGACCCGCTTCTTACAAACTGATCTGCTGTGTGTTGGTTCCTTTTAGGAAGTTGCATCTATGTTTAGATTCAGCGAGGGAGAAACGCGTTTCTTCCAAAAGCTGCGTTTGGACATTCCAGAGTGGATGGGAGAACAGGCTGTAAAGAGAAATACCTTGCTCTAAAAGCAAAACGGAGCTATCTAGCAGAATGGTTGTCAATGTGTGCATTCAACTTCCAGAGGTAAACTGATGTGTCTTTGCAGCAATTCAGAAACCCTTTCTTTGCAGAATGTAGAAACAGTCATTTCCAGCCCTAGAGACAATTATAAGAGTTAGCAGTAAGAATGCGTTTCAAACACAGAAGACCCGCTTCTTACAAACTGATCTGCTGTTTGTCGGTTCCTTTTAGGAAGTTGCATCTATGTTTAGATTCAGCGAGGGAGAAACGCGTTTCTTCCAAAAGCTGCGTTTGGATATTCCAGAGTGGATAAGAGAACAGGCTGTAAAGGGAAATAACTTGTTCTAAAAGCAAAACGGAGCTATTTGGCAGAATGGTTGTCAATGTGTGCATTCAACTTCCAGAGTTAAACTGATGTGTGTTTGCAGCAGTTCAGAAACCCTTTCTTTGGAGAATGTAGAAACAGTCATTTCCAACCCTAGAGACGCATATAAGAGTTAGCAGTAAGAATGCGTCTCAAACACAGAAGACCCGCTTCTTACAAACTGATCTGCTGTGCGTTGGTTCCTTTTAGGATGTTGCATCTATGTTTATATTCAGTGTGGGAGAAACGCGTTTCTTCCAAAACCTGCGTTTGAACATTCCAGAGTGGATGGGAGAACAGGCTGTAAAGGGAAATACCTTGCTCTAAAAGCAAAACGGAGCTATCTAACAGAATGGTTGTCAATGTGTGCATTCAACATCCAGAGTTACACTGATGTGTGTTTGCAGCAGTTCAGAAACACCTTCTTTGGAGAATGTAGAAACAGTCATTTCCAGCCCTAGAAACGCATATAAGAGTTAGCAGTAAGAATGCGTTTCAAACACAGAAGACCCGCTTCCTACAAACTGATCTGCTGTGTGTTGGTTCCTTTTAGGAAGTTGCATCTATGTTTAGATTCAGCGAGGGAGAAACGCGTTTCTTCCAAAAGCTGCATTTGGACATTCCAGAGTGGATGGGAGAACAGGCTGTAAAGGGAAATACCTTGCTCTAAATGCAAAACGGAGCTATCTAGCAGAATGGTTGTCAATGTGTCCATTCAACTTCCAGAGTTACACTGATGTGTGTTTGCAGCAGTTCAGAAACCCTTTCTTTGGAGAATGTAGAAACAGTAATTTCCAGCCCTAGAGACACATCTAAGAGTTAGCAGTAAGAATGCGTTTCAAACACAGAAGACCCGCTTCTTACAAACTGATCTGCTGTGTGTTGGTTCCTTTTAGGAAGTTGCATCTATGTTTAGATTCAGCGAGGGAGAAAAGCGTTTTTTCCAAAAGCTGCGTTTGGATATTCCAGAGTGGATGGTAGAACAGGCTGTAAAGGGAAATAACTTGTTCTAAAAGCAAAACGGAGCTATCTAGCAGAATGGTTGTCAATGTGTGCATTCACCTTCCAGAGTTAAACTGATCTGTGTTTGCAGCAGTTCAGAAACCCTTTCTTTGCAGAATGTAGAAACAGTCATTTCCAGCCCTATAGACGCATATAAGAGATAGCAGTAAGAATGCGTTTCAAACACAGAAGACCCGCTTCTTACAAACTGATCTGCTATGTGTTGGTTCCTTTTAGGAAGTTGCATCTATGTTTAGATTCATCGAGGGAGAAACGCGTTTCTTCCAAAAGCTGCGTTTGGACATTCCAGAGTGGATGGGAGAAATGGCTGTAAAGGGAAATACCTTACTCTAAAAGCAAAACGCAGCTATCTAGCAGAATGGTTGTCAATGTGTGCATTCAACTTCCAGAGGTAAACTGATGTGTCTTTGCAGCAGTTCAGAAACCCTTTCTTTGCAGAATGTAGAAACAGTCATTTTCAGCCCTAGAGACGCATATAAGAGTTAGCAGTAAGAATGCGTTTCAAACACAGAAGACCCGGTTCTTACAAACTGATCTGCTGTGTGTTGGTTCCTTTTAGGAAGTTGCATCTATGTTTAGATTCAGCGAGGGAGAAACGCGTTTCTTCCAAAAGCTGCGTTTGGACATTCCAGAGTGGATGGGAGAAAAGGCTGTAAAGGGAAATAACTTGTTCTAAAAGCAAAACGGAGCTATCTAGCAGAATGCTTGTCAATGTGTGCATTCAACTTCCAGAGTTAAACTGATGTGTGTTTGCAGCAGTTCAGAAACCTTTTGTTTGGAGAATGTAGAAACAGTCATTTCCAGCCCTAGAGACACATGTAACGGTTAGCAGAAAGAATGCGTTTCAAACACAGAAGACCCGCTTCTTACAAACTGATCTGCTGTGTGTTGGTTCCTTTTAGGAAGTTGCATCTATGTTTAGATACAGCGAGGGAGAAACGCGTTTCTTCCAAAGCTGCGTTTGGACATTCCAGAGTGGATGGGAGAACAGGCTGTAAATGGAAATACCTTGCTCTAAAAGCAAAACGGAGCTATCTAGCAGAATGTTTGTCAATGTGTGCATTCAACTTCCAGAGTTACACTGATGTGTGTTTGCAGCAGTTCAGAAACACCTTCTTTGGAGAATGTAGAAACAGTCATTTCCAGCCCTAGAAACGCATATAAGAGTTAGCAGTAAGAATGCGTTTCAAACACAGAAGAACAGCTTCTTACAAACTGATCTGCTGTGTGTTGGTTCGTTTTAGGAAGTTGCATCTATGTTTAGATTCAGCGAGGGAGAAAAACGTTTCTTCCAAAAGCTGCGTTTGGACATTCCAGAGTGGATGAGAGAACAGGCTGTAACGGGAAATACCTTGTTCTAAAAGCAAAACGGAGCTATCTAGCAGAATGGTTGTCAATGTGTGCATTCAACTTCCAGAGTTACACTGATGTGTGTTTGCAGCAGTTCAGAAACCCTTTCTTTGGAGAATGTAGAAACAGTCATTTCCAGCCCTATAGACGCATAAAAGAGATAGCAGTAAGAATGCGTTTCAAACACAGAAGACTCGCTTCTTACAAACTGATCTGCTGTGTGTTGGTTCCTTTTAGGAAGTTGCATCTATGTTTAGATTCAGCGAGGGAGAAATGCGTTTCTTCCAAAAGCTGCGTTTGGACATTCCAGATTGGATGGGAGAAAAGGCTGTAAAGGGAAATACCTTACTCTAAAAGCAAAACGGAGCTATCTAGCAGAATGGTTGTCAATGTGTGCATTCAACTTCCAGAGTTATACTGATGTGTCTTTGCAGCAGTTCAGAAACCCTTTCTTTGCAGAATGTAGAAACAGTCATTTCCAGCCCTAGAGACGCATATAAGAGTTAGCAGTAAGAATGCGTTTCAAACACAGAAGACCCGGTTCTTACAAACTGATATGCTGTGTGTTGGTTCCTTTTAGGAAGTTGCATCTATGTTTAGATTCAGCGAGGGAGAAACGCGTTTCTTCCAAAAGCTGCGTTTGGATATTCCAGAGTGGATGGGAGAACAGGCTGTAAAGGGAAATAACTTGTTCTAAAAGCAAAACGGAGCTATCTAGCAGAATGGTTGTCAATGTGTGCATTCAACTTCCAGAGTTAAACTGATGTGTGTTTGCAGCAGTTCAGAAACCCTTTCTTTGGAGAATGTGGAAACAGTCATTTCCAGCCCTAGAGACGCATATAAGAGTTAGCAGTAAGAATGCGTTTCAAACACAGAAGACCCGCTTCTTACAAACTGATCTGCTGTTTGTTGGTTCCTTTTAGGAAGTTGCATCTATGTTTAGATTCAGCGAGGGAGAAACGCGTTTCTTCCAAAAGCTGCGTTTGGATATTCCAGAGTGGATAAGAGAACAGGCTGTAAAGGGAAATAACTTGTTCTAAAAGCAAAACGGAGCTATTTGGCAGAATGGTTGTCAATATGTGAATTCAACTTCCAGAGTTAAACTGATGTGTGTTTGCAGCAGTTCAGAAAGCCTTTCTTTGCAGAATGTAGAAACAGTCATTTCCAGCCCTAGAGACGCATATAAGAGTTACCATTAAGAATGCGTTTAAAACACAGAAGACCCGCTTCTTACAAACTGATCTGCTGTGTGTTGGTTCCTTTTAGGAAGTTGCATCTATGTTTAGATTCAGCGAGGGAGAAACGCGTTTCTTCCAAAAGCTGCGTTTGGACATTCCAGAGTGGATGGGAGAACAGGCTGTAAAGGGAAATACCTTCTTCTAAAATCAAAACGGAGCTATCTAGCAGAATGGTTGTCAATGTGTGCATTCAACTTCCAGAGTTAAACTGATATGTGTTTGCAGCAGTTCAGAAACCCTTTCTTTGGAGAATGTAGAAACAGTCATTTCCAGCCCTAGAGACGCATATAAGGGTTAGCAGTAAGAATGCGTTTCAAACACAGAAGACCCGTTTCTTACAAACTGATCTGCTGTGTGTTGGTTCCTTTTAGGAAGTTGCATCTATGTTTAGATTCAGCGAGGGAGAAACGCGTTTCTTCCAAAAGCTGCATTTGGACATTCCAGAGTGGATGGGAGAACAGGCTGTAAAGAGAATTACCTTGCTCTAAAAGCAAAACGGAGCTATCTAACAGAATGGTTGTCAATGTGTGCATTCAACTTCCAGAGTTAAACTGATGTGTGTTTGCAGCAGTTCAGAAACCCTTTCTTTGCAGAATGTAGAAACAGTCATTTCCAGCCCTAGAGACGCATATAAGAGTTAGCAGTAAGAATGCGTTTCAAACACAGAAGACCCGCTTCTTACAAACTGATCTACTGTGCGTTGGTTCCTTTTAGGATGTTGCATCTATGTTTATATTCAGTGAAGGAGAAACGCGTTTCTTCCACAACCTGCGTTTGAACATTCCAGAGTGGATGGGAGAACAGGCTGTAAAGGGAAATACCTTGCTCTAAAAGCAAAACGAAGCTATCTAGCAGAATGTTTGTCAATGTGTGCATTCAACTTCCAGAGTTACACTGATGTGTGTTTGCAGCAGTTCAGAAACACCTTCTTTGGAGAATGTAGAAACAGTCATTTCCAGCCCTAGAAACGCATATAAGAGTTAGCAGTAAGAATGCGTTTCAAACACAGAAGAACCGCTTCTTACAAACTGATCTGCTGTGTGTTGGTTCCTTTTAGGAAGTTGCATCTATGTTTAGATTCAGCGAGGGAGAAAAGCGTTTCTTCCAAAAGCTGCGTTTGGACATTCCAGAGTGGATGAGAGAACAGGCTGTAACGGGAAATACCTTGTTCTAAAAGCAAAACGGAGCTATCTAGCAGAATGGTTTTCAATGTGTGCATTCAACTTCCAGAGTTAAACTGATGTGTGTTTGCAGCAGTTCAGAAACCCTTTCTTTGGAGAATGTAGAAACAGTCATTTCCAGCCCTAGAGACGCATATAAGGGTTAGCAGTAAGAATGCGTTTCAAACACAGAAGACCCGCTTCTTACAAACTGATCTGCTGTGTGTTGGTTCCTTTTAGGAAGTTGCATCTATGTTTAGATTCAGCGAGGGAGAAACGCGTTTCTTCCAAAAGCTGCATTTGGACATTCCAGAGTGGATGGGAGAACAGGCTGTAAAGAGAATTACATTGCTCTAAAAGCAAAACGGAGCTATCTAACAGAATGGTTGTCAATGTGTGCATTCAACTTCCAGAGTTAAACTGATGTGTGTTTGCAGCAGTTCAGAAACCCTTTCTTTGGAGAATGTAGAAACAGTCATTTCCAGCCCTAGAGACGCATATAAGAGTTAGCAGTAAGAATGCGTTTCAAACACAGAAGACCCGCTTCTTACAAACTGATCTGCTGTGCGTTGGTTCCTTTTAGGATGTTGCATCTATGTTTATATTCAGTGAGGGAGAAACGCGTTTCTTCCAAAACCTGCGTTTGAACATTCCAGAGTGGATGGGAGAACAGGCTGTAAAGGGAAATACCTTGCTCTAAAAGGAAAACGGAGCTATCTAGCAGAATGTTTGTCAATGTGTGCATTCAACTTCCAGAGTTACACTGATGTGTGTTTGCAGCAGTTCAGAAACACCTTCTTTGGAGAATGTAGAAACAGTCATTTCCAGCCCTAGAAACGCATATAAGAGGTGGCAGTAAGAATGCGTTTCAAACACAGAAGAACCGTTTCTTACAAACTGATCTGCTGTGTGTTGGTTCGTTTTAGGAAGTTGCATCTATGTTTAGATTCAGCGAGGGAGAAAAGCGTTTCTTCCAAAAGCTGCGTTTGGACATTCCAGAGTGGATGAGAGAACAGGCTGTAACGGGAAATACCTTGTTCTAAAAGCAAAACGGAGCTACCTAGCAGAATGGTTGTCAATGTGTGCATTCAACTTCCAGAGTAACACTGATGTGTGTTTGCAGCAGTTCAGAAACCCTTTCTTTGGAGAATGTAGAAACAGTCATTTCCAGCCCTAGAGACGCATATAAGGGTTAGCAGTAAGAATGCGTTTCAAACACAGAAGACCCGCTTCTTACAAACTGATCTGCTGTGTGTTGGTTCCTTTTAGAAAGTTGCATCTATGTTTAGATTCAGCGAGGGAGAAACGCGTTTTTTCCAAAAGCTGCTTTTGGATATTCCAGAGTGGATGGTAGAACAGGCTGTAAAGGGAAATAACTTGTTCTAAAAGCAAAACGGAGCTATCTAGCAGAATGGTTGACAATGTGTGCATTCACCTTCCAGAGTTAAAATGATGTGTGTTTGCAGCAGTTCAGAAACCCTTTCTTTGGAGAATGTAGAAACCGTCATTTCCAGCCCTATAGACGCATATAAGAGATAGCAGTAAGAATGCGTTTCAAACACAGAAGACCCGCTTCTTACAAACTGATCTGCTATGTGTTGGTTCCTTTTAGGAAGTTGCATCTATGTTTAGATTCATCGAGGGAGAAATGCGTTTCTTCCAAAAGCTGCGTTTGGACATTCCAGAGTGGATGGGAGAAAAGGTTGTAAAGGAAAATACCTTACTGTAAAAGAAAAACGCAGCTATCTAGCAGAATGGTTGTCAATGTGTGCATTCAACTTCCAGAGTTAAACTGATGTGTCTTTGCAGCAGTTCAGAAATCCTTTCTTTGCAGAATGTAGAAACAGTCATTTCCAGCCCTAGAGACGCATATAAGAGTTAGCAGTAAGAATGCGTTTCAAACACAGAAGACCCGCTTCTTACAAACTGATCTGCTGTGCGTTGGTTCCTTTTAGGATGTTGCATCTATGTTTATATTCAGTGAGGGAGAAACGCGTTTCTTCCAAGACCTGCGTTTGAACATTCCAGAGTGGATTTGAGAACACGCTGTAAAGGGAAATACCTTGCTCTAAAAGCAAAACGGAGCTATCTAGCAGAATGTTTGTCAATGTGTGCATTCAACTTCCAGAGTTACACTGATGTGTGTTTGCAGCAGTTCAGAAACACCTTCTTTGGAGAATGTAGAAACAGTCATTTCCAGCCCTAGAAACGCATATAAGAGTTAGCAGTAAGAATGCGTTTCAAACACAGAAGAACCGCTTCTTACAAACTGATCTGCTGTGTGTTGGTTCTTTTTAGGAAGTTGCATCTATGTTTAGATTCAGCGAGGGAGAAAAGCGTTTCTTCCAAAAGCTGCGTTTGGACATTCCAGAGTGGATGAGAGAACAGGCTGTAACGGGAAATACATTGTTCTAAAAGCAAAACGGAGCTATCTAGCAGAATGGTTGTCAATGTGTGCATTCAACTTCCTGAGTTAAACTGATGTGTCTTTGCAGCAGTTCAGAAACCCTTTCTTTGCAGAATGTAGAAACAGTCATTTCCAGCCCTAGAGACGCATATAAGAGTTAGCAGTAAGAATGCGTTTCAAACACAGAAGACCCGCTTCTTACAAACTGATCTGCTGAGTGTTGGTTCCTTTTAGGAAGTTGCATCTATGTTTAGATTCAGCGAGGGAGAAATGCGTTTCTTCCAAAAGCTGCGTTTGGACATTCCAGAGTGGGTGGGAGAACAGGCTGTAAATGGAAATACCTTGCTCTAAAAGCAAAACGGAGCTATCTAGCAGAATGGTTATCAATGTGTTCATTCAACTTCCAGAGGTAAACTGATGTGTGTTTGCAGCAGTTCAGAAACCCTTTCTTTGGAGAATGTAGAAACAGTCATTTCCAGCCCTAGAGACTCATATAAGAGTTAGCAGTAAGAATGCGTTTCAAACACAGAAAACCCGCTTCTTACAAACTGATCTGCTGTTTGTTGGTTCCTTTTAGGAAGTTGCATCTATGTTTAGATTCAGCGAGGGAGAAACCCGTTTCTTCCAAAAGCTGCGTTTGGACATTCCAGAGTGGATGGGAGAACAGGCTGTAAAGGGAAATACCTTCCTCTAAAAGCAAAACGGAGCTATCTAGCAGAATGGTTGTCAATGTGTGCATTCAACTTCCAGAGTTAAACTGATGTGTGTTTGCAGCAGTTCAGAAACCCTTTCTTTGGAGAATGTAGAAACAGTCATTTCCAGCCCTAGAGACGCATATAAGGGTTAGCAGTAAGAATGCGTTTCAAACACAGAAGACCCGCTTCTTACAAACTGATCTGCTGTGTGTTGGTTCCTTTTAGGAAGTTGCATCTATGTTTAGATTCAGCGAGGGAGAAACGCGTTTTTTCCAAAAGCTGCGTTTGGATATTCCAGAGTGGATGGTAGAACAGGCTGTAAAGGGAAATAACTTGTTCTAAAAGCAAAACGGAGCTATCTAGCAGAATGGTTGACAATGTGTGCATTCACCTTCCAGAGTTAAAATGATGTGTGTTTGCAGCAGTTCAGAAACCCTTTCTTTGCAGAATGTAGAAACAGTCATTTCCAGCCCTAGAGACGCATATAAGAGTTAGCAGTAAGAATGCGTTTCAAACACAGAAGACCCGGTTCTTACAAACTGATCTGCTGTGTGTTGGTTCCTTTTAGGAAGTTGCATCTATGTTTAGATTCAGCGAGGGAGAAAAGCGTTTCTTCCAAAAGCTGCGTTTGGACATTCCAGAGTGGATGAGAGAACAGGCTGTAACGGGAAATAAATTGTTCTAAAAGCAAAACGGAGCTATCTAGCTGAATGGTTGTCAATGTGTGCATTCAACTTCCAGAGTTAAACTGATGAGTGTTTGCAGCAGTTCAGAAACCCTTTCTTTGAAGAATGTAGAAACAGTCATTTCCAGCCCTAGAGACGCATATAAGGGTTAGCAGTAAGAATGCGTTTCAAACACAGAAGACCCGCTTCTTACAAACTGATCTGCTGTGTGTTGGTTCCTTTTAGGAAGTTGCATCTATGTTTAGATTCAGCGAGGGAGAAAAGCGTTTCTTCCAAAAGCTGCGTTTGGACATTCCAGAGTGGATGAGAGAACAGGCTGTAACGGGAAATACCTTGTTCTAAAAGCAAAACGGAGCTATCTAGCAGAATGGTTGTCAATGTGTGCATTCAACTTCCAGAGTTAAACTGATGAGTGTTTGCAACAGTTCAGAAACCCTTTCTTTGGAGAATGTAGAAACAGTCATTTCCAGCCCTAGAGACGCATATAAGGGTTAGCAGTAAGAATGCGTTTCAAACACAGAAGACCCGCTTCTTACAAACTGATCTGCTGTGTGTTGGTTCCTTTTAGGAAGTTGCATCTATGTTTAGATTCAGCGAGGGAGAAACGCGTTTCTTCCAAAAGCTGCATTTGGACATTCCAGAGTGGATGGGAGAACAGGCTGTAAAGAGAATTACATTGCTCTAAAAGCAAAACGGAGCTATCTAACAGAATGGTTGTCAATGTGTGCATTCAACTTCTAGAGTTAAACTGATGTGTGTTTGCAGCAGTTCAGAAACCCTTTCTTTGGAGAATGTAGAAACAGTCATTTCCAGCCCTAGAGACGCATATAAGAGTTAGCAGTAAGAATGCGTTTCAAACACAGAAGACCTGCTTCTTACAAACTGATCTGCTGTGCGTTGGTTAATTTTAGGATGTTGCATCTATGTTTATATTCAGTGAGGGAGAAACGCGTTTCTTCCAAAACCTGCGTTTGAACATTCCAGAGTGGATGGGAGAACAGGCTGTAAAGGGAAATACCTTGCTCTAAAAGCAAAACGGAGCTATCTAGCAGAATGTTTGTCAATGTGTGCATTCAACTTCCAGAGTTACACTGATGTGTGTTTGCAGCAGTTCAGAAACACCTTCTTTGGAGAATGTAGAAACAGTCATTTCCAGCCCTAGAGACGCATTTAAGAGTTAGCAGTAAGAATGCGTTTCAAACACAGAAGAACCGCTTCTTACAAACTGATCTGCTGTGTGTTGGTTCGTTTTAGGAAGTTGCATCTATGTTTAGATTCAGCGAGGGAGAAAAGCGTTTCTTCCAAAAGCTGCGTTTGGACATTCCAGAGTGGATGAGAGAACAGGCTGTAACGGGAAATACCTTGTTCTAAAAGCAAAACGGAGCTACCTAGCAGAATGGTTGTCAATGTGTGCATTCAACTTCCAGAGTAACACTGATGTGTGTTTGCAGCAGTTCAGAAACCCTTTCTTTGGAGAATGTAGAAACAGTCATTTCCAGCCCTAGAGACGCATATAAGAGATAGCAGTAAGAATGCGTTTCAAACACAGAAGACTCGCTTCTTACAAACTGATCTGCTGTGTGTTGGTTCCTTTTAGGAAGTTGCATCTATGTTTAGATTCAGCGAGGGAGAAATGCGTTTCTTCCAAAAGCTGCGTTTGGACATTCCAGAGTGGATGGGAGAAAAGGCTGTAAAGGGAAATACCTTACTCTAAAAGCCAAACGGAGCTATCTAGCAGAATGGTTGTCAATGTGTGCATTCAACTTCCTGAGTTAAACTGATGTGTCTTTGCAGCAGTTCAGAAACCCTTTCTTTGCAGAATGTAGAAACAGTCATTTCCAGCCCTAGAGACGCATATAAGAGTTAGCAGTAAGAATGCGTTTCAAACACAGAAGACCCGCTTCTTACAAACTGATCTGCTGAGTGTTGGTTCCTTTTAGGAAGTTGCATCTATGTTTAGATTCAGCGAGGGAGAAATGCGTTTCTTCCAAAAGCTGCGTTTGGACATTCCAGAGTGGGTGGGAGAACAGGCTGTAAATGAAAATACATTGCTCTAAAAGCAAAACGGAGCTATCTAGCAGAATGGTTATCAATGTGTTCATTCAACTTCCAGAGGTAAACTGATGTGTGTTTGCAGCAGTTCAGAAACCCTTTCTTTGGAGAATGTAGAAACAGTCATTTCCAGCCCTAGAGACTCATATAAGAGTTAGCAGTAAGAATGCGTTTCAAACACAGAAGACCGCTTCTTACAAACTGATCTGCTGTTTGTTGGTTCCTTTTAGGAAGTTGCATCTATGTTTAGATTCAGCGAGGGAGAAACGCGTTTCTTCCAAAAGCTGCGTTTGGACATTCCAGAGTGGATGGGAGAACAGGCTGTAAAGGGAAATACCTTCTTCTAAAAGCAAAACGGAGCTATCTAGCAGAATGGTTGTCAATGTGTGCATTCAACTTCCAGAGTTACACTGATGTGTGTTTGCAGCAGTTCAGAAACCCTTTCTTTGGAGAATGTAGAAACAGTCATTTCCAGCCCTAGAGACGCATATAAGAGTTAGCAGTAAGAATGCGTTTCAAACACAGAAGACCCGCTTCTTACAAACTGATCTGCTCTGCGTTGGTTCCTTTTAGGATGTTGCATCTATGTTTATATTCAGTGAGGGAGAAACGCGTTTCTTCCAAAACCTGCGTTTGAACATTCCAGAGTGGATGGGAGAACAGGCTGTAAAGGGAAATACCTTGCTCTAAAAGCAAAAAGGAGCTATCTAGCAGAATGTTTGTCAATGTGTGCATTCAACTTCCAGAGTTACACTGATGTGTGTTTGCAGCAGTTCAGAAACACCTTCTTTGGAGAATGTAGAAACAGTCATTTACAGCCCTAGAAACGCATATAAGAGTTAGCAGTAAGAATGCGTTTCAAACACAGAAGAACCGTTTCTTACAAACTGATCTGCTGTGTGTTGGTTCGTTTTAGGAAGTTGCATCTATGTTTAGATTCAGCGAGGGAGAAAAGCGTTTCTTCCAAAAGCTGCGTTTGGACATTCCAGAGTGGATGAGAGAACAGGCTGTAATGGGAAATACCTTGTTCTAAAAGCAAAACGGAGCTACCTAGCAGAATGGTTGTCAATGTGCGCATTCAACTTCCAGAGTAACACTGATGTGTGTTTGCAGCAGTTCAGAAACCCTTTCTTTGGAGAATGTAGAAACAGTCATTTCCAGCCCTAGAGACGCATATAAGGGTTAGCAGTAAGAATGCGTTTCAAACACAGAAGACCCGCTTCTTACAAACTGATCTGCTGTGTGTTGGTTCCTTTTAGAAAGTTGCATCTATGTTTAGATTCAGCGAGGGAGAAACGCGTTTTTTCCAAAAGCTGCGTTTGGATATTCCAGAGTGGATGGTAGAACAGGCTGTAAAGGAAAATAACTTGTTCTAAAAGCAAAACGGAGCTATCTAGCAGAATGGTTGACAATGTGTGCATTCACCTTCCAGAGTTAAAATGATGTGTGTTTGCAGCAGTTCAGAAACCCTTTCTTTGGAGAATGTAGAAACCGTCATTTCCAGCCCTATAGACGCATATAAGAGATAGCAGTAAGAATGCGTTTCAAACACAGAAGACCCGCTTCTTACAAACTGATCTGCTATGTGTTGGTTCCTTTTAGGAAGTTGCATCTATGTTTAGATTCATCGAGGGAGAAATGCGTTTCTTCCAAAAGCTGCGTTTGGACATTCCAGAGTGGATGGGAGAAAAGGTTGTAAAGGAAAATACCTTACTGTAAAAGCAAAACGCAGCTATCTAGCAGAATGGTTGTCAATGTGTGCATTCAACTTCCAGAGTTAAACTGATGTGTCTTTGCTGCAGTTCAGAAACCCTTTCTTTGCAGAATGTAGAAACAGTCATTTCCAGCCCTAGAGACGCATATAAGAGTTAGCAGTAAGAATGCGTTTCAAACACAGAAGACCCGCTTCTTACAAACTGATCTGCTGTGCGTTGGTTCCTTTTAGGATGTTGCATCTATGTTTATATTCAGTGAGGGAGAAACGCGTTTCTTCCAAAACCTGCGTTTGAACATTCCAGAGTGGATGGGAGAACAGGGTGTAAAGGGAAATACCTTGCTCTAAAAGCAAAACGGAGCTATCTAGCAGAATGTTTGTCAATGTGTGCATTCAACTTCCAGAGTTAAACTGATGAGTGTTTGCAACAGTTCAGAAACACTTTCTTTGGAGAATGTAGAAACAGTCATTTCCAGCCCTAGAGACGCATATAAGGGTTAGCAGTAAGAATGCGTTTCAAACACAGAAGACCCGCTACTTACAAACTGATCTGCTGTGTGTTGGTTCCTTTTAGGAAGTTGCATCTATGTTTAGATTCAGCGAGGGAGAAACGCGTTTCTTCCAAAAGCTGCATTTGGACATTCCAGAGTGGATGGGAGAACAGGCTGTAAAGAGAATTACATTGCTCTAAAAGCAAAACGGAGCTATCTAACAGAATGGTTGTCAATGTGTGCATTCAACTTCTAGAGTTAAACTGATGTGTGTTTGCAGCAGTTCAGAAACCCTTTCTTTGGAGAATGTAGAAACAGTCATTTCCAGCCCTAGAGACGCATATAAGAGTTAGCAGTAAGAATGCGTTTCAAACACAGAAGACCCGCTTCTTACAAACTGATCTGCTGTGCGTTGGTTCCTTTTAGGATGTTGCATCTATGTTTATATTCAGTGAGGGAGAAACGCGTTTCTTCCAAAACCTGCGTTTGAACATTCCAGAGTGGATGGGAGAACAGGCTGTAAAGGGAAATACCTTCTTCTAAAAGCAAAATGGAGCTATCTAGCAGAATGGTTGTCAATGTGTGCATTCAACTTACAGAGTTAAACTGATGTGTGTTTGCAGCAGTTCAGAAACCCTTTCTTTGGACAATGTAGAAACAGTCATTTCCAGCCCTAGAGACGCATATAAGGGTTAGCAGTAACAATGCGTTTCAAACACAGAAGACCCGCTTCTTACAAACTGATCTGCTGTGTGTTGGTTCCTTTTAGGAAGTTGCATCTATGTTTAGATTCAGCGAGGGAGAAACGCGTTTCTTCCAAAAGCTGCATTTGGACATTCCAGAGTGGATGGGAGAACAGGCTGTAAAGAGAAATACCTTGCTCTAAAAGCAAAACGGAGCTATCTAACAGAATGGTTGTCAATGTGTGCATTCAACTTCCAGAGTTACACTGATGTGTGTTTGCAGCAGTTCAGAAACCCTTTCTTTGGAGAATGTAGAAACAGTCATTTCCAGCCCTAGAGACGCATATAAGAGTTAGCAGTAAGAATGCGTTTCAAACACAGAAGACCCGCTTCTTACAAACTGATCTGCTGTTCGTTGGTTCCTTTTAGGATGTTGCATCTATGTTTATATTCAGTGTGGGAGAAACGCGTTTCTTCCAAAACCTGCGTTTGAACATTCCAGAGTGGATGGGAGAACAGGCTGTAAAGGGAAATACCTTGCTCTAAAAGCAAAACGGAGCTATCTAGCAGAATGATTGTCAATGTGTGCACTCAACTTCCAGAGTTACATTGATGTGTGTTGGCAGCAGTTCAGAAACCCGTTCTTTGGAGAATGTAGAAACAGTCATTTCCAGCCCTAGAGACGCATATAAGAGTTAGCAGTAAGAATGCGTTTCAAACACAGAAGACCCGCTTCTTACAAACTGATCTGCTGTGTGTTGGTTCCTTTTAGGAAGTTGCATCTATGTTTATATTCAGCGAGCGAGAAACACGTTTCTTCCAAAAGCTGCGTTTGGACATTCCAGAGTGGATGGGAGAACAGGCTGTAAAGGGAAATACCTTGCTCTAAAAGCAAAACGGAGCTATCTAGCAGAATGGTTGTCAATGTGTGCATTCAACTTCCAGAGTTACACTGATGTGTGTTTGCAGCAGTTCAGAAACCCTTTCTTTGCAGAATGTAGAAACAGTCATTTCCAGCCCTAGAGACGCATATAAGAGTTAGCAGTAAGAATGCGTTTCAAACACAGAAGACCAGCTTCTTACGAACTGATCTGCTGTGTGTTGGTTCGTTTTAGGAAGTTGCATCTATGTTTAGATTCAGCGAGGGAGAAATGCGTTTCTTCCAAAAGCTGCGTTTGGACATTCCAGAGTGGATGAGAGAACAGGCTGTAACGGGAAATACCTTGTTCTAAAAGCAAAACGGAGCTATCTAGCAGAATGGTTGTCAATGTGTGCATTCAACTTCCAGAGTTACACTGATGTGTGTTTGCAGCAGTTCAGAAACCCTTTCTTTGGAGAATGTAGAAACAGTCATTTCCAGCCCTAGAGACGCATATAAGGGTTAGCATTAAGAATGCGTTTCAAACACAGAAGACCCCCTTCTTACAAACTGATCTGCTGAGTGTTGGTTCCTTTTAAGAAGTTGCATCTATGTTTAGATTCAGCGAGGGAGAAATGCGTTTCTTCCAAAAGCTGCGTTTGGACATTCCAGACTGGGTGGGAGAACAGGCTTTAAATGGAAATACCTTGCTCTAAAAGCAAAACGGAGCTATCTAGCAGAATGGTTGTCAAGGTGTGCATTCAACTTCCAAAGTTAAACTGATATGTGTTTGCAGCAGTTCAGAAACCCTTTCTTTGGAGAATGTAGAAACAGTCATTTCTAGCCCTAGAGACGCATATAAGGGTTAGCAGTAAGAATGCGTTTCAAATACAGAAGACCCACTTCTTACAAACTGATCTGCTGTGTGTTGGTTCCTTTTAGGAAGTTGCATCTATGTTTAGATTCAGCGAGTGAGAAACGCGTTTCTTCCAAAAGCTGCGTTTGGACATTCCAGAGTGGATGGGAGAACAGGCTGTAAAGAGAAATACCTTGCTCTAAAAGCAAAACGGAGCTATCTAGCAGAATGTTTGTCAATGTGTGCATTCAACTTCCAGAGTTACACTTATGTGTGTTTGCAGCAGTTCAGAAACACCTTCTTTGGAGAATGTAGAAACAGTCATTTCCAGCCCTAGAAACGCATATAAGAGTTAGCAGTAAGAATGCGTTTCAAACACAGAAGAACCGCTTCTTACAAACTGATCTGCTGTGTGTTGGTTCGTTTTAGGAAGTTGCATCTATGTTTAGATTCAGCGAGGGAGAAAAGCGTTTCTTCCAAAAGCTGCGTTTGGACATTCCAGAGTGGATGAGAGAACAGGCTGTAACGGGAAATACCTTGTTCTAAAAGCAAAACGGAGCTATCAAGCAGAATGGATGTCAATGTGTGCATTCAACTTCCATAGTTAAACTGATGTGTGTTTGCAGCAGTTCAGAAACCCTTTCTTGGGAGAATGTAGAAACAGTCATTTCCAGCCCTAGAGACGCATATAAGGGTTAGCAGTAAGAATGCGTTTCAAACACAGAAGACCCGCTTCTTACAAACTGATCTGCTGTGTGTTGGTTCCTTTTAGGAAGTTGCATCTATGTTTAGATTCAGCGAGGGAGAAACGCGTTTCTTCCAAAAGCTGCATTTGGACATTCCAGAGTGGATGGGAGAACAGGCTGTAAAGAGAATTACCTTGCTCTAAAAGCAAAACGGAGCTATCTAACAGAATGGTTGTCAATGTGTGCATTCAACTTCCAGAGTTAAATAGATGTGTATTTGCAGCAGTTCAGAAACACTTTCTTTGGAGAATGTAGAAACAGTCATCTCCAGCCTTAGAGACGCATATAAGAGTTAGCAGTAAGAATGCGTTTCAAACACAGAAGACCCGCTTCTTACAAACTGATCTGCTGTGCGTTGGTTCCTTTTAGGATGTTGCATCTATGTTTATATTCAGTGAGGGAGAAACGCGTTTCTTCCAAAACCTGCGTTTGAACATTCCAGAGTGGATGGGAGAACAGGCTGTAAAGGGAAATACCTTGCTGTAAAAGCAAAACGGAGCTATCTAGCAGAATGTTTGACAATTTGTGCATTCAACTTCCAGAGTTACACTGATGTGTGTTTGCAGCAGTTCAGAAACACCTACTTTGGAGAATGTAGAAACAGTCATTTCCAGCCCTAGAAACGCATATAAGAGTTAGCAGTAAGAATGCGTTTCAAACACAGAAGAACCGCTTCTTACAAACTGATCTGCTGTTTGTTGGTTCGTTTTAGGAAGTTGCATCTATGTTTAGATTCAGCGAGAGAGAAAAGCGTTTCTTCCAAAAGCTGCGTTTGGACATTCCAGAGTGGATGAGAGAACAGGCTGTAAAGGGAAATACCTTGTTCTTAAAGCAAAACGGAGCTATCTAGCAGAATGGTTGTCAATGTGTGCATTCAACTTCCAGAGTTACACTGATGTGTGTTTGCAGCAGTTCAGAAACCCTTTCTTTGGAGAATGTAGAAACAGTCATTTCCAGCCCTATAGACGCATATAAGAGATAGCAGTAAGAATGCGTTTCAAACACAGAAGACTCGCTTCTTACAAACTGATCTGCTGTGTGTTGGTTCCTTTTAGGAAGTTGCATCTATGTTTAGATTCAGCGAGGGAGAAATGCGTTTCTTCCAAAAGCTGCGTTTGGACATTCCAGAGTGGATGGGAGAAAAGGCTGTAAAGGGAAATACCTTACTCTAAAAGCAAAACGGAGCTATCTAGCAGAATGGTTGTCAATGTGTGCATTCAACTTCCAGAGTTAAACTGATGTGTCTTTGCAGCAGTTCAGAAAGCCTTTCTTTGCAGAATGTAGAAACAGTCATTTCCAGCCCTAGAGACGCATATAAGAGTTAGCAGTAAGAATGCGTTTCAAACACAGAAGACCCGCTTCTTACAAACTGATCTGCTGTGTGTTGGTTCCTTTTAGGAAGTTGCATCTATGTTTAGATTCAGCGAGGGAGAAACGCGTTTCTTCCAAAAGCTGCGTTTGGATATTCCAGAGTGGATGGTAGAACAGGCTGTAAAGGGAAATAACTTGTTCTAAAAGCAAAACGGAGCTATCTAGCAGAATGGTTGTCAATGTGTGCATTCAACATCCAGAGTTAAACTGATGTGTGTTTGCAGCAGTTCAGAAACCCTTTCTTTGGAGAATGTAGAAACAGTCATTTCCAGCCCTAGAGACGCATATAAGAGTTAGTAGTAAGAATGCGTTTCAAACACAGAAGACCCGCTTCTTACAAACTGATCTGCTGAGTGTTGGTTCCTTTTAGGAAGTTGCATCTATGTTTAGATTCAGCGAGGGAGAAATGCGTTTCTTCCAAAAGCTGCGTTTGGACATTCCAGAGTGGGTGGGAGAACAGGCTGTAAATGGAAATACCTTGCTCTAAAAGCAAAACGGAGCAATCTAGCAGAATGGTTATCAATGTGTGCATTCAACTTCCAGAGGTAAACTGATGTGTGTTTGCAGCAGTTCAGAAACCCTTTCTTTGGAGAATGTAGAAACAGTCATTTCCAGCCCTAGAGACGCATATAAGAGTTAGCAGTAAGAATGCGTTTCAAACACAGAAGACCCGCTTCTTACAAACTGATCTGCTGTGTGTTGGTTCCTTTTAGGAAGTTGCATCTATGTTTAGATTCAGCGAGGGAGAAACGCGTTTCTTCCAAAAGCTGCGTTTGGACATTCCAGAGTGGATGGGAGAACAGGCTGTAAAGAGAAATACCTTGCTCTAAAAGCAAAACGGAGCTATCTAGCAGAATGGTTGTCAATGTGTGCATTCAACTTCCAGAGGTAAACTGATGTGTCTTTGCAGCAATTCAGAAACCCTTTCTTTGCAGAATGTAGAAACAGTCATTTCCAGCCCTAGAGACAATTATAAGAGTTAGCAGTAAGAATGCGTTTCAAACACAGAAGACCCGGTTCTTACAAACCGATCTGCTGTTTGTTGGTTCCTTTTAGGAAGTTGCATCTATGTTTAGATTCAGCGAGGGAGAAACGCGTTTCTTCCAAAAGCTGCGTTTGAATATTCCAGAGTGGATAAGAGAACAGGCTGTAAAGGGAAATAACTTGTTCTAAAAGCAAAACGGAGCTATTTGGCAGAATGGCTGTCAATGTGTGCATTCAACTTCCAGAGTTAAACTGATGTGTGTTTGCAGCAGTTCAGAAAGCCTTTCTTTGCAGAATGTAGAAACAGTCATTTCCAGCCCTAGAGACGCATATAAGAGTTAGCATTAAGAATGCGTTTCAAACACAGAAGACCCGCTTCTTACAAACTGATCTGCTGTGTGTTGGTTCCTTTTAGGAAGTTGCATCTATGTTTAGATTCAGCGAGGGAGAAACGCGTTTCTTCCAAAAGCTGCGTATGGACATTCCAGAGTGGATGGGAGAACAGGCTGTAAAGGGAAATACCTTCTTCTAAAAGCAAAACAAAGCTATCTAGCAGAATGGTTGTCAATGTGTGCACTCAACGTCCAGAGTTACATTGATGTGTGTTGGCAGCAGGTCAGAAACCCGTTCTTTGGAGAATGTAGAAAGAGTCATTTCCAGCCCTAGAGACGCATATAAGAGTTAGCAGTAAGAATGCGTTTCAAACACAGAAGACCCGCTTCTTACAAACTGATCTGCTGAGTGTTGGTTCCTTTTAGGAAGTTGCATCTATGTTTAGATTCAGCGAGGGAGAAATGCGTTTCTTCCAAAAGCTGCGTTTGGACATTCCAGAGTGGGTGGGAGAACAGGCTGTAAATGGAAATACCTTGCTCTAAAAGCAAAACGGAGCTATCTAGCAGAATGGTTATCAATGTGTGCTTTCAACTTCCAGAGGTAAACTGATGTGTGTTTGCAGCAGTGCAGAAACCCTTTCTTTGGAGAATGTAGAAACAGTCATTTCCAGCCCTAGAGACGCATATAAGGGTTAGCAGTAAGAATGCGTTTCAAACACAGAAGACCGGCTTCTTACAAACTGATCTGCTGTGTGTTGGTTCCTTTTAGGATGCTGCATCTATGTTTAGTTTCAGCGAGGGAGAAACGCGTTTCTTCCAAAAGCTGCGTTTGGATATTACAGAGTGGATGGGAGAACAGGCTGTAAAGAGAAATACCTTGCTCTAAAAGCAAAACGGAGCTATCTAGCAGAATGGTTGTCAATGTTTGCATTCAACTTCCAGAGTTAAACTGATGTGTGTTTGCAGCAGTTCAGAAAGCCTTTCTTTGCAGAATGTAGAAACAGTCATTTCCAGCCATAGAGACGCATATAAGAGTTAGCATTAAGAATGCATTTCAAACACAGAAGACCCGCTTCTTACAAACTGATCTGCTGTGTGTTGGTTCCTTTTAGGAAGTTGCATCTATGTTTAGATTCAGCGAGGGAGAAACGCGTTTTTTCCAAAAGCTGCGTTTGGACATTCCAGAGTGGATGGGAGAACAGGCTGTAAAGAGAAATACCTTGCTCTAAAAGCAAAACGGGGCTATCTAACAGAATGGTTGTCAATGTGTGCATTCAACTTCCAGAGTTAAACTGATGTGTCTTTGCAGCAGTTCAGAAACCCTTTCTTTGGAGAATGTAGAAACAGTCATTTCCAGCCCTAGAGACGCATATAAGAGTTAGCAGTAAGAATGCGTTTCAAACACAGAAGACCCGCTTCTTACAAACTGATCTGCTGTGCGTTGGTTCCTTTTAGGAAGTTGCATCTATGTTCAGATTCAGTGAGGGAGAAACGCGTTTCTTCCAAAACCTGCGTTTGAACATTCCAGAGTGGAAGGGAAAACAGGCTGTAAAGGGAAATACCTTGCTCTAAAAGCAAAACAAAGCTATGTAGCAGAATGGTTGTCAATGTGTGCATTCAACTTCCAGAGTTACACTGATGTGTGTTTGCAGCAGTTCAGAAACCCTTTCTTTGGAGAATGTAGAAACAGTCATTTCCAGCCCTATAGACGCATATAAGAGATAGCAGTAAGAATGCGTTTCAAACACAGAAGACTCGCTTCCTACAAACTGATCTGCTGTGTGTTGGTTCCTTTTAGGAAGTTGCATCTATGTTTAGATTCATCGAGGGAGAAATGCGTTTCTTCCAAAAGCTGCGTTTGGACATTCCAGAGTGGATGGGAGAAAAGGCTGTAAAGGGAAATACCTTACTCTAAAAGCAAAACGGAGCAATCTAGCAGAATGGTTGTCAATGTGTGCATTCAACTTCCAGAGTTACACTGATGTGTCTTTGCAGCAGTTCAGAAACCCTTTCTTTGCAGAATGTAGAAACAGTGATTTCCTGCCCTAGAGACGCATATAAGAGTTAGCAGTAAGAATGCGTTTCAAACACAGAAGACCCGGTTCTTACAAACTGATCTGCTGTGTGTTGGTTCCTTTTAGGAAGTTGCATCTATGTTTAGATTCAGCGAGGGAGAAATGCGTTTCTTCCAAAAGCTGCGTTTGGACATTCCAGAGTGGGTGGGAGAACAGGCTGTAAATGGAAATACCTTGCTCTAAAACCAAAACGGAGCTATCTAGCAGAATGGTTATCAATGTGTGCATTCAACTTCCAGAGGTAAACTGATGTGTGTTTGCAGCAGTTCAGAAACCCTTTCTTTGGAGAATGTAGAAACAGTCATTTCCAGCCCTAGAGACGCATATAAGAGTTAGCAGTAAGAATGCGTTTCAAACACAGAAGACCCGCTTCTTACAAACTGATCTGCTGTGTGTTGGTTCCTTTTAGGAAGTTGCATCTATGTTTAGATTCAGCGAGGGAGAAACGCGTTTCTTCCAAAAGCTGAATTTGGACATTCCAGAGTGGATGGGAGAACAGGCTGTAAATGGAAATACCTTGCTCTAAAAGCAAAACGAAGCTATCTAGCAGAATGTTTGTCAATGTGTGCATTCAACTTCCAGAGTTACACTGATGTGTGTTTGCAGCAGTTCAGAAAAACCTTCTTTGGAGAATGTAGAAACAGTCATTTCCAGCCCTAGAAACGCAAATAAGAGTTAGCAGTAAGAATGCGTTTCAAACACAGAAGACCCGCTTCTTACAAACTGATCTGCTGTGTGTTGGTTCGTTTTAGGAAGTTGCATCTATGTTTAGATTCAGCGAGGGAGAAAAGCGTTTCTTCCAAAAGCTGCGTTTGGACATTCCAGAGTGGATGAGAGAACAGGCTGTAACGGGAAATACCTTGTTCTAAAAGCAAAACGGAGCTATCTAGCAGAATGGTTGTCAATGTGTGCATTCAACTTCCAGAGTTACACTGATGTGTGTTTGCAGCAGTTCAGAAACCCTTTCTTTGGAGAATGTAGAAACAGTCATTTCCAGCCCTATAGACGCATATAAGAGATAGCAGTAAGAATGCGTTTCAAACACAGAAGACTCGCTTCTTACAAACTGATCTGCTGTGTGTTGGTTCCTTTTAGGAAGTTGCATCTATGTTTAGATTCAGCGAGGGAGAAACGCGTTTTTTCCAAAAGCTGCGTTTGGACATTCCAGAGTGGATGGGAGAACAGGCTGTAAAGGGAAATACCTTCTTCTAAAAGCAAAACGGAGCTATCTAACAGAATGGTTGTCAATGTGTGCATTCAACTTCCAGAGTTAAACTGATGTGTGTTTGCAGCAGTTCAGAAACCCTTTCTTTGGAGAATGTAGAAACAGTCATTTCCAGCCCTAGAGACGCATATAAGAGTTAGCAGTAAGAATGCGTTTCAAACACAGAAGACCCGCTTCTTACAAAATGATCTGCTGTGCGTTGGTTCCTTTTAGGAAGTTGCATCTATGTTTAGATTCAGTGAGGGAGAAACGCGTTTCTTCCAAAACCTGCGTTTGAACATTCCAGAGTGGAAGGGAAAACAGGCTGTAAAGGGAAATACCTTGCTCTAAAAGCAAAACGGAGCTATGTAGCAGAATGGTTGTCAATGTGTGCATTCAACTTCCAGAGTTACACTGATGTGTGTTTGCAGCAGTTCAGAAACCCTTTCTTTGGAGAATGTAGAAACAGTCATTTCCAGCCCTAGAGACGCATATAAGAGTTAGCAGTAAGAATGAGTTTCAAACACAGAAGACCCGCTTCTTACAAACTGATCTGCTGTGTGTTGGTTCCTTTTAGGAAGTTGCATCTATGTTTAGATTCAGCGAGGGAGAAACGCGTTTCTTCCAAAAGCTGCGTTTGGACATTCCAGAGTGGATGAGAGAACAGGCTGTAACGGGAAATACCTTGTTCTAAAAGCAAAACGGAGCTATTTAGCAGAATGGTTGTCAATGTGTGCATTCAACTTCCAGAGTTAAACTGATGTGTCTTTGCAGCAGTTCAGAAACCCTTTCTTTGGAGAATGTAGAAACAGTCATTTCCAGCCCTAGAGACGCATATAAGAGTTAGCAGTAAGAATGCGTTTCAAACACAGAAGACCCGCTTCTTACAAACTGATCTGCTGTGCGTTGGTTCCTTTTAGGAAGTTGCATCTATGTTCAGATTCAGTGAGGGAGAAACGCGTTTCTTCCAAAACCTGCGTTTGAACATTCCAGAGTGGAAGGGAAAACAGGCTGTAAGGGAAATACCTTGCTCTAAAAGCAAAACGGAGCTATGTAGCAGAATGGTTGTCAATGTGTGCATTCAACTTCCAGAGTTACACTGATGTGTGTTTGCAGCAGTTCAGAAACCCTTTCTTTGGAGAATGTAGAAACAGTCATTTCCAGCCCTATAGACGCATATAAGAGATAGCAGTAAGAATGCGTTTCAAACACAGAAGACTCGTTTCTTACAAACTGATCTGCTGTGTGTTGGTTCCTTTTAGGAAGTTGCATCTATTTTTAGATTCATCGAGGGAGAAATGCGTTTCTTCCAAAAGCTGCGTTTGGACATTCCAGAGTGGATGGGAGAAAAGGCTGTAAAGGGAAATACCTTACTCTAAAAGCAAAACGGAGCAATCTAGCAGAATGGTTGTCAATGTGTGCATTCAACTTCCAGAGTTACACTGATGTGTCTTTGCAGCAGTTCAGAAACCCTTTCATTGCAGAATGTAGAAACAGTGATTTCCAGCCCTAGAGACGCATATAAGAGTTAGCAGTAAGAATGCGTTTCAAACACAGAAGACCCGGTTCTTACAAACTGATCTGCTGTGTGTTGGTTCCTTTTAGGAAGTTGCATCTATGTTTAGATTCAGCGAGGGAGAAAGGCGTTTCTTCCAAAAGCTGCGTTTGGATATTCCAGAGTGGATGGGAGAACAGGCTGTAAAGGGAAATAACTTGTTCTAAAAGCAAAACGGAGTTATCTAGCAGAATGGTTGTCAATGTGTGCATTCAACTTCCAGAGTTAAACTGATGTGTCTTTGCAGCAGTTCAGAAACCCTTTCTTTGGAGAATGTAGAAACAGTCATTTCCAGCCCTAGAGACGCATATAAGGGTTAGCAGTAAGAATGCGTTTCAAACACAGAAGACCCGCTTATTACAAACTGATCTGCTGAGTGTTGGTTCCTTTTAGGAAGTTGCATCTATGTTTAGATTCAGCGAGGGAGAAATGCGTTTCTTCCAAAAGCTGCGTTTGGACATTCCAGAGTGGGTGGGAGAACAGGCTGTAAATGGAAATACCTTGCTCTAAAAGCAAAACGGAGCTATCTAGCAGAATGTTTGTCAATGTGTGCATTCAACTTCCAGAGTTACACTGATGTGTGTTTGCAGCAGTTCAGAAACACCTTCTTTGGAAAATGTAGAAACAGTCATTTCCAGCCCTAGAAACGCAAATAAGAGTTAGCAGTAAGAATGCGTTTCAAACACAGAAGAACCGCTTCTTACAAACTGATCTGCTGTGTGTTGGTTCGTTTTAGGAAGTTGCATCTATGTTTAGATTCAGCGAGGGAGAAAAGCGTTTCTTCCAAAAGCTGCGTTTGGACATTCCAGAGTGGATGAGAGAACAGGCTGTAACGGGAAATACCTTGTTCTAAAAGCAAAACGGAGCTATCTAGCATAATGGTTGTCAATGTGTGCATTCAACTTCCAGAGTTACACTGATGTGTGTTTGCAGCAGTTCAGAAAGCCTTTCTTTGCAGAATGTAGAAACAGTCATTTCCAGCCCTATAGACGCATATAAGAGATAGCAGTAAGAATGCGTTTCAAACACAGAAGACACGCTTCTTACAAACTGATCTGCTGTGTGTTGGTTCCTTTTAGGAAGTTGCATCTATGTTTAGATTCAGCGAGGGAGAAATGCGTTTCTTCCAAAAGCTGCGTTTGGACATTCCAGAGTGGGTGGGAGAACAGGCTGTAAATGGAAATACCTTGCTCTAAAAGCAAAACGGAGCTATCTAGCAGAATGGTTATCAATGTGTGCATTCAACTTCCAGAGATAAACTGATGTGTGTTTGCAGCAGTTCAGAAACCCTTTCTTTGGAGAATGTAGAAACAGTCATTTCCAGCCCTAGAGAAGCATATAAGAGTTAGCAGTAAGGATGCGTTTCAACACAGAAGACCCGCTTCTTACAAACTGATCTGCTGTGTGTTGGTTCCTTTTAGGAAGTTGCATCTATGTTTAGATTCAGCGAGGGAGAAACGCGTTTCTTCCAAAAGCTGCGTTTGGACATTCCAGAGTGGATGGGAGAACAGGCTGTAAAGAGAAATGCCTTGCTCTAAAAGCAAAACGGAGCTATCTAGCAGAATGGTTGTCAATGTGTGCATTCAACTTCCAGAGTTAAACTGATGTGTCTTTGGAGCAGTTCAGAAACCCTTTCTTTGCAGAATGTAGAAACAGTCATTTCCAGCCCTAGAGACGCATATAAGAGTTAGCAGTAAGAATGCGTTTCAAACACAGAAGACCCGCTTCTTACAAACTGATCTGCTGAGTGTTGGTTCCTTTTAGGAAGTTGCATCTATGTTTAGATTCAGCGAGGGAGAAATGCGTTTCTTCCAAAAGCTGCGTTTGGACATTCCAGAGTGGGTGGGAGAACAGGCTGTAAATGGAAATACCTTGCTCTAAAAGCAAAACGGAGCTATCTAGCAGAATGGTTATCAATGTGTGCATTCAACTTCCAGAGATAAACTGATGTGTGTTTGCAGCAGTTCAGAAACCCTTTCTTTGGAGAATGTAGAAACAGTCATTTCCAGCCCTAGAGAAGCATATAAGAGTTAGCAGTAAGGATGCGTTTCAAACACAGAAGACCCGCTTCTTACAAACTGATCTGCTGTGTGTTGGTTCCTTTTAGGAAGTTGCATCTATGTTTAGATTCAGCGAGGGAGAAATGCGTTTCTTCCAAAAGCTGCGTTTGGACATTCCAGAGTGGATGGGAGAACAGGCTGTAAAGAGAAATGCCTTGCTCTAAAAGCAAAACGGAGCTATCTAGCAGAATGGTTGTCAATGTGTGCATTCAACTTCCAGAGTTAAACTGATGTGTCTTTGCAGCAGTTCAGAAACCCTTTCTTTGGAGAATGTAGAAACAGTCATTTCCAGCCCTAGAGACGCATATAAGAGTTAGCAGTAAGAATGCGTTTCAAACACAGAAGACCCGCTTCTTACAAACTGATCTCCTGTGCGTTGGTTTCTTTTAGGAAGTTGCATCTATGTTTAGATTCAGTGAGGGAGAAACGCGTTTCTTCCAAAACCTGCGTTTGAACATTCCAGAGTGGAAGGGAGAACAGGCTGTAAAGGGAAATACCTTGCTCTAAAAGCAAAACGGAGCTATCTAGCAGAATGATTGTCAATGTGTGCACTCAACTTCCAGAGTTACATTGATGTGTGTTGGCAGCAGTTCAGAAACCCGTTCTTTGGAGAATGTAGAAACAGTCATTTCCAGCCCTAGAGACGCATATAAGAGTTAGCAGTAAGAATGCGTTTCAAACACAGAAGACCCGCTTCTTACAAACTGATCTGCTGTGTGTTGGTTCCTTTTAGGAAGTTGCATCTATGTTTAGATTCAGCGAGGGAGAAACGCGTTTCTTCCAAAAGCTGCGTTTGGATATTCCAGAGTGGATGGTAGAACAGGCTGTAAAGGGAAATAACTTGTTCTAAAAGCAAAACGGAGCTATCTAGCAGAATGGTTGTCAATGTGTGCATTCAACATCCAGAGTTAAACTGATGTGTGTTTGCAGCAGTTCAGAAACCCTTTCTTTGGAGAATGTAGAAACAGTCATTTCCAGCCCTAGAGACGCATATAAGAGTTAGTAGTAAGAATGCGTTTCAAACACAGAAGACCCGCTTCTTACAAACTGATCTGCTGAGTGTTGGTTCCTTTTAGGAAGTTGCATCTATGTTTAGATTCAGCGAGGGAGAAATGCGTTTCTTCCAAAAGCTGCGTTTGGACATTCCAGAGTGGGTGGGAGAACAGGCTGTAAATGGAAATACCTTGCTCTAAAAGCAAAACGGAGCAATCTAGCAGAATGGTTATCAATGTGTGCATTCAACTTCCAGAGGTAAACTGATGTGTGTTTGCAGCAGTTCAGAAACCCTTTCTTTGGAGAATGTAGAAACAGTCATTTCCAGCCCTAGAGACGCATATAAGAGTTAGCAGTAAGAATGCGTTTCAAACACAGAAGACCCGCTTCTTACAAACTGATCTGCTGTGTGTTGGTTCCTTTTAGGAAGTTGCATCTATGTTTAGATTCAGCGAGGGAGAAACGCGTTTCTTCCAAAAGCTGCGTTTGGACATTCCAGAGTGGATGGGAGAACAGGCTGTAAAGAGAAATACCTTGCTCTAAAAGCAAAACGGAGCTATCTAGCAGAATGGTTGTCAATGTGTGCATTCAACTTCCAGAGGTAAACTGATGTGTCTTTGCAGCAATTCAGAAACCCTTTCTTTGCAGAATGTAGAAACAGTCATTTCCAGCCCTAGAGACAATTATAAGAGTTAGCAGTAAGAATGCGTTTCAAACACAGAAGACCCGGTTCTTACAAACCGATCTGCTGTTTGTTGGTTCCTTTTAGGAAGTTGCATCTATGTTTAGATTCAGCGAGGGAGAAACGCGTTTCTTCCAAAAGCTGCGTTTGAATATTCCAGAGTGGATAAGAGAACAGGCTGTAAAGGGAAATAACTTGTTCTAAAAGCAAAACGGAGCTATTTGGCAGAATGGCTGTCAATGTGTGCATTCAACTTCCAGAGTTAAACTGATGTGTGTTTGCAGCAGTTCAGAAAGCCTTTCTTTGCAGAATGTAGAAACAGTCATTTCCAGCCCTAGAGACGCATATAAGAGTTAGCATTAAGAATGCGTTTCAAACACAGAAGACCCGCTTCTTACAAACTGATCTGCTGTGTGTTGGTTCCTTTTAGGAAGTTGCATCTATGTTTAGATTCAGCGAGGGAGAAACGCGTTTCTTCCAAAAGCTGCGTATGGACATTCCAGAGTGGATGGGAGAACAGGCTGTAAAGGGAAATACCTTCTTCTAAAAGCAAAACAAAGCTATCTAGCAGAATGGTTGTCAATGTGTGCACTCAACGTCCAGAGTTACATTGATGTGTGTTGGCAGCAGGTCAGAAACCCGTTCTTTGGAGAATGTAGAAAGAGTCATTTCCAGCCCTAGAGACGCATATAAGAGTTAGCAGTAAGAATGCGTTTCAAACACAGAAGACCCGCTTCTTACAAACTGATCTGCTGAGTGTTGGTTCCTTTTAGGAAGTTGCATCTATGTTTAGATTCAGCGAGGGAGAAATGCGTTTCTTCCAAAAGCTGCGTTTGGACATTCCAGAGTGGGTGGGAGAACAGGCTGTAAATGGAAATACCTTGCTCTAAAAGCAAAACGGAGCTATCTAGCAGAATGGTTATCAATGTGTGCATTCAACTTCCAGAGGTAAACTGATGTGTGTTTGCAGCAGTGCAGAAACCCTTTCTTTGGAGAATGTAGAAACAGTCATTTCCAGCCCTAGAGACGCATATAAGGGTTAGCAGTAAGAATGCGTTTCAAACACAGAAGACCGGCTTCTTACAAACTGATCTGCTGTGTGTTGGTTCCTTTTAGGATGCTGCATCTATGTTTAGTTTCAGCGAGGGAGAAACGCGTTTCTTCCAAAAGCTGCGTTTGGATATTACAGAGTGGATGGGAGAACAGGCTGTAAAGAGAAATACCTTGCTCTAAAAGCAAAACGGAGCTATCTAGCAGAATGGTTGTCAATGTTTGCATTCAACTTCCAGAGTTAAACTGATGTGTGTTTGCAGCAGTTCAGAAAGCCTTTCTTTGCAGAATGTAGAAACAGTCATTTCCAGCCATAGAGACGCATATAAGAGTTAGCATTAAGAATGCATTTCAAACACAGAAGACCCGCTTCTTACAAACTGATCTGCTGTGTGTTGGTTCCTTTTAGGAAGTTGCATCTATGTTTAGATTCAGCGAGGGAGAAACGCGTTTTTTCCAAAAGCTGCGTTTGGACATTCCAGAGTGGATGGGAGAACAGGCTGTAAAGAGAAATACCTTGCTCTAAAAGCAAAACGGGGCTATCTAACAGAATGGTTGTCAATGTGTGCATTCAACTTCCAGAGTTAAACTGATGTGTCTTTGCAGCAGTTCAGAAACCCTTTCTTTGGAGAATGTAGAAACAGTCATTTCCAGCCCTAGAGACGCATATAAGAGTTAGCAGTAAGAATGCGTTTCAAACACAGAAGACCCGCTTCTTACAAACTGATCTGCTGTGCGTTGGTTCCTTTTAGGAAGTTGCATCTATGTTCAGATTCAGTGAGGGAGAAACGCGTTTCTTCCAAAACCTGCGTTTGAACATTCCAGAGTGGAAGGGAAAACAGGCTGTAAAGGGAAATACCTTGCTCTAAAAGCAAAACAAAGCTATGTAGCAGAATGGTTGTCAATGTGTGCATTCAACTTCCAGAGTTACACTGATGTGTGTTTGCAGCAGTTCAGAAACCCTTTCTTTGGAGAATGTAGAAACAGTCATTTCCAGCCCTATAGACGCATATAAGAGATAGCAGTAAGAATGCGTTTCAAACACAGAAGACTCGCTTCTTACAAACTGATCTGCTGTGTGTTGGTTCCTTTTAGGAAGTTGCATCTATGTTTAGATTCATCGAGGGAGAAATGCGTTTCTTCCAAAAGCTGCGTTTGGACATTCCAGAGTGGATGGGAGAAAAGGCTGTAAAGGGAAATACCTTACTCTAAAAGCAAAACGGAGCAATCTAGCAGAATGGTTGTCAATGTGTGCATTCAACTTCCAGAGTTACACTGATGTGTCTTTGCAGCAGTTCAGAAACCCTTTCTTTGCAGAATGTAGAAACAGTGATTTCCTGCCCTAGAGACGCATATAAGAGTTAGCAGTAAGAATGCGTTTCAAACACAGAAGACCCGGTTCTTACAAACTGATCTGCTGTGTGTTGGTTCCTTTTAGGAAGTTGCATCTATGTTTAGATTCAGCGAGGGAGAAAGGCGTTTCTTCCAAAAGCTGCGTTTGGATATTCCAGAGTGGATGGGAGAACAGGCTGTAAAGGGAAATAACTTGTTCTAAAAGCAAAACGGAGCTATCTAGCAGAATGGTTGTCAATGTGTGCATTCAACTTCCAGAGTTAAACTGATGTGTCTTTGCAGCAGTTCAGAAACCCTTTCTTTGGAGAATGTAGAAACAGTCATTTCCAGCCCTAGAGACGCATATAAGGGTTAGCAGTAAGAATGCGTTTCAAACACAGAAGACCCGCTTCTTACAAACTGATCTGCTGAGTGTTGGTTCCTTTTAGGAAGTTGCATCTATGTTTAGATTCAGCGAGGGAGAAATGCGTTTCTTCCAAAAGCTGCGTTTGGACATTCCAGAGTGGGTGGGAGAACAGGCTGTAAATGGAAATACCTTGCTCTAAAACCAAAACGGAGCTATCTAGCAGAATGGTTATCAATGTGTGCATTCAACTTCCAGAGGTAAACTGATGTGTGTTTGCAGCAGTTCAGAAACCCTTTCTTTGGAGAATGTAGAAACAGTCATTTCCAGCCCTAGAGACGCATATAAGAGTTAGCAGTAAGAATGCGTTTCAAACACAGAAGACCCGCTTCTTACAAACTGATCTGCTGTGTGTTGGTTCCTTTTAGGAAGTTGCATCTATGTTTAGATTCAGCGAGGGAGAAACGCGTTTCTTCCAAAAGCTGAATTTGGACATTCCAGAGTGGATGGGAGAACAGGCTGTAAATGGAAATACCTTGCTCTAAAAGCAAAACGAAGCTATCTAGCAGAATGTTTGTCAATGTGTGCATTCAACTTCCAGAGTTACACTGATGTGTGTTTGCAGCAGTTCAGAAAAACCTTCTTTGGAGAATGTAGAAACAGTCATTTCCAGCCCTAGAAACGCAAATAAGAGTTAGCAGTAAGAATGCGTTTCAAACAGAGAAGACCCGCTTCTTACAAACTGATCTGCTGTGTGTTGGTTCGTTTTAGGAAGTTGCATCTATGTTTAGATTCAGCGAGGGAGAAAAGCGTTTCTTCCAAAAGCTGCGTTTGGACATTCCAGAGTGGATGAGAGAACAGGCTGTAACGGGAAATACCTTGTTCTAAAAGCAAAACGGAGCTATCTAGCAGAATGGTTGTCAATGTGTGCATTCAACTTCCAGAGTTACACTGATGTGTGTTTGCAGCAGTTCAGAAACCCTTTCTTTGGAGAATGTAGAAACAGTCATTTCCAGCCCTATAGACGCATAAAAGAGATAGCAGTAAGAATGCGTTTCAAACACAGAAGACTCGCTTCTTACAAACTGATCTGCTGTGTGTTGGTTCCTTTTAGGAAGTTGCATCTATGTTTAGATTCAGCGAGGGAGAAACGCGTTTTTTCCAAAAGCTGCGTTTGGACATTCCAGAGTGGATGGGAGAACAGGCTGTAAAGGGAAATACCTTCTTCTAAAAGCAAAACGGAGCTATCTAACAGAATGGTTGTCAATGTGTGCATTCAACTTCCAGAGTTAAACTGATGTGTGTTTGCAGCAGTTCAGAAACCCTTTCTTTGGAGAATGTAGAAACAGTCATTTCCAGCCCTAGAGACGCATATAAGAGTTAGCAGTAAGAATGCGTTTCAAACACAGAAGACCCGCTTCTTACAAAATGATCTGCTGTGCGTTGGTTCCTTTTAGGAAGTTGCATCTATGTTTAGATTCAGTGAGGGAGAAACGCGTTTCTTCCAAAACCTGCGTTTGAACATTCCAGAGTGGAAGGGAAAACAGGCTGTAAAGGGAAATACCTTGCTCTAAAAGCAAAACGTAGCTATGTAGCAGAATGGTTGTCAATGTGTGCATTCAACTTCCAGAGTTACACTGATGTGTGTTTGCAGCAGTTCAGAAACCCTTTCTTTGGAGAATGTAGAAACAGTCATTTCCAGCCCTAGAGACGCATATAAGAGTTAGCAGTAAGAATGAGTTTCAAACACAGAAGACCCGCTTCTTACAAACTGATCTGCTGTGTGTTGGTTCCTTTTAGGAAGTTGCATCTATGTTTAGATTCAGCGAGGGAGAAACGCGTTTCTTCCAAAAGCTGCGTTTGGACATTCCAGAGTGGATGAGAGAACAGGCTGTAACGGGAAATACCTTGTTCTAAAAGCAAAACGGAGCTATTTAGCAGAATGGTTGTCAATGTGTGCATTCAACTTCCAGAGTTAAACTGATGTGTCTTTGCAGCAGTTCAGAAACCCTTTCTTTGGAGAATGTAGAAACAGTCATTTCCAGCCCTAGAGACGCATATAAGAGTTAGCAGTAAGAATGCGTTTCAAACACAGAAGACCCGCTTCTTACAAACTGATCTGCTGTGCGTTGGTTCCTTTTAGGAAGTTGCATCTATGTTCAGATTCAGTGAGGGAGAAACGCGTTTCTTCCAAAACCTGCGTTTGAACATTCCAGAGTGGAAGGGAAAACAGGCTGTAAGGGAAATACCTTGCTCTAAAAGCAAAACGGAGCTATGTAGCAGAATGGTTGTCAATGTGTGCATTCAACTTCCAGAGTTACACTGATGTGTGTTTGCAGCAGTTCAGAAACCCTTTCTTTGGAGAATGTAGAAACAGTCATTTCCAGCCCTATAGACGCATATAAGAGATAGCAGTAAGAATGCGTTTCAAACACAGAAGACTCGTTTCTTACAAACTGATCTGCTGTGTGTTGGTTCCTTTTAGGAAGTTGCATCTATGTTTAGATTCATCGAGGGAGAAATGCGTTTCTTCCAAAAGCTGCGTTTGGACATTCCAGAGTGGATGGGAGAAAAGGCTGTAAAGGGAAATACCTTACTCTAAAAGCAAAACGGAGCAATCTAGCAGAATGGTTGTCAATGTGTGCATTCAACTTCCAGAGTTACACTGATGTGTCTTTGCAGCAGTTCAGAAACCCTTTCATTGCAGAATGTAGAAACAGTGATTTCCAGCCCTAGAGACGCATATAAGAGTTAGCAGTAAGAATGCGTTTCAAACACAGAAGACCCGGTTCTTACAAACTGATCTGCTGTGTGTTGGTTCCTTTTAGGAAGTTGCATCTATGTTTAGATTCAGCGAGGGAGAAAGGCGTTTCTTCCAAAAGCTGCGTTTGGATATTCCAGAGTGGATGGGAGAACAGGCTGTAAAGGGAAATAACTTGTTCTAAAAGCAAAACGGAGCTATCTAGCAGAATGGTTGTCAATGTGTGCATTCAACTTCCAGAGTTAAACTGATGTGTCTTTGCAGCAGTTCAGAAACCCTTTCTTTGGAGAATGTAGAAACAGTCATTTCCAGCCCTAGAGACGCATATAAGGGTTAGCAGTAAGAATGCGTTTCAAACACAGAAGACCCGCTTCTTACAAACTGATCTGCTGAGTGTTGGTTCCTTTTAGGAAGTTGCATCTATGTTTAGATTCAGCGAGGGAGAAATGCGTTTCTTCCAAAAGCTGCGTTTGGACATTCCAGAGTGGGTGGGAGAACAGGCTGTAAATGGAAATACCTTGCTCTAAAAGCAAAACGGAGCTATCTAGCAGAATGTTTGTCAATGTGTGCATTCAACTTCCAGAGTTACACTGATGTGTGTTTGCAGCAGTTCAGAAACACCTTCTTTGGAAAATGTAGAAACAGTCATTTCCAGCCCTAGAAACGCAAATAAGAGTTAGCAGTAAGAATGCGTTTCAAACACAGAAGAACCGCTTCTTACAAACTGATCTGCTGTGTGTTGGTTCGTTTTAGGAAGTTGCATCTATGTTTAGATTCAGCGAGGGAGAAAAGCGTTTCTTCCAAAAGCTGCGTTTGGACATTCCAGAGTGGATGAGAGAACAGGCTGTAACGGGAAATACCTTGTTCTAAAAGCAAAACGGAGCTATCTAGCATAATGGTTGTCAATGTGTGCATTCAACTTCCAGAGTTACACTGATGTGTGTTTGCAGCAGTTCAGAAAGCCTTTCTTTGCAGAATGTAGAAACAGTCATTTCCAGCCCTATAGACGCATATAAGAGATAGCAGTAAGAATGCGTTTCAAACACAGAAGACACGCTTCTTACAAACTGATCTGCTGTGTGTTGGTTCCTTTTAGGAAGTTGCATCTATGTTTAGATTCAGCGAGGGAGAAATGCGTTTCTTCCAAAAGCTGCGTTTGGACATTCCAGAGTGGGTGGGAGAACAGGCTGTAAATGGAAATACCTTGCTCTAAAAGCAAAACGGAGCTATCTAGCAGAATGGTTATCAATGTGTGCATTCAACTTCCAGAGATAAACTGATGTGTGTTTGCAGCAGTTCAGAAACCCTTTCTTTGGAGAATGTAGAAACAGTCATTTCCAGCCCTAGAGAAGCATATAAGAGTTAGCAGTAAGGATGCGTTTCAAACACAGAAGACCCGCTTCTTACAAACTGATCTGCTGTGTGTTGGTTCCTTTTAGGAAGTTGCATCTATGTTTAGATTCAGCGAGGGAGAAACGCGTTTCTTCCAAAAGCTGCGTTTGGACATTCCAGAGTGGATGGGAGAACAGGCTGTAAAGAGAAATGCCTTGCTCTAAAAGCAAAACGGAGCTATCTAGCAGAATGGTTGTCAATGTGTGCATTCAACTTCCAGAGTTAAACTGATGTGTCTTTGGAGCAGTTCAGAAACCCTTTCTTTGCAGAATGTAGAAACAGTCATTTCCAGCCCTAGAGACGCATATAAGAGTTAGCAGTAAGAATGCGTTTCAAACACAGAAGACCCGCTTCTTACAAACTGATCTGCTGAGTGTTGGTTCCTTTTAGGAAGTTGCATCTATGTTTAGATTCAGCGAGGGAGAAATGCGTTTCTTCCAAAAGCTGCGTTTGGACATTCCAGAGTGGGTGGGAGAACAGGCTGTAAATGGAAATACCTTGCTCTAAAAGCAAAACGGAGCTATCTAGCAGAATGGTTATCAATGTGTGCATTCAACTTCCAGAGATAAACTGATGTGTGTTTGCAGCAGTTCAGAAACCCTTTCTTTGGAGAATGTAGAAACAGTCATTTCCAGCCCTAGAGAAGCATATAAGAGTTAGCAGTAAGGATGCGTTTCAAACACAGAAGACCCGCTTCTTACAAACTGATCTGCTGTGTGTTGGTTCCTTTTAGGAAGTTGCATCTATGTTTAGATTCAGCGAGGGAGAAATGCGTTTCTTCCAAAAGCTGCGTTTGGACATTCCAGAGTGGATGGGAGAACAGGCTGTAAAGAGAAATGCCTTGCTCTAAAAGCAAAACGGAGCTATCTAGCAGAATGGTTGTCAATGTGTGCATTCAACTTCCAGAGTTAAACTGATGTGTCTTTGCAGCAGTTCAGAAACCCTTTCTTTGGAGAATGTAGAAACAGTCATTTCCAGCCCTAGAGACGCATATAAGAGTTAGCAGTAAGAATGCGTTTCAAACACAGAAGACCCGCTTCTTACAAACTGATCTCCTGTGCGTTGGTTTCTTTTAGGAAGTTGCATCTATGTTTAGATTCAGTGAGGGAGAAACGCGTTTCTTCCAAAACCTGCGTTTGAACATTCCAGAGTGGAAGGGAGAACAGGCTGTAAAGGGAAATACCTTGCTCTAAAAGCAAAACGGAGCTATCTAGCAGAATGATTGTCAATGTGTGCACTCAACTTCCAGAGTTACATTGATGTGTGTTGGCAGCAGTTCAGAAACCCGTTCTTTGGAGAATGTAGAAACAGTCATTTCCAACCCTAGAGACGCATATAAGAGTTAGCAGTAAGAATGCGTTTCAAACACAGAAGACCCGCTTCTTACAAACTGATCTGCTGTGTGTTGGTTCCTTTTAGGAAGTTGCATCTATGTTTAGATTCAGCGAGCGAGAAACGCGTTTCTTCCAAAAGCTGCGTTTGGACATTCCAGAGTGGATGGGAGAACAGGCTGTAAAGGGAAATACCTTGCTCTAAAAGCAAAACGGAGCTATGTAGCAGAATGGTTGTCAATGTGAGCATTCAACTTCCAGAGTTACACTGATGTGTGTTTGCAGCAGTTCAGAAACCCTTTCTTTGGAGAATGTACAAACAGTCATTTCCAGCCCTATAGACGCATATAAGAGATAGCAGTAAGAATGCGTTTCAAACACAGAAGACTCGCTTCTTACAAACTGATCTGCTGTGTGTTGGTTCCTTTTAGGAAGTTGCATCTATGTTTAGATTCATCGAGGGAGAAATGCGTTTCTTCCAAAAGCAGCGTTTGGACATTCCAGAGTGGATGGGAGAAAAGGCTGTAAAGGGAAATACCTTACTCTAAAAGCAAAACGGAGCTATCTAGCAGAATGGTTGTCAATGTGTGCATTCAACTTCCAGAGTTAAACTGATGTGTCTTTGCAGCAGTTCAGAAACCCTTTCTTTGCAGAATGTAGAAACAGTCATTTCCAGCCCTAGAGACGCATATAAGAGTTAGCAGTAAGAATGCGTTTCAAACACAGAAGACCCGGTTCTTACAAACTGATCTGCTGAGTGTTGGTTCCTTTTAGGAAGTTGCATCTATGTTTAGATTGAGCGAGGGAGAAATGC
The DNA here is from genome assembly GCF_048565385.1 of Saimiri boliviensis. NCBI lineage: Eukaryota > Metazoa > Chordata > Mammalia > Primates > Cebidae > Saimiri > Saimiri boliviensis. The sequence continues at coordinate 57,616,024 of NC_133462.1, forward strand.
GTTTCTTCCAAAAGCTGCGTTTGGACATTCCAGAGTGGGTGGGAGAACAGGCTGTAAATGGAAATACCTTGCTCTAAAAGCAAAACGGAGCTATCTAGCAGAATGGTTATCAATGTGTGCATTCAACTTCCAGAGGTAAACTGATGTGTGTTTGCAGCAGTGCAGAAACCCTTTCTTTGGAGAATGTAGAAACAGTCATTTCCAGCCCTGGAGACGCATATAAGGGTTAGCAGTAAGAATGCGTTTCAAACACAGAAGACACGCTTCTTACAAACTGATCTGCTGTGTGTTGGTTCCTTTTAGGAAGTTGCATCTATGTTTAGATTCAGCAAGGGAGAAACGCGTTTCTCCCAAAAGCTGCATTTGGACATTCCAGAGTGGATGGGAGAACAGGCTGTAAAGAGAAATACCTTGCTCTAAAAGCAAAACGGAGCTATCTAACAGAATGGTTGTCAATGTGTGCATTCAACTTCCAGAGTTAAACTGATGTGTCTTTGCAGCAGTTCAGAAACCCTTTCTTTGGAGAATGTAGAAACAGTCATTTCCAGCCCTAGAGACGCATATAAGAGTTAGCAGTAAGAATGCGTTTCAAACACAGAAGACCCGCTTCTTACAAACTGATCTCCTGTGCGTTGGTTCCTTTTAGGAAGTTGCATCTATGTTTAGATTCAGTGACGGAGAAACGCGTTTCTTCCAAAACCTGCGTTTGAACATTCCAGAGTGGAAGGGAGAACAGGCTGTAAAGGGAAATACCTTGCTCTAAAAGCAAAACGGAGCTATCTAGCAGAATGATTGTCAATGTGTGCACTCAACTTCCAGAGTTACATTGATGTGTGTTGGCAGCAGTTCAGAAACCCGTTCTTTGGAGAATGTAGAAACAGTCATTTCCAGCCCTAGAGACGCATATAAGAGTTAGCAGTAAGAATGCGTTTCAAACACAGAAGACCCGCTTCTTACAAACTGATCTGCTGTGCGTTGGTTCCTTTTAGGAAGTTGCATCTATGTTTAGATTCAGCGAGCGAGAAACGCGTTTCTTCCAAAAGCTGCGTTTGGACATTCCAGAGTGGATGGGAGAACAGGCTGTAAAGGGAAATACCTTGCTCTAAAAGCAAAACGGAGCTATGTAGCAGAATGGTTGTCAATGTGTGCATTCAACTTCCAGAGTTACACTGATGTGTGTTTGCAGCAGTTCAGAAACCCTTTCTTTGGAGAATGTAGAAACAGTCATTTCCAGCCCTATAGACGCATATAAGAGATAGCAGTAAGAATGCGTTTCAAACACAGAAGACTCGCTTCTTACAAACTGATCTGCTGTGTGTTGGTTCCTTTTAGGAAGTTGCATCTATGTTTAGATTCATTGAGGGAGAAACGCGTTTCTTCCAAAAGCTGCGTTTGGACATTCCAGAGTGGATGGGAGAAAAGGCTGTAAAGGGAAATACCTTACTCTAAAAGCAAAACGGAGCTATCTAGCAGAATGGTTGTCAATGTGTGCATTCAACTTCCAGAGTTAAACTGATGTGTCTTTGCAGCAGTTCAGAAACCCTTTCTTTGCAGAATGTAGAAACAGTCATTTCCAGCCCTAGAGACGCATATAAGAGTTAGCAGTAAGAATGCGTTTCAAACACAGAAGACCCGGTTCTTACAAACTGATCTGCTGAGTGTTGGTTCCTTTTAGGAAGTTGCATCTATGTTTAGATTGAGCGAGGGAGAAATGCGTTTCTTCCAAAAGCTGCGTTTGGACATTCCAGAGTGGGTGGGAGAACAGGCTGTAAATGGAAATACCTTGCTCTAAAAGCAAAACGGAGCTATCTAGCAGAATGGTTATCAATGTGTGCATTCAACTTCCAGAGGTAAACTGATGTGTGTTTGCAGCAGTTCAGAAACCCTTTCTTTGGAGAATGTAGAAACAGTCATTTCCAGCCCTAGAGACGCATATAAGAGTTAGCAGTAAGAATGCGTTTCAAACACAGAAGACCCGCTTCTTACAAACTGATCTGCTGTGTGTTGGTTCCTTTTAGGAAGTTGCATCTATGTTTAGATTCAGCGAGGGAGAAACTGGTTTCTTCCAAAAGCTGCGTTTGGACATTCCAGAGTGGATGGGAGAACAGGCTGTAAAGAGAAATACCTTACTCTAAAAGCAAAACGGAGCTATCTAGCAGAATGGTTGTCAATGTGTCCATTCAACTTCCAGAGTTAAACTGATGTGTCTTTGCAGCAGTTCAGAAACCCTTTCTTTGCAGAATGTAGAAACAGTCATTTCCAGCCCTAGAGACGCATATAAGAGTTAGCAGTAAGAATCCGTTTCAAACACAGAAGACCCGCTTCTTACAAACTGATCTGCTGAGTGTTGGTTCCTTTTAGGAAGTTGCATCTATGTTTAGATTGAGCGAGGGAGAAATGCGTTTCTTCCAAAAGCTGCGTTTGGACATTCCAGAGTGGGTGGGAGAACAGGCTGTAAATGGAAATACCTTGCTCTAAAAGCAAAATGGAGCTATCTAGCAGAATGGTTATCAATGTGTGCATTCAACTTCCAGAGGTAAACTGATGTGTGTTTTCAGCAGTTAAGAAACCCTTTCTTTGGAGAATGTAGAAACAGTCATTTCCAGCCCTAGAGACGCATATAAGAGTTAGCAGTAAGAATGCGTTTCAAACACAGAAGACCCGCTTCTTACAAACTGATCTGCTGTGTGTTGGTTCCTTTTAGGAAGTTGCATCTATGTTTAGATTCAGCGAGGGAGAAACTGGTTTCTTCCAAAAGCTGCGTTTGGACATTCCAGAGTGGATGGGAGAACAGGCTGTAAAGAGAAATACCTTGCTCTAAAAGCAAAACGGAGCTATCTAGCAGAATGGTTGTCAATGTGTGCATTCAACTTCCAGAGTTACACTGATGTGTGTTTGCAGCAGTTCAGAAACCCTTTCTTTGGAGAATGTAGAAACAGTCATTTCCAGCCCTATAGACGCATATAAGAGATAGCAGTAAGAATGCGTTTCAAACACAGAAGACTCGCTTCTTACAAACTGATCTGCTGTGTGTTGGTTCCTTTTAGGAAGTTGCATCTATTTTTAGATTCATCGAGGGAGAAATGCGTTTCTTCCAAAAGCTGCGTTTGGACATTCCAGAGTGGATGGGAGAAAAGGCTGTAAAGGGAAATACCTTACTCTAAAAGCAAAACGGAGCTATCTAGCAGAATGATTGTCAATGTGTGCATTCAACTTCCAGAGTTAAATTGATGTGTCTTTGCAGCAGTTCAGAAACCCTTTCTTTGCAGAATGTAGAAACAGTCATTTCCAGCCCTAGAGACGCATATAAGAGTTAGCAGTAAGAATGCGTTTCAAACACAGAAGACCCGGTTCTTACAAACTGATCTTCTGTGTGTTGGTTCGTTTTAGGAAGTTGCATCTATGTTTAGATTCAGCGAGGGAGAAACGCGTTTCTTCCAAAAGCTGCGTTTGGATATTCCAGAGTGGATGGGAGAACAGGCTGTAAAGGGAAATAACTTGTTCTAAAAGCAAAACGGAGCTATCTAGCAGCATGGTTGTCAATGTATGCATTCAACTTCCAGAGTTAAACTGATGTGTCTTTGCAGCAGTTCAGAAACCCTTTCTTTGGAGAATGTAGAAACAGTCATTTCCAGCCCTAGAGACGCATATAAGAGTTAGCAGTAAGAATGCGTTTCAAACACAGAAGACCCGCTTCTTACAAACTGATCTGCTGTGCGTTGGTTCCTTTTAGGAAGTTGCATCTATGTTTAGATTCAGCGAGCGAGAAACGCGTTTCTTCCAAAAGCTGCGTTTGGACATTCCAGAGTGGATGGGAGAACAGGCTGTAAAGGGAAATACCTTGCTCTAAAAGCAAAACGGAGCTATGTAGCAGAATGGTTGTCAATGTGTGCATTCAACTTCCAGAGTTACACTGATGTGTGTTTGCAGCAGTTCAGAAACCCTTTCTTTGGAGAATGTAGAAACAGTCATTTCCAGCCCTATAGACGCATATAAGAGATAGCAGTAAGAATGCGTTTCAAACACAGAAGACTCGCTTCTTACAAACTGATCTGCTGTGTGTTGGTTCCTTTTAGGAAGTTGCATCTATGTTTAGATTCATTGAGGGAGAAATGCGTTTCTTCCAAAAGCTGCGTTTGGACATTCCAGAGTGGATGGGAGAAAAGGCTGTAAAGGGAAATACCTTACTCTAAAAGCAAAACGGAGCTATCTAGCAGAATGGTTGTCAATGTGTGCATTCAACTTCCAGAGTTAAACTGATGTGTCTTTGCAGCAGTTCAGAAACCCTTTCTTTGCAGAATGTAGAAACAGTCATTTCCAACCCTAGAGACGCATATAAGAGTTAGCAGTAAGAATGCGTTTCAAACACAGAAGACCCGGTTCTTACAAACTGATCTGCTGAGTGTTGGTTCCTTTTAGGAAGTTGCATCTATGTTTAGATTGAGCGAGGGAGAAATGCGTTTCTTCCAAAAGCTGCGTTTGGACATTCCAGAGTGGGTGGGAGAACAGGCTGTAAATGGAAATACCTTGCTCTAAAAGCAAAACGGAGCTATCTAGCAGAATGGTTATCAATGTGTGCATTCAACTTCCAGAGGTAAACTGATGTGTGTTTGCAGCAGTTCAGAAACCCTTTCTTTGGAGAATGTAGAAACAGTCATTTCCAGCCCTAGAGACGCATATAAGAGTTAGCAGTAAGAATGCGTTTCAAACACAGAAGACCCGCTTCTTACAAACTGATCTGCTGTGTGTTGGTTCCTTTTAGGAAGTTGCATCTATGTTTAGATTCAGCGAGGGAGAAACTGGTTTCTTCCAAAAGCTGCGTTTGGACATTCCAGAGTGGATGGGAGAACAGGCTGTAAAGAGAAATACCTTACTCTAAAAGCAAAACGGAGCTATCTAGCAGAATGGTTGTCAATGTGTCCATTCAACTTCCAGAGTTAAACTGATGTGTCTTTGCAGCATTTCAGAAACCCTTTCTTTGCAGAATGTAGAAACAGTCATTTCCAGCCCTAGAGACGCATATAAGAGTTAGCAGTAAGAATCCGTTTCAAACACAGAAGACCCGCTTCTTACAAACTGATCTGCTGAGTGTTGGTTCCTTTTAGGAAGTTGCATCTATGTTTAGATTGAGCGAGGGAGAAATGCGTTTCTTCCAAAAGCTGCGTTTGGACATTCCAGAGTGGGTGGGAGAACAGGCTGTAAATGGAAATACCTTGCTCTAAAAGCAAAACGGAGCTATCTAGCAGAATGCTTATCAATGTGTGCATTCAACTTCCAGAGGTAAACTGATGTGTGTTTTCAGCAGTTAAGAAACCCTTTCTTTGGAGAATGTAGAAACAGTCATTTCCAGCCCTAGAGACGCATATAAGAGTTAGCAGTAAGAATGCGTTTCAAACACAGAAGACCCGCTTCTTACAAACTGATCTGCTGTGTGTTGGTTCCTTTTAGGAAGTTGCATCTATGTTTAGATTCAGCGAGGGAGAAACTGGTTTCTTCCAAAAGCTGCGTTTGGACATTCCAGAGTGGATGGGAGAACAGGCTGTAAATAGAAATACCTTGCTCTAAAAGCAAAACGGAGCTATCTAGCAGAATGGTTGTCAATGTGTGCATTCAACTTCCAGAGTTACACTGATGTGTGTTTGCAGCAGTTCAGAAACCCTTTCTTTGGAGAATGTAGAAACAGTCATTTCCAGCCCTATAGACGCATATAAGAGATAGCAGTAAGAATGCGTTTCAAACACAGAAGACTCGCTTCTTACAAACTGATCTGCTGTGTGTTGGTTCCTTTTAGGAAGTTGCATCTATTTTTAGATTCATCGAGGGAGAAATGCGTTTCTTCCAAAAGCTGCGTTTGGACATTCCAGAGTGGATGGGAGAAAAGGCTGTAAAGGGAAATACCTTACTCTAAAAGCAAAACGGAGCTATCTAGCAGAATGATTGTCAATGTGTGCATTCAACTTCCAGAGTTAAATTGATGTGTCTTTGCAGCAGTTCAGAAACCCTTTCTTTGCAGAATGTAGAAACAGTCATTTCCAGCCCTAGAGACGCATATAAGAGTTAGCAGTAAGAATGCGTTTCAAACACAGAAGACCCGGTTCTTACAAACTGATCTTCTGTGTGTTGGTTCGTTTTAGGAAGTTGCATCTATGTTTAAATTCAGCGAGGGAGAAACGCGTTTCTTCCAAAAGCTGCGTTTGGATATTCCAGAGTGGATGGGAGAACAGGCTGTAAAGGGAAATAACTTGTTCTAAAAGCAAAACGGAGCTATCTAGCAGCATGGTTGTCAATGTATGCATTCAACTTCCAGAGTTAAACTGATGTGTCTTTGCAGCAGTTCAGAAACCCTTTCTTTGGAGAATGTAGAAACAGTCATTTCCAGCCCTAGAGACGCATATAAGAGTTAGCAGTAAGAATGCGTTTCAAACACAGAAGACCCGCTTCTTACAAACTGATCTGCTGAGTGTTGGTTCCTTTTAGGAAGTTGCATCTATGTTTAGATTCAGCGAGGGAGAAATGCGTTTCTTCCAAAAGCTGCGTTTGGACATTCCAGAGTGGGTGGGAGAACAGGCTGTAAATGGAAATACCTTGCTCTAAAAGCAAAACGGAGCTATCTAGCAGAATGGTTATCAATGTGTGCATTCAACTTCCAGAGTTAAACTGATGTGTCTTTGCAGCAGTTCAGAAACCCTTTCTTTGCAGAATGTAGGAACAGTCATTTCCAGCCCTAGAGACGCATATAAGAGTTAGCAGAAAGAATGCGTTTCAAACACAGAAGACCCGCTTCTTACAAACTGATCTGCTGTGTGTTGGTTCCTTTTAGGAAGTTGCGTCTATGTTTAGATACAGCGAGGGAGAAACGTGTTTCTTCCAAAGCTGCGTTTGGACATTCCAGAGTGGATGGGAGAACAGGCTGTAAATGGAAATAACTTGCTCTAAAAGCAAAACGAAGCTATCTAGCAGAATGTTTGTCAATGTGTGCATTCAACTTCCAGAGTTACACTGATGTGTGTTTGCAGCAGTTCAGAAACACCTTCTTTGGAAAATGTAGAAACAGTCATTTCCAGCCCTAGAAACGCAAATAAGAGTTAGCAGTAAGAATGCGTTTCAAACACAGAAGAACCGCTTCTTACAAACTGATCTGCTGAGTGTTGGTTCCTTTTAGGAAGTTGCATCTATGTTTAGATTCAGCGAGGGAGAAATGCGTTTCTTCCAAAAGCTGCGTTTGGACATTCCAGAGTGGGTGGGAGAACAGGCTGTAAATGGAAATACCTTGCTCTAAAAGCAAAACGGAGCTATCTAGCAGAATGGTTATCAATGTGTGCATTCAACTTCCAGAGTTAAACTGATGTGTCTTTGCAGCAGTTCAGAAACCCTTTCTTTGCAGAATGTAGAAACAGTCATTTCCAGCCCTAGAGACGCATATAAGAGTTAGCAGTAAGAATGCGTTTCAAACACAGAAGACCCGGTTCTTACAAACTGATCTTCTGTGTGTTGGTTCGTTTTAGGAAGTTGCATCTATGTTTAGATTCAGCGAGGGAGAAACGCGTTTCTTCCAAAAGCTGCGTTTGGATATTCCAGAGTGGATGGGAGAACAGGCTGTAAAGGGAAATAACTTGTTCTAAAAGCAAAACGGAGCTATCTAGCAGAATGGTTGTCAATGTATGCATTCAACTTCCAGAGTTAAACTGATGTGTCTTTGCAGCAGTTCAGAAACCCTTTCTTTGGAGAATGTAGAAACAGTCATTTCCAGCCCTAGAGACGCATATAAGAGTTAGCAGTAAGAATGCGTTTCAAACACAGAAGACCCGCTTCTTACAAACTGATCTGCTGAGTGTTGGTTCCTTTTAGGAAGTTGCATCTATGTTTAGATTCAGCGAGGGAGAAATGCGTTTCTTCCAAAAGCTGCGTTTGGACATTCCAGAGTGGGTGGGAGAACAGGCTGTAAATGGAAATACCTTGCTCTAAAAGCAAAACGGAGCTATCTAGCAGAATGGTTATCAATGTGTGCATTCAACTTCCAGAGGTAAACTGATGTGTGTTTGCAGCAGTGCAGAAACCCTTTCTTTGGAGAATGTAGAAACAGTCATTTCCAGCCCTGGAGACGCATATAAGGGTTAGCAGTAAGAATGCGTTTCAAACACAGAAGACCCGCTTCTTACAAACTGATCTGCTGTGTGTTGGTTCCTTTTAGGAAGTTGCATCTATGTTTAGATTCAGCAAGGGAGAAACGCGTTTCTCCCAAAAGCTGCATTTGGACATTCCAGAGTGGATGGGAGAACAGGCTGTAAAGAGAAATACCTTGCTCTAAAAGCAAAACGGAGCTATCTAACAGAATGGTTGTCAATGTGTGCATTCAACTTCCAGAGTTAAACTGATGTGTGTTTGCAGCAGTTCAGAAACCCTTTCTTTGGAGAATGTAGAAACAGTCATTTCCAGCCCTAGAGACGCATATAAGAGTTAGCAGTAAGAATGCGTTTCAAACACAGAAGACCCGCTTCTTACAAACTGATCTGCTGTGTGTTGGTTCCTTTTAGGAAGTTGCATCTATGTTTAGATTCAGCGAGGGAGAAACTGGTTTCTTCCAAAAGCTGCGTTTGGACATTCCAGAGTGGATGGGAGAACAGGCTGTAAAGAGAAATACCTTGCTCTAAAAGCAAAACGGAGCTATGTAGCAGAATGGTTGTCAATGTGTGCATTCAACTTCCAGAGTTACACTGATGTGTGTTTGCAGCAGTTCAGAAACCCTTTCTTTGGAGAATGTAGAAACAGTCATTTCCAGCCCTACAGACGCATATAAGAGATAGCAGTAAGAATGCGTTTCAAACACAGAAGACTCGCTTCTTACAAACTGATCTGCTGTGTGTTGGTTCCTTTTAGGAAGTTGCATCTATGTTTAGATTCATCGAGGGAGAAATGCGTTTCTTCCAAAAGCAGCGTTTGGACATTCCAGAGTGGATGGGAGAAAAGGCTGTAAAGGGAAATACCTTACTCTAAAAGCAAAACGGAGCTATCTAGCAGAATGGTTGTCAATGTGTGCATTCAACTTCCAGAGTTAAACTGATGTGTCTTTGCAGCAGTTCAGAAACCCTTTCTTTGCAGAATGTAGAAACAGTCATTTCCAGCCCTAGAGACGCATATAAGAGTTAGCAGTAAGAATGCGTTTCAAACACAGAAGACCCGGTTCTTACAAACTGATCTGCTGAGTGTTGGTTCCTTTTAGGAAGTTGCATCTATGTTTAGATTGAGCGAGGGAGAAATGCGTTTCTTCCAAAAGCTGCGTTTGGACATTCCAGAGTGGGTGGGAGAACAGGCTGTAAATGGAAATACCTTGCTCTAAAAGCAAAACGGAGCTATCTAGCAGAATGGTTATCAATGTGTGCATTCAACTTCCAGAGGTAAACTGATGTGTGTTTGCAGCAGTGCAGAAACCCTTTCTTTGGAGAATGTAGAAACAGTCATTTCCAGCCCTGGAGACGCATATAAGGGTTAGCAGTAAGAATGCGTTTCAAACACAGAAGACACGCTTCTTACAAACTGATCTGCTGTGTGTTGGTTCCTTTTAGGAAGTTGCATCTATGTTTAGATTCAGCAAGGGAGAAACGCGTTTCTCCCAAAAGCTGCATTTGGACATTCCAGAGTGGATGGGAGAACAGGCTGTAAAGAGAAATACCTTGCTCTAAAAGCAAAACGGAGCTATCTAACAGAATGGTTGTCAATGTGTGCATTCAACTTCCAGAGTTAAACTGATGTGTCTTTGCAGCAGTTCAGAAACCCTTTCTTTGGAGAATGTAGAAACAGTCATTTCCAGCCCTAGAGACGCATATAAGAGTTAGCAGTAAGAATGCGTTTCAAACACAGAAGACCCGCTTCTTACAAACTGATCTCCTGTGCGTTGGTTCCTTTTAGGAAGTTGCATCTATGTTTAGATTCAGTGACGGAGAAACGCGTTTCTTCCAAAACCTGCGTTTGAACATTCCAGAGTGGAAGGGAGAACAGGCTGTAAAGGGAAATACCTTGCTCTAAAAGCAAAACGGAGCTATCTAGCAGAATGATTGTCAATGTGTGCACTCAACTTCCAGAGTTACATTGATGTGTGTTGGCAGCAGTTCAGAAACCCGTTCTTTGGAGAATGTAGAAACAGTCATTTCCAGCCCTAGAGACGCATATAAGAGTTAGCAGTAAGAATGCGTTTCAAACACAGAAGACCCGCTTCTTACAAACTGATCTGCTGTGCGTTGGTTCCTTTTAGGAAGTTGCATCTATGTTTAGATTCAGCGAGCGAGAAACGCGTTTCTTCCAAAAGCTGCGTTTGGACATTCCAGAGTGGATGGGAGAACAGGCTGTAAAGGGAAATACCTTGCTCTAAAAGCAAAACGGAGCTATGTAGCAGAATGGTTGTCAATGTGTGCATTCAACTTCCAGAGTTACACTGATGTGTGTTTGCAGCAGTTCAGAAACCCTTTCTTTGGAGAATGTAGAAACAGTCATTTCCAGCCCTATAGACGCATATAAGAGATAGCAGTAAGAATGCGTTTCAAACACAGAAGACTCGCTTCTTACAAACTGATCTGCTGTGTGTTGGTTCCTTTTAGGAAGTTGCATCTATGTTTAGATTCATTGAGGGAGAAACGCGTTTCTTCCAAAAGCTGCGTTTGGACATTCCAGAGTGGATGGGAGAAAAGGCTGTAAAGGGAAATACCTTACTCTAAAAGCAAAACGGAGCTATCTAGCAGAATGGTTGTCAATGTGTGCATTCAACTTCCAGAGTTAAACTGATGTGTCTTTGCAGCAGTTCAGAAACCCTTTCTTTGCAGAATGTAGAAACAGTCATTTCCAGCCCTAGAGACGCATATAAGAGTTAGCAGTAAGAATGCGTTTCAAACACAGAAGACCCGGTTCTTACAAACTGATCTGCTGAGTGTTGGTTCCTTTTAGGAAGTTGCATCTATGTTTAGATTGAGCGAGGGAGAAATGCGTTTCTTCCAAAAGCTGCGTTTGGACATTCCAGAGTGGGTGGGAGAACAGGCTGTAAATGGAAATACCTTGCTCTAAAAGCAAAACGGAGCTATCTAGCAGAATGGTTATCAATGTGTGCATTCAACTTCCAGAGGTAAACTGATGTGTGTTTGCAGCAGTTCAGAAACCCTTTCTTTGGAGAATGTAGAAACAGTCATTTCCAGCCCTAGAGACGCATATAAGAGTTAGCAGTAAGAATGCGTTTCAAACACAGAAGACCCGCTTCTTACAAACTGATCTGCTGTGTGTTGGTTCCTTTTAGGAAGTTGCATCTATGTTTAGATTCAGCGAGGGAGAAACTGGTTTCTTCCAAAAGCTGCGTTTGGACATTCCAGAGTGGATGGGAGAACAGGCTGTAAAGAGAAATACCTTACTCTAAAAGCAAAACGGAGCTATCTAGCAGAATGGTTGTCAATGTGTCCATTCAACTTCCAGAGTTAAACTGATGTGTCTTTGCAGCAGTTCAGAAACCCTTTCTTTGCAGAATGTAGAAACAGTCATTTCCAGCCCTAGAGACGCATATAAGAGTTAGCAGTAAGAATCCGTTTCAAACACAGAAGACCCGCTTCTTACAAACTGATCTGCTGAGTGTTGGTTCCTTTTAGGAAGTTGCATCTATGTTTAGATTGAGCGAGGGAGAAATGCGTTTCTTCCAAAAGCTGCGTTTGGACATTCCAGAGTGGGTGGGAGAACAGGCTGTAAATGGAAATACCTTGCTCTAAAAGCAAAATGGAGCTATCTAGCAGAATGGTTATCAATGTGTGCATTCAACTTCCAGAGGTAAACTGATGTGTGTTTTCAGCAGTTAAGAAACCCTTTCTTTGGAGAATGTAGAAACAGTCATTTCCAGCCCTAGAGACGCATATAAGAGTTAGCAGTAAGAATGCGTTTCAAACACAGAAGACCCGCTTCTTACAAACTGATCTGCTGTGTGTTGGTTCCTTTTAGGAAGTTGCATCTATGTTTAGATTCAGCGAGGGAGAAACTGGTTTCTTCCAAAAGCTGCGTTTGGACATTCCAGAGTGGATGGGAGAACAGGCTGTAAAGAGAAATACCTTGCTCTAAAAGCAAAACGGAGCTATCTAGCAGAATGGTTGTCAATGTGTGCATTCAACTTCCAGAGTTACACTGATGTGTGTTTGCAGCAGTTCAGAAACCCTTTCTTTGGAGAATGTAGAAACAGTCATTTCCAGCCCTATAGACGCATATAAGAGATAGCAGTAAGAATGCGTTTCAAACACAGAAGACTCGCTTCTTACAAACTGATCTGCTGTGTGTTGGTTCCTTTTAGGAAGTTGCATCTATTTTTAGATTCATCGAGGGAGAAATGCGTTTCTTCCAAAAGCTGCGTTTGGACATTCCAGAGTGGATGGGAGAAAAGGCTGTAAAGGGAAATACCTTACTCTAAAAGCAAAACGGAGCTATCTAGCAGAATGATTGTCAATGTGTGCATTCAACTTCCAGAGTTAAATTGATGTGTCTTTGCAGCAGTTCAGAAACCCTTTCTTTGCAGAATGTAGAAACAGTCATTTCCAGCCCTAGAGACGCATATAAGAGTTAGCAGTAAGAATGCGTTTCAAACACAGAAGACCCGGTTCTTACAAACTGATCTTCTGTGTGTTGGTTCGTTTTAGGAAGTTGCATCTATGTTTAGATTCAGCGAGGGAGAAACGCGTTTCTTCCAAAAGCTGCGTTTGGATATTCCAGAGTGGATGGGAGAACAGGCTGTAAAGGGAAATAACTTGTTCTAAAAGCAAAACGGAGCTATCTAGCAGCATGGTTGTCAATGTATGCATTCAACTTCCAGAGTTAAACTGATGTGTCTTTGCAGCAGTTCAGAAACCCTTTCTTTGGAGAATGTAGAAACAGTCATTTCCAGCCCTAGAGACGCATATAAGAGTTAGCAGTAAGAATGCGTTTCAAACACAGAAGACCCGCTTCTTACAAACTGATCTGCTGTGCGTTGGTTCCTTTTAGGAAGTTGCATCTATGTTTAGATTCAGCGAGCGAGAAACGCGTTTCTTCCAAAAGCTGCGTTTGGACATTCCAGAGTGGATGGGAGAACAGGCTGTAAAGGGAAATACCTTGCTCTAAAAGCAAAACGGAGCTATGTAGCAGAATGGTTGTCAATGTGTGCATTCAACTTCCAGAGTTACACTGATGTGTGTTTGCAGCAGTTCAGAAACCCTTTCTTTGGAGAATGTAGAAACAGTCATTTCCAGCCCTATAGACGCATATAAGAGATAGCAGTAAGAATGCGTTTCAAACACAGAAGACTCGCTTCTTACAAACTGATCTGCTGTGTGTTGGTTCCTTTTAGGAAGTTGCATCTATGTTTAGATTCATTGAGGGAGAAATGCGTTTCTTCCAAAAGCTGCGTTTGGACATTCCAGAGTGGATGGGAGAAAAGGCTGTAAAGGGAAATACCTTACTCTAAAAGCAAAACGGAGCTATCTAGCAGAATGGTTGTCAATGTGTGCATTCAACTTCCAGAGTTAAACTGATGTGTCTTTGCAGCAGTTCAGAAACCCTTTCTTTGCAGAATGTAGAAACAGTCATTTCCAACCCTAGAGACGCATATAAGAGTTAGCAGTAAGAATGCGTTTCAAACACAGAAGACCCGGTTCTTACAAACTGATCTGCTGAGTGTTGGTTCCTTTTAGGAAGTTGCATCTATGTTTAGATTGAGCGAGGGAGAAATGCGTTTCTTCCAAAAGCTGCGTTTGGACATTCCAGAGTGGGTGGGAGAACAGGCTGTAAATGGAAATACCTTGCTCTAAAAGCAAAACGGAGCTATCTAGCAGAATGGTTATCAATGTGTGCATTCAACTTCCAGAGGTAAACTGATGTGTGTTTGCAGCAGTTCAGAAACCCTTTCTTTGGAGAATGTAGAAACAGTCATTTCCAGCCCTAGAGACGCATATAAGAGTTAGCAGTAAGAATGCGTTTCAAACACAGAAGACCCGCTTCTTACAAACTGATCTGCTGTGTGTTGGTTCCTTTTAGGAAGTTGCATCTATGTTTAGATTCAGCGAGGGAGAAACTGGTTTCTTCCAAAAGCTGCGTTTGGACATTCCAGAGTGGATGGGAGAACAGGCTGTAAAGAGAAATACCTTACTCTAAAAGCAAAACGGAGCTATCTAGCAGAATGGTTGTCAATGTGTCCATTCAACTTCCAGAGTTAAACTGATGTGTCTTTGCAGCATTTCAGAAACCCTTTCTTTGCAGAATGTAGAAACAGTCATTTCCAGCCCTAGAGACGCATATAAGAGTTAGCAGTAAGAATCCGTTTCAAACACAGAAGACCCGCTTCTTACAAACTGATCTGCTGAGTGTTGGTTCCTTTTAGGAAGTTGCATCTATGTTTAGATTGAGCGAGGGAGAAATGCGTTTCTTCCAAAAGCTGCGTTTGGACATTCCAGAGTGGGTGGGAGAACAGGCTGTAAATGGAAATACCTTGCTCTAAAAGCAAAACGGAGCTATCTAGCAGAATGCTTATCAATGTGTGCATTCAACTTCCAGAGGTAAACTGATGTGTGTTTTCAGCAGTTAAGAAACCCTTTCTTTGGAGAATGTAGAAACAGTCATTTCCAGCCCTAGAGACGCATATAAGAGTTAGCAGTAAGAATGCGTTTCAAACACAGAAGACCCGCTTCTTACAAACTGATCTGCTGTGTGTTGGTTCCTTTTAGGAAGTTGCATCTATGTTTAGATTCAGCGAGGGAGAAACTGGTTTCTTCCAAAAGCTGCGTTTGGACATTCCAGAGTGGATGGGAGAACAGGCTGTAAATAGAAATACCTTGCTCTAAAAGCAAAACGGAGCTATCTAGCAGAATGGTTGTCAATGTGTGCATTCAACTTCCAGAGTTACACTGATGTGTGTTTGCAGCAGTTCAGAAACCCTTTCTTTGGAGAATGTAGAAACAGTCATTTCCAGCCCTATAGACGCATATAAGAGATAGCAGTAAGAATGCGTTTCAAACACAGAAGACTCGCTTCTTACAAACTGATCTGCTGTGTGTTGGTTCCTTTTAGGAAGTTGCATCTATTTTTAGATTCATCGAGGGAGAAATGCGTTTCTTCCAAAAGCTGCGTTTGGACATTCCAGAGTGGATGGGAGAAAAGGCTGTAAAGGGAAATACCTTACTCTAAAAGCAAAACGGAGCTATCTAGCAGAATGATTGTCAATGTGTGCATTCAACTTCCAGAGTTAAATTGATGTGTCTTTGCAGCAGTTCAGAAACCCTTTCTTTGCAGAATGTAGAAACAGTCATTTCCAGCCCTAGAGACGCATATAAGAGTTAGCAGTAAGAATGCGTTTCAAACACAGAAGACCCGGTTCTTACAAACTGATCTTCTGTGTGTTGGTTCGTTTTAGGAAGTTGCATCTATGTTTAAATTCAGCGAGGGAGAAACGCGTTTCTTCCAAAAGCTGCGTTTGGATATTCCAGAGTGGATGGGAGAACAGGCTGTAAAGGGAAATAACTTGTTCTAAAAGCAAAACGGAGCTATCTAGCAGCATGGTTGTCAATGTATGCATTCAACTTCCAGAGTTAAACTGATGTGTCTTTGCAGCAGTTCAGAAACCCTTTCTTTGGAGAATGTAGAAACAGTCATTTCCAGCCCTAGAGACGCATATAAGAGTTAGCAGTAAGAATGCGTTTCAAACACAGAAGACCCGCTTCTTACAAACTGATCTGCTGAGTGTTGGTTCCTTTTAGGAAGTTGCATCTATGTTTAGATTCAGCGAGGGAGAAATGCGTTTCTTCCAAAAGCTGCGTTTGGACATTCCAGAGTGGGTGGGAGAACAGGCTGTAAATGGAAATACCTTGCTCTAAAAGCAAAACGGAGCTATCTAGCAGAATGGTTATCAATGTGTGCATTCAACTTCCAGAGTTAAACTGATGTGTCTTTGCAGCAGTTCAGAAACCCTTTCTTTGCAGAATGTAGGAACAGTCATTTCCAGCCCTAGAGACGCATATAAGAGTTAGCAGAAAGAATGCGTTTCAAACACAGAAGACCCGCTTCTTACAAACTGATCTGCTGTGTGTTGGTTCCTTTTAGGAAGTTGCGTCTATGTTTAGATACAGCGAGGGAGAAACGTGTTTCTTCCAAAGCTGCGTTTGGACATTCCAGAGTGGATGGGAGAACAGGCTGTAAATGGAAATAACTTGCTCTAAAAGCAAAACGAAGCTATCTAGCAGAATGTTTGTCAATGTGTGCATTCAACTTCCAGAGTTACACTGATGTGTGTTTGCAGCAGTTCAGAAACACCTTCTTTGGAAAATGTAGAAACAGTCATTTCCAGCCCTAGAAACGCAAATAAGAGTTAGCAGTAAGAATGCGTTTCAAACACAGAAGAACCGCTTCTTACAAACTGATCTGCTGAGTGTTGGTTCCTTTTAGGAAGTTGCATCTATGTTTAGATTCAGCGAGGGAGAAATGCGTTTCTTCCAAAAGCTGCGTTTGGACATTCCAGAGTGGGTGGGAGAACAGGCTGTAAATGGAAATACCTTGCTCTAAAAGCAAAACGGAGCTATCTAGCAGAATGGTTATCAATGTGTGCATTCAACTTCCAGAGTTAAACTGATGTGTCTTTGCAGCAGTTCAGAAACCCTTTCTTTGCAGAATGTAGAAACAGTCATTTCCAGCCCTAGAGACGCATATAAGAGTTAGCAGTAAGAATGCGTTTCAAACACAGAAGACCCGGTTCTTACAAACTGATCTTCTGTGTGTTGGTTCGTTTTAGGAAGTTGCATCTATGTTTAGATTCAGCGAGGGAGAAACGCGTTTCTTCCAAAAGCTGCGTTTGGATATTCCAGAGTGGATGGGAGAACAGGCTGTAAAGGGAAATAACTTGTTCTAAAAGCAAAACGGAGCTATCTAGCAGAATGGTTGTCAATGTATGCATTCAACTTCCAGAGTTAAACTGATGTGTCTTTGCAGCAGTTCAGAAACCCTTTCTTTGGAGAATGTAGAAACAGTCATTTCCAGCCCTAGAGACGCATATAAGAGTTAGCAGTAAGAATGCGTTTCAAACACAGAAGACCCGCTTCTTACAAACTGATCTGCTGAGTGTTGGTTCCTTTTAGGAAGTTGCATCTATGTTTAGATTCAGCGAGGGAGAAATGCGTTTCTTCCAAAAGCTGCGTTTGGACATTCCAGAGTGGGTGGGAGAACAGGCTGTAAATGGAAATACCTTGCTCTAAAAGCAAAACGGAGCTATCTAGCAGAATGGTTATCAATGTGTGCATTCAACTTCCAGAGGTAAACTGATGTGTGTTTGCAGCAGTGCAGAAACCCTTTCTTTGGAGAATGTAGAAACAGTCATTTCCAGCCCTGGAGACGCATATAAGGGTTAGCAGTAAGAATGCGTTTCAAACACAGAAGACCCGCTTCTTACAAACTGATCTGCTGTGTGTTGGTTCCTTTTAGGAAGTTGCATCTATGTTTAGATTCAGCAAGGGAGAAACGCGTTTCTCCCAAAAGCTGCATTTGGACATTCCAGAGTGGATGGGAGAACAGGCTGTAAAGAGAAATACCTTGCTCTAAAAGCAAAACGGAGCTATCTAACAGAATGGTTGTCAATGTGTGCATTCAACTTCCAGAGTTAAACTGATGTGTGTTTGCAGCAGTTCAGAAACCCTTTCTTTGGAGAATGTAGAAACAGTCATTTCCAGCCCTAGAGACGCATATAAGAGTTAGCAGTAAGAATGCGTTTCAAACACAGAAGACCCGCTTCTTACAAACTGATCTGCTGTGTGTTGGTTCCTTTTAGGAAGTTGCATCTATGTTTAGATTCAGCGAGGGAGAAACTGGTTTCTTCCAAAAGCTGCGTTTGGACATTCCAGAGTGGATGGGAGAACAGGCTGTAAAGAGAAATACCTTGCTCTAAAAGCAAAACGGAGCTATGTAGCAGAATGGTTGTCAATGTGTGCATTCAACTTCCAGAGTTACACTGATGTGTGTTTGCAGCAGTTCAGAAACCCTTTCTTTGGAGAATGTAGAAACAGTCATTTCCAGCCCTACAGACGCATATAAGAGATAGCAGTAAGAATGCGTTTCAAACACAGAAGACTCGCTTCTTACAAACTGATCTGCTGTGTGTTGGTTCCTTTTAGGAAGTTGCATCTATGTTTAGATTCATCGAGGGAGAAATGCGTTTCTTCCAAAAGCTGCGTTTGGACATTCCAGAGTGGATGGGAGAAAAGGCTGTAAAGAGAAATACCTTACTCTAAAAGCAAAACGGAGCTATCTAGCAGAATGGTTGTCAATGTGTGCATTCAACTTCCAGAGTTAAACTGATGTGTCTTTGCAGCAGTTCAGAAACCCTTTCTTTGCAGAATGTAGAAACAGTCATTTCCAGCCCTAGAGACGCATATAAGGGTTAGCAGTAAGAATGCGTTTCAAACACAGAAGACCCAGTTCTTACAAACTGATCTGCTGTGTGTTGGTTCCTTTTAGGAAGTTGCATCTATGTTTAGATTCAGCGAGGGAGAAACGCGTTTCTTCCAAAAGCTGCGTTTGGACATTCCAGAGTGGATGGGAGAACAGGCTGTAAAGAGAAATGCCTTGCTCTAAAAGCAAAACGGAGCTATCTAGCAGAATGGTTGTCAATGTGTGCATTCAACTTCATGAGTTAAACTGATGTGTCTTTGGAGCAGTTCAGAAACCCTTTCTTTGCAAAATGTAGAAACAGTCATTTCCAGCCCTAGAGACGCATATAAGAGTTAGCAGTAAGAATCCGTTTCAAACACAGAAGACCCGCTTCTTACAAACTGATCTGCTGAGTGTTGGTTCCTTTTAGGAAGTTGCATCTATGTTTAGATTGAGCGAGGGAGAAATGCGTTTCTTCCAAAAGCTGCGTTTGGACATTCAAGAGTGGGTGGGAGAACAGGCTGTAAATGGAAATACCTTGCTCTAAAAGCAAAACGGAGCTATCTAGCAGAATGGTTATCAATGTGTGCATTCAACTTCCAGAGGTAAACTGATGTGTGTTTTCAGCAGTTAAGAAACCCTTTCTTTGGAGAATGTAGAAACAGTCATTTCCAGCCCTAGAGACGCATATAAGAGTTAGCAGTAAGAATGCGTTTCAAACACAGAAGACCCGCTTCTTACAAACTGATCTGCTGTGTGTTCGTTCCTTTTAGGAAGTTGCATCTATGTTTAGATTCAGCGAGGGAGAAACTGGTTTCTTCCAAAAGCTGCGTTTGGACATTCCAGAGTGGATGGGAGAACAGGCTGTAAAGAGAAATACCTTGCTCTAAAAGCAAAACGGAGCTATCTAGCAGAATGGTTGTCAATGTGTGCATTCAACTTCCAGAGTTACACTGATGTGTCTTTGCAGCAGTTCAGAAACCCTTTCTTTGGAGAATGTAGAAACAGTCATTTCCAGCCCTATAGACGCATATAAGAGATAGCAGTAAGAATGCGTTTCAAACACAGAAGACTCGCTTCTTACAAACTGATCTGCTGTGTGTTGGTTCCTTTTAGGAAGTTGCATCTATGTTTAGATTCATCGAGGGAGAAATGCGTTTCTTCTAAAAGCTGCGTTTGGACATTCCAGAGTGGATGGGAGAAAAGGCTGTAAAGAGAAATACCTTACTCTAAAAGCAAAACGGAGCTATCTAGCAGAATGGTTGTCAATGTGTGCATTCAAATTCCAGAGTTAAACTGATGTGTCTTTGCAGCAGTTCAGAAACCCTTTCTTTGCAGAATGTAGAAACAGTCATTTCCAGCCCTAGAGACGCATATAAGAGTTAGCAGTAAGAATCCGTTTCAAACACAGAAGACCCGCTTCTTACAAACTGATCTGCTGAGTGTTGGTTCCTTTTAGGAAGTTGCATCTATGTTTAGATTGAGCGAGGGAGAAATGCGTTTCTTCCAAAAGCTGCGTTTGGACATTCCAGAGTGGGTGGGAGAACAGGCTGTAAATGGAAATACCTTGCTCTAAAAGCAAAACGGAGCTATCTAGCAGAATGGTTATCAATGTGTGCATTCAACTTCCAGAGGTAAACTGATGTGTGTTTTCAGCAGTTAAGAAACCCTTTCTTTGGAGAATGTAGAAACAGTCATTTCCAGCCCTAGAGACGCATATAAGAGTTAGCAGTAAGAATGCGTTTCAAACACAGAAGACCCGCTTCTTACAAACTGATCTGCTGTGTGTTGGTTCCTTTTAGGAAGTTGCATCTATGTTTAGATTCAGTGAGCGAGAAACGCGTTTCTTCCAAAAGCTGCGTTTGGACATTCCAGAGTGGATGGGAGAACAGGCTGTAAAGGGAAATACCTTGCTCTAAAAGCAAAACGGAGCTATCTAGCAGAATGGTTGTCAATGTGTGCATTCAACTTCCAGAGTTAAACTGATGTGTGTGTGCAGCAGTTCAGAAACCTTTTGTTTGGAGAATGTAGAAACAGTCATTTCCAGCCCTAGAGACACATGTAAGGTTTAGCAGAAAGAATGCGTTTCAAACACAGAAGACCCGCTTCTTACAAACTGATCTGCTGTGTGTTGGTTCCTTTTAGGAAGTTGCGTCTATGTTTAGATACAGCGAGGGAGAAACGCGTTTCTTCCAAAGCTGCGTTTGGACATTCCAGAGTGGATGGGAGAACAGGCTGTAAATGGAAATACCTTGCTCTAAAAGCAAAACGAAGCTATCTAGCAGAATGGTTGTCAATGTGTGCATTCAACTTCCAGAGTTACACTGATGTGTGTTTGCAGCAGTTCAGAAACACCTTCTTTGGAAAATGTAGAAACAGTCATCTCCAGCCCTAGAAACGCAAATAAGAGTTAGCAGTAAGAATGCGTTTCAAACACAGAAGACCCGCTTCTTACAAACTGATCTGCTGTGTGTTTGTTCCTTTTAGGAAGTTGCATCTATGTTTAGATTCAGTGAGCGAGAAACGCGTTTCTTCCAAAAGCTGCGTTTGGACATTCCAGAGTGGATGAGAGAACAGGCTGTAACGGGAAATACCTTGTTCTAAAAGCAAAACGGAGCTATTTAGCAGAATGGTTGTCAATGTGTGCATTCAACTTCCAGAGTTAAACTGATGTGTCTTTGCAGCAGTTCAGAAACCCTTTCTTTGGAGAATGTAGAAACAGTCATTTCCAGCCCTAGAGACGCATATAAGAGTTAGCAGTAAGAATGCGTTTCAAACACAGAAGACCCGCTTCTTACAAACTGATCTGCTGTGCGTTGGTTCCTTTTAGGAAGTTGCATCTATGTTCAGATTCAGTGAGGGAGAAACGCGTTTCTTCCAAAACCTGCGTTTGAACATTCCAGAGTGGAAGGGAAAACAGGCTGTAAGGGAAATACCTTGCTCTAAAAGCAAAACGGAGCTATGTAGCAGAATGGTTGTCAATGTGTGCATTCAACTTCCAGAGTTACACTGATGTGTGTTTGCAGCAGTTCAGAAACCCTTTCTTTGGAGAATGTAGAAACAGTCATTTCCAGCCCTATAGACGCATATAAGAGATAGCAGTAAGAATGCGTTTCAAACACAGAAGACTCGTTTCTTACAAACTGATCTGCTGTGTGTTGGTTCCTTTTAGGAAGTTGCATCTATGTTTAGATTCATCGAGGGAGAAATGCGTTTCTTCCAAAAGCTGCGTTTGGACATTCCAGAGTGGATGGGAGAAAAGGCTGTAAAGGGAAATACCTTACTCTAAAAGCAAAACGGAGCAATCTAGCAGAATGGTTGTCAATGTGTGCATTCAACTTCCAGAGTTACACTGATGTGTCTTTGCAGCAGTTCAGAAACCCTTTCATTGCAGAATGTAGAAACAGTGATTTCCAGCCCTAGAGACGCATATAAGAGTTAGCAGTAAGAATGCGTTTCAAACACAGAAGACCCGGTTCTTACAAACTGATCTGCTGTGTGTTGGTTCCTTTTAGGAAGTTGCATCTATGTTTAGATTCAGCGAGGGAGAAAGGCGTTTCTTCCAAAAGCTGCGTTTGGATATTCCAGAGTGGATGGGAGAACAGGCTGTAAAGGGAAATAACTTGTTCTAAAAGCAAAACGGAGCTATCTAGCAGAATGGTTGTCAATGTGTGCATTCAACTTCCAGAGTTAAACTGATGTGTCTTTGCAGCAGTTCAGAAACCCTTTCTTTGGAGAATGTAGAAACAGTCATTTCCAGCCCTAGAGACGCATATAAGGGTTAGCAGTAAGAATGCGTTTCAAACACAGAAGACCCGCTTCTTACAAACTGATCTGCTGAGTGTTGGTTCCTTTTAGGAAGTTGCATCTATGTTTAGATTCAGCGAGGGAGAAATGCGTTTCTTCCAAAAGCTGCGTTTGGACATTCCAGAGTGGGTGGGAGAACAGGCTGTAAATGGAAATACCTTGCTCTAAAAGCAAAACGGAGCTATCTAGCAGAATGTTTGTCAATGTGTGCATTCAACTTCCAGAGTTACACTGATGTGTGTTTGCAGCAGTTCAGAAACACCTTCTTTGGAAAATGTAGAAACAGTCATTTCCAGCCCTAGAAACGCAAATAAGAGTTAGCAGTAAGAATGCGTTTCAAACACAGAAGAACCGCTTCTTACAAACTGATCTGCTGTGTGTTGGTTCGTTTTAGGAAGTTGCATCTATGTTTAGATTCAGCGAGGGAGAAAAGCGTTTCTTCCAAAAGCTGCGTTTGGACATTCCAGAGTGGATGAGAGAACAGGCTGTAACGGGAAATACCTTGTTCTAAAAGCAAAACGGAGCTATCTAGCATAATGGTTGTCAATGTGTGCATTCAACTTCCAGAGTTACACTGATGTGTGTTTGCAGCAGTTCAGAAAGCCTTTCTTTGCAGAATGTAGAAACAGTCATTTCCAGCCCTATAGACGCATATAAGAGATAGCAGTAAGAATGCGTTTCAAACACAGAAGACACGCTTCTTACAAACTGATCTGCTGTGTGTTGGTTCCTTTTAGGAAGTTGCATCTATGTTTAGATTCAGCGAGGGAGAAATGCGTTTCTTCCAAAAGCTGCGTTTGGACATTCCAGAGTGGGTGGGAGAACAGGCTGTAAATGGAAATACCTTGCTCTAAAAGCAAAACGGAGCTATCTAGCAGAATGGTTATCAATGTGTGCATTCAACTTCCAGAGATAAACTGATGTGTGTTTGCAGCAGTTCAGAAACCCTTTCTTTGGAGAATGTAGAAACAGTCATTTCCAGCCCTAGAGAAGCATATAAGAGTTAGCAGTAAGGATGCGTTTCAAACACAGAAGACCCGCTTCTTACAAACTGATCTGCTGTGTGTTGGTTCCTTTTAGGAAGTTGCATCTATGTTTAGATTCAGCGAGGGAGAAACGCGTTTCTTCCAAAAGCTGCGTTTGGACATTCCAGAGTGGATGGGAGAACAGGCTGTAAAGAGAAATGCCTTGCTCTAAAAGCAAAACGGAGCTATCTAGCAGAATGGTTGTCAATGTGTGCATTCAACTTCCAGAGTTAAACTGATGTGTCTTTGGAGCAGTTCAGAAACCCTTTCTTTGCAGAATGTAGAAACAGTCATTTCCAGCCCTAGAGACGCATATAAGAGTTAGCAGTAAGAATGCGTTTCAAACACAGAAGACCCGCTTCTTACAAACTGATCTGCTGAGTGTTGGTTCCTTTTAGGAAGTTGCATCTATGTTTAGATTCAGCGAGGGAGAAATGCGTTTCTTCCAAAAGCTGCGTTTGGACATTCCAGAGTGGGTGGGAGAACAGGCTGTAAATGGAAATACCTTGCTCTAAAAGCAAAACGGAGCTATCTAGCAGAATGGTTATCAATGTGTGCATTCAACTTCCAGAGATAAACTGATGTGTGTTTGCAGCAGTTCAGAAACCCTTTCTTTGGAGAATGTAGAAACAGTCATTTCCAGCCCTAGAGAAGCATATAAGAGTTAGCAGTAAGGATGCGTTTCAAACACAGAAGACCCGCTTCTTACAAACTGATCTGCTGTGTGTTGGTTCCTTTTAGGAAGTTGCATCTATGTTTAGATTCAGCGAGGGAGAAATGCGTTTCTTCCAAAAGCTGCGTTTGGACATTCCAGAGTGGATGGGAGAACAGGCTGTAAAGAGAAATGCCTTGCTCTAAAAGCAAAACGGAGCTATCTAGCAGAATGGTTGTCAATGTGTGCATTCAACTTCCAGAGTTAAACTGATGTGTCTTTGCAGCAGTTCAGAAACCCTTTCTTTGGAGAATGTAGAAACAGTCATTTCCAGCCCTAGAGACGCATATAAGAGTTAGCAGTAAGAATGCGTTTCAAACACAGAAGACCCGCTTCTTACAAACTGATCTCCTGTGCGTTGGTTTCTTTTAGGAAGTTGCATCTATGTTTAGATTCAGTGAGGGAGAAACGCGTTTCTTCCAAAACCTGCGTTTGAACATTCCAGAGTGGAAGGGAGAACAGGCTGTAAAGGGAAATACCTTGCTCTAAAAGCAAAACGGAGCTATCTAGCAGAATGATTGTCAATGTGTGCACTCAACTTCCAGAGTTACATTGATGTGTGTTGGCAGCAGTTCAGAAACCCGTTCTTTGGAGAATGTAGAAACAGTCATTTCCAACCCTAGAGACGCATATAAGAGTTAGCAGTAAGAATGCGTTTCAAACACAGAAGACCCGCTTCTTACAAACTGATCTGCTGTGTGTTGGTTCCTTTTAGGAAGTTGCATCTATGTTTAGATTCAGCGAGCGAGAAACGCGTTTCTTCCAAAAGCTGCGTTTGGACATTCCAGAGTGGATGGGAGAACAGGCTGTAAAGGGAAATACCTTGCTCTAAAAGCAAAACGGAGCTATGTAGCAGAATGGTTGTCAATGTGAGCATTCAACTTCCAGAGTTACACTGATGTGTGTTTGCAGCAGTTCAGAAACCCTTTCTTTGGAGAATGTACAAACAGTCATTTCCAGCCCTATAGACGCATATAAGAGATAGCAGTAAGAATGCGTTTCAAACACAGAAGACTCGCTTCTTACAAACTGATCTGCTGTGTGTTGGTTCCTTTTAGGAAGTTGCATCTATGTTTAGATTCATCGAGGGAGAAATGCGTTTCTTCCAAAAGCAGCGTTTGGACATTCCAGAGTGGATGGGAGAAAAGGCTGTAAAGGGAAATACCTTACTCTAAAAGCAAAACGGAGCTATCTAGCAGAATGGTTGTCAATGTGTGCATTCAACTTCCAGAGTTAAACTGATGTGTCTTTGCAGCAGTTCAGAAACCCTTTCTTTGCAGAATGTAGAAACAGTCATTTCCAGCCCTAGAGACGCATATAAGAGTTAGCAGTAAGAATGCGTTTCAAACACAGAAGACCCGGTTCTTACAAACTGATCTGCTGAGTGTTGGTTCCTTTTAGGAAGTTGCATCTATGTTTAGATTGAGCGAGGGAGAAATGCGTTTCTTCCAAAAGCTGCGTTTGGACATTCCAGAGTGGGTGGGAGAACAGGCTGTAAATGGAAATACCTTGCTCTAAAAGCAAAACGGAGCTATCTAGCAGAATGGTTATCAATGTGTGCATTCAACTTCC
This sequence comes from Saimiri boliviensis, assembly GCF_048565385.1. Lineage (NCBI taxonomy): Eukaryota > Metazoa > Chordata > Mammalia > Primates > Cebidae > Saimiri > Saimiri boliviensis. The sequence goes on from NC_133462.1 coordinate 57,641,533, forward strand.
AGAGGTAAACTGATGTGTGTTTGCAGCAGTGCAGAAACCCTTTCTTTGGAGAATGTAGAAACAGTCATTTCCAGCCCTGGAGACGCATATAAGGGTTAGCAGTAAGAATGCGTTTCAAACACAGAAGACACGCTTCTTACAAACTGATCTGCTGTGTGTTGGTTCCTTTTAGGAAGTTGCATCTATGTTTAGATTCAGCAAGGGAGAAACGCGTTTCTCCCAAAAGCTGCATTTGGACATTCCAGAGTGGATGGGAGAACAGGCTGTAAAGAGAAATACCTTGCTCTAAAAGCAAAACGGAGCTATCTAACAGAATGGTTGTCAATGTGTGCATTCAACTTCCAGAGTTAAACTGATGTGTCTTTGCAGCAGTTCAGAAACCCTTTCTTTGGAGAATGTAGAAACAGTCATTTCCAGCCCTAGAGACGCATATAAGAGTTAGCAGTAAGAATGCGTTTCAAACACAGAAGACCCGCTTCTTACAAACTGATCTCCTGTGCGTTGGTTCCTTTTAGGAAGTTGCATCTATGTTTAGATTCAGTGACGGAGAAACGCGTTTCTTCCAAAACCTGCGTTTGAACATTCCAGAGTGGAAGGGAGAACAGGCTGTAAAGGGAAATACCTTGCTCTAAAAGCAAAACGGAGCTATCTAGCAGAATGATTGTGAATGTGTGCACTCAACTTCCAGAGTTACATTGATGTGTGTTGGCAGCAGTTCAGAAACCCGTTCTTTGGAGAATGTAGAAACAGTCATTTCCAGCCCTAGAGACGCATATAAGAGTTAGCAGTAAGAATGCGTTTCAAACACAGAAGACCCGCTTCTTACAAACTGATCTGCTGTGCGTTGGTTCCTTTTAGGAAGTTGCATCTATGTTTAGATTCAGCGAGCGAGAAACGCGTTTCTTCCAAAAGCTGCGTTTGGACATTCCAGAGTGGATGGGAGAACAGGCTGTAAAGGGAAATACCTTGCTCTAAAAGCAAAACGGAGCTATGTAGCAGAATGGTTGTCAATGTGTGCATTCAACTTCCAGAGTTACACTGATGTGTGTTTGCAGCAGTTCAGAAACCCTTTCTTTGGAGAATGTAGAAACAGTCATTTCCAGCCCTATAGACGCATATAAGAGATAGCAGTAAGAATGCGTTTCAAACACAGAAGACTCGCTTCTTACAAACTGATCTGCTGTGTGTTGGTTCCTTTTAGGAAGTTGCATCTATGTTTAGATTCATTGAGGGAGAAACGCGTTTCTTCCAAAAGCTGCGTTTGGACATTCCAGAGTGGATGGGAGAAAAGGCTGTAAAGGGAAATACCTTACTCTAAAAGCAAAACGGAGCTATCTAGCAGAATGGTTGTCAATGTGTGCATTCAACTTCCAGAGTTAAACTGATGTGTCTTTGCAGCAGTTCAGAAACCCTTTCTTTGCAGAATGTAGAAACAGTCATTTCCAGCCCTAGAGACGCATATAAGAGTTAGCAGTAAGAATGCGTTTCAAACACAGAAGACCCGGTTCTTACAAACTGATCTGCTGAGTGTTGGTTCCTTTTAGGAAGTTGCATCTATGTTTAGATTGAGCGAGGGAGAAATGCGTTTCTTCCAAAAGCTGCGTTTGGACATTCCAGAGTGGGTGGGAGAACAGGCTGTAAATGGAAATACCTTGCTCTAAAAGCAAAACGGAGCTATCTAGCAGAATGGTTATCAATGTGTGCATTCAACTTCCAGAGGTAAACTGATGTGTGTTTGCAGCAGTTCAGAAACCCTTTCTTTGGAGAATGTAGAAACAGTCATTTCCAGCCCTAGAGACGCATATAAGAGTTAGCAGTAAGAATGCGTTTCAAACACAGAAGACCCGCTTCTTACAAACTGATCTGCTGTGTGTTGGTTCCTTTTAGGAAGTTGCATCTATGTTTAGATTCAGCGAGGGAGAAACTGGTTTCTTCCAAAAGCTGCGTTTGGACATTCCAGAGTGGATGGGAGAACAGGCTGTAAAGAGAAATACCTTACTCTAAAAGCAAAACGGAGCTATCTAGCAGAATGGTTGTCAATGTGTCCATTCAACTTCCAGAGTTAAACTGATGTGTCTTTGCAGCAGTTCAGAAACCCTTTCTTTGCAGAATGTAGAAACAGTCATTTCCAGCCCTAGAGACGCATATAAGAGTTAGCAGTAAGAATCCGTTTCAAACACAGAAGACCCGCTTCTTACAAACTGATCTGCTGAGTGTTGGTTCCTTTTAGGAAGTTGCATCTATGTTTAGATTGAGCGAGGGAGAAATGCGTTTCTTCCAAAAGCTGCGTTTGGACATTCCAGAGTGGGTGGGAGAACAGGCTGTAAATGGAAATACCTTGCTCTAAAAGCAAAATGGAGCTATCTAGCAGAATGGTTATCAATGTGTGCATTCAACTTCCAGAGGTAAACTGATGTGTGTTTTCAGCAGTTAAGAAACCCTTTCTTTGGAGAATGTAGAAACAGTCATTTCCAGCCCTAGAGACGCATATAAGAGTTAGCAGTAAGAATGCGTTTCAAACACAGAAGACCCGCTTCTTACAAACTGATCTGCTGTGTGTTGGTTCCTTTTAGGAAGTTGCATCTATGTTTAGATTCAGCGAGGGAGAAACTGGTTTCTTCCAAAAGCTGCGTTTGGACATTCCAGAGTGGATGGGAGAACAGGCTGTAAAGAGAAATACCTTGCTCTAAAAGCAAAACGGAGCTATCTAGCAGAATGGTTGTCAATGTGTGCATTCAACTTCCAGAGTTACACTGATGTGTGTTTGCAGCAGTTCAGAAACCCTTTCTTTGGAGAATGTAGAAACAGTCATTTCCAGCCCTATAGACGCATATAAGAGATAGCAGTAAGAATGCGTTTCAAACACAGAAGACTCGCTTCTTACAAACTGATCTGCTGTGTGTTGGTTCCTTTTAGGAAGTTGCATCTATTTTTAGATTCATCGAGGGAGAAATGCGTTTCTTCCAAAAGCTGCGTTTGGACATTCCAGAGTGGATGGGAGAAAAGGCTGTAAAGGGAAATACCTTACTCTAAAAGCAAAACGGAGCTATCTAGCAGAATGATTGTCAATGTGTGCATTCAACTTCCAGAGTTAAATTGATGTGTCTTTGCAGCAGTTCAGAAACCCTTTCTTTGCAGAATGTAGAAACAGTCATTTCCAGCCCTAGAGACGCATATAAGAGTTAGCAGTAAGAATGCGTTTCAAACACAGAAGACCCGGTTCTTACAAACTGATCTTCTGTGTGTTGGTTCGTTTTAGGAAGTTGCATCTATGTTTAGATTCAGCGAGGGAGAAACGCGTTTCTTCCAAAAGCTGCGTTTGGATATTCCAGAGTGGATGGGAGAACAGGCTGTAAAGGGAAATAACTTGTTCTAAAAGCAAAACGGAGCTATCTAGCAGCATGGTTGTCAATGTATGCATTCAACTTCCAGAGTTAAACTGATGTGTCTTTGCAGCAGTTCAGAAACCCTTTCTTTGGAGAATGTAGAAACAGTCATTTCCAGCCCTAGAGACGCATATAAGAGTTAGCAGTAAGAATGCGTTTCAAACACAGAAGACCCGCTTCTTACAAACTGATCTGCTGTGCGTTGGTTCCTTTTAGGAAGTTGCATCTATGTTTAGATTCAGCGAGCGAGAAACGCGTTTCTTCCAAAAGCTGCGTTTGGACATTCCAGAGTGGATGGGAGAACAGGCTGTAAAGGGAAATACCTTGCTCTAAAAGCAAAACGGAGCTATGTAGCAGAATGGTTGTCAATGTGTGCATTCAACTTCCAGAGTTACACTGATGTGTGTTTGCAGCAGTTCAGAAACCCTTTCTTTGGAGAATGTAGAAACAGTCATTTCCAGCCCTATAGACGCATATAAGAGATAGCAGTAAGAATGCGTTTCAAACACAGAAGACTCGCTTCTTACAAACTGATCTGCTGTGTGTTGGTTCCTTTTAGGAAGTTGCATCTATGTTTAGATTCATTGAGGGAGAAATGCGTTTCTTCCAAAAGCTGCGTTTGGACATTCCAGAGTGGATGGGAGAAAAGGCTGTAAAGGGAAATACCTTACTCTAAAAGCAAAACGGAGCTATCTAGCAGAATGGTTGTCAATGTGTGCATTCAACTTCCAGAGTTAAACTGATGTGTCTTTGCAGCAGTTCAGAAACCCTTTCTTTGCAGAATGTAGAAACAGTCATTTCCAACCCTAGAGACGCATATAAGAGTTAGCAGTAAGAATGCGTTTCAAACACAGAAGACCCGGTTCTTACAAACTGATCTGCTGAGTGTTGGTTCCTTTTAGGAAGTTGCATCTATGTTTAGATTGAGCGAGGGAGAAATGCGTTTCTTCCAAAAGCTGCGTTTGGACATTCCAGAGTGGGTGGGAGAACAGGCTGTAAATGGAAATACCTTGCTCTAAAAGCAAAACGGAGCTATCTAGCAGAATGGTTATCAATGTGTGCATTCAACTTCCAGAGGTAAACTGATGTGTGTTTGCAGCAGTTCAGAAACCCTTTCTTTGGAGAATGTAGAAACAGTCATTTCCAGCCCTAGAGACGCATATAAGAGTTAGCAGTAAGAATGCGTTTCAAACACAGAAGACCCGCTTCTTACAAACTGATCTGCTGAGTGTTGGTTCCTTTTAGGAAGTTGCATCTATGTTTAGATTCAGCGAGGGAGAAACTGGTTTCTTCCAAAAGCTGCGTTTGGACATTCCAGAGTGGATGGGAGAACAGGCTGTAAAGAGAAATACCTTACTCTAAAAGCAAAACGGAGCTATCTAGCAGAATGGTTGTCAATGTGTCCATTCAACTTCCAGAGTTAAACTGATGTGTCTTTGCAGCATTTCAGAAACCCTTTCTTTGCAGAATGTAGAAACAGTCATTTCCAGCCCTAGAGACGCATATAAGAGTTAGCAGTAAGAATCCGTTTCAAACACAGAAGACCCGCTTCTTACAAACTGATCTGCTGAGTGTTGGTTCCTTTTAGGAAGTTGCATCTATGTTTAGATTGAGCGAGGGAGAAATGCGTTTCTTCCAAAAGCTGCGTTTGGACATTCCAGAGTGGGTGGGAGAACAGGCTGTAAATGGAAATACCTTGCTCTAAAAGCAAAACGGAGCTATCTAGCAGAATGCTTATCAATGTGTGCATTCAACTTCCAGAGGTAAACTGATGTGTGTTTTCAGCAGTTAAGAAACCCTTTCTTTGGAGAATGTAGAAACAGTCATTTCCAGCCCTAGAGACGCATATAAGAGTTAGCAGTAAGAATGCGTTTCAAACACAGAAGACCCGCTTCTTACAAACTGATCTGCTGTGTGTTGGTTCCTTTTAGGAAGTTGCATCTATGTTTAGATTCAGCGAGGGAGAAACTGGTTTCTTCCAAAAGCTGCGTTTGGACATTCCAGAGTGGATGGGAGAACAGGCTGTAAATAGAAATACCTTGCTCTAAAAGCAAAACGGAGCTATCTAGCAGAATGGTTGTCAATGTGTGCATTCAACTTCCAGAGTTACACTGATGTGTGTTTGCAGCAGTTCAGAAACCCTTTCTTTGGAGAATGTAGAAACAGTCATTTCCAGCCCTATAGACGCATATAAGAGATAGCAGTAAGAATGCGTTTCAAACACAGAAGACTCGCTTCTTACAAACTGATCTGCTGTGTGTTGGTTCCTTTTAGGAAGTTGCATCTATTTTTAGATTCATCGAGGGAGAAATGCGTTTCTTCCAAAAGCTGCGTTTGGACATTCCAGAGTGGATGGGAGAAAAGGCTGTAAAGGGAAATACCTTACTCTAAAAGCAAAACGGAGCTATCTAGCAGAATGATTGTCAATGTGTGCATTCAACTTCCAGAGTTAAATTGATGTGTCTTTGCAGCAGTTCAGAAACCCTTTCTTTGCAGAATGTAGAAACAGTCATTTCCAGCCCTAGAGACGCATATAAGAGTTAGCAGTAAGAATGCGTTTCAAACACAGAAGACCCGGTTCTTACAAACTGATCTTCTGTGTGTTGGTTCGTTTTAGGAAGTTGCATCTATGTTTAAATTCAGCGAGGGAGAAACGCGTTTCTTCCAAAAGCTGCGTTTGGATATTCCAGAGTGGATGGGAGAACAGGCTGTAAAGGGAAATAACTTGTTCTAAAAGCAAAACGGAGCTATCTAGCAGCATGGTTGTCAATGTATGCATTCAACTTCCAGAGTTAAACTGATGTGTCTTTGCAGCAGTTCAGAAACCCTTTCTTTGGAGAATGTAGAAACAGTCATTTCCAGCCCTAGAGACGCATATAAGAGTTAGCAGTAAGAATGCGTTTCAAACACAGAAGACCCGCTTCTTACAAACTGATCTGCTGAGTGTTGGTTCCTTTTAGGAAGTTGCATCTATGTTTAGATTCAGCGAGGGAGAAATGCGTTTCTTCCAAAAGCTGCGTTTGGACATTCCAGAGTGGGTGGGAGAACAGGCTGTAAATGGAAATACCTTGCTCTAAAAGCAAAACGGAGCTATCTAGCAGAATGGTTATCAATGTGTGCATTCAACTTCCAGAGTTAAACTGATGTGTCTTTGCAGCAGTTCAGAAACCCTTTCTTTGCAGAATGTAGGAACAGTCATTTCCAGCCCTAGAGACGCATATAAGAGTTAGCAGAAAGAATGCGTTTCAAACACAGAAGACCCGCTTCTTACAAACTGATCTGCTGTGTGTTGGTTCCTTTTAGGAAGTTGCGTCTATGTTTAGATACAGCGAGGGAGAAACGTGTTTCTTCCAAAGCTGCGTTTGGACATTCCAGAGTGGATGGGAGAACAGGCTGTAAATGGAAATAACTTGCTCTAAAAGCAAAACGAAGCTATCTAGCAGAATGTTTGTCAATGTGTGCATTCAACTTCCAGAGTTACACTGATGTGTGTTTGCAGCAGTTCAGAAACACCTTCTTTGGAAAATGTAGAAACAGTCATTTCCAGCCCTAGAAACGCAAATAAGAGTTAGCAGTAAGAATGCGTTTCAAACACAGAAGAACCGCTTCTTACAAACTGATCTGCTGAGTGTTGGTTCCTTTTAGGAAGTTGCATCTATGTTTAGATTCAGCGAGGGAGAAATGCGTTTCTTCCAAAAGCTGCGTTTGGACATTCCAGAGTGGGTGGGAGAACAGGCTGTAAATGGAAATACCTTGCTCTAAAAGCAAAACGGAGCTATCTAGCAGAATGGTTATCAATGTGTGCATTCAACTTCCAGAGTTAAACTGATGTGTCTTTGCAGCAGTTCAGAAACCCTTTCTTTGCAGAATGTAGAAACAGTCATTTCCAGCCCTAGAGACGCATATAAGAGTTAGCAGTAAGAATGCGTTTCAAACACAGAAGACCCGGTTCTTACAAACTGATCTTCTGTGTGTTGGTTCGTTTTAGGAAGTTGCATCTATGTTTAGATTCAGCGAGGGAGAAACGCGTTTCTTCCAAAAGCTGCGTTTGGATATTCCAGAGTGGATGGGAGAACAGGCTGTAAAGGGAAATAACTTGTTCTAAAAGCAAAACGGAGCTATCTAGCAGAATGGTTGTCAATGTATGCATTCAACTTCCAGAGTTAAACTGATGTGTCTTTGCAGCAGTTCAGAAACCCTTTCTTTGGAGAATGTAGAAACAGTCATTTCCAGCCCTAGAGACGCATATAAGAGTTAGCAGTAAGAATGCGTTTCAAACACAGAAGACCCGCTTCTTACAAACTGATCTGCTGAGTGTTGGTTCCTTTTAGGAAGTTGCATCTATGTTTAGATTCAGCGAGGGAGAAATGCGTTTCTTCCAAAAGCTGCGTTTGGACATTCCAGAGTGGGTGGGAGAACAGGCTGTAAATGGAAATACCTTGCTCTAAAAGCAAAACGGAGCTATCTAGCAGAATGGTTATCAATGTGTGCATTCAACTTCCAGAGGTAAACTGATGTGTGTTTGCAGCAGTGCAGAAACCCTTTCTTTGGAGAATGTAGAAACAGTCATTTCCAGCCCTGGAGACGCATATAAGGGTTAGCAGTAAGAATGCGTTTCAAACACAGAAGACCCGCTTCTTACAAACTGATCTGCTGTGTGTTGGTTCCTTTTAGGAAGTTGCATCTATGTTTAGATTCAGCAAGGGAGAAACGCGTTTCTCCCAAAAGCTGCATTTGGACATTCCAGAGTGGATGGGAGAACAGGCTGTAAAGAGAAATACCTTGCTCTAAAAGCAAAACGGAGCTATCTAACAGAATGGTTGTCAATGTGTGCATTCAACTTCCAGAGTTAAACTGATGTGTGTTTGCAGCAGTTCAGAAACCCTTTCTTTGGAGAATGTAGAAACAGTCATTTCCAGCCCTAGAGACGCATATAAGAGTTAGCAGTAAGAATGCGTTTCAAACACAGAAGACCCGCTTCTTACAAACTGATCTGCTGTGTGTTGGTTCCTTTTAGGAAGTTGCATCTATGTTTAGATTCAGCGAGGGAGAAACTGGTTTCTTCCAAAAGCTGCGTTTGGACATTCCAGAGTGGATGGGAGAACAGGCTGTAAAGAGAAATACCTTGCTCTAAAAGCAAAACGGAGCTATGTAGCAGAATGGTTGTCAATGTGTGCATTCAACTTCCAGAGTTACACTGATGTGTGTTTGCAGCAGTTCAGAAACCCTTTCTTTGGAGAATGTAGAAACAGTCATTTCCAGCCCTACAGACGCATATAAGAGATAGCAGTAAGAATGCGTTTCAAACACAGAAGACTCGCTTCTTACAAACTGATCTGCTGTGTGTTGGTTCCTTTTAGGAAGTTGCATCTATGTTTAGATTCATCGAGGGAGAAATGCGTTTCTTCCAAAAGCTGCGTTTGGACATTCCAGAGTGGATGGGAGAAAAGGCTGTAAAGAGAAATACCTTACTCTAAAAGCAAAACGGAGCTATCTAGCAGAATGGTTGTCAATGTGTGCATTCAACTTCCAGAGTTAAACTGATGTGTCTTTGCAGCAGTTCAGAAACCCTTTCTTTGCAGAATGTAGAAACAGTCATTTCCAGCCCTAGAGACGCATATAAGGGTTAGCAGTAAGAATGCGTTTCAAACACAGAAGACCCAGTTCTTACAAACTGATCTGCTGTGTGTTGGTTCCTTTTAGGAAGTTGCATCTATGTTTAGATTCAGCGAGGGAGAAACGCGTTTCTTCCAAAAGCTGCGTTTGGACATTCCAGAGTGGATGGGAGAACAGGCTGTAAAGAGAAATGCCTTGCTCTAAAAGCAAAACGGAGCTATCTAGCAGAATGGTTGTCAATGTGTGCATTCAACTTCATGAGTTAAACTGATGTGTCTTTGGAGCAGTTCAGAAACCCTTTCTTTGCAAAATGTAGAAACAGTCATTTCCAGCCCTAGAGACGCATATAAGAGTTAGCAGTAAGAATCCGTTTCAAACACAGAAGACCCGCTTCTTACAAACTGATCTGCTGAGTGTTGGTTCCTTTTAGGAAGTTGCATCTATGTTTAGATTGAGCGAGGGAGAAATGCGTTTCTTCCAAAAGCTGCGTTTGGACATTCAAGAGTGGGTGGGAGAACAGGCTGTAAATGGAAATACCTTGCTCTAAAAGCAAAACGGAGCTATCTAGCAGAATGGTTATCAATGTGTGCATTCAACTTCCAGAGGTAAACTGATGTGTGTTTTCAGCAGTTAAGAAACCCTTTCTTTGGAGAATGTAGAAACAGTCATTTCCAGCCCTAGAGACGCATATAAGAGTTAGCAGTAAGAATGCGTTTCAAACACAGAAGACCCGCTTCTTACAAACTGATCTGCTGTGTGTTCGTTCCTTTTAGGAAGTTGCATCTATGTTTAGATTCAGCGAGGGAGAAACTGGTTTCTTCCAAAAGCTGCGTTTGGACATTCCAGAGTGGATGGGAGAACAGGCTGTAAAGAGAAATACCTTGCTCTAAAAGCAAAACGGAGCTATCTAGCAGAATGGTTGTCAATGTGTGCATTCAACTTCCAGAGTTACACTGATGTGTCTTTGCAGCAGTTCAGAAACCCTTTCTTTGGAGAATGTAGAAACAGTCATTTCCAGCCCTATAGACGCATATAAGAGATAGCAGTAAGAATGCGTTTCAAACACAGAAGACTCGCTTCTTACAAACTGATCTGCTGTGTGTTGGTTCCTTTTAGGAAGTTGCATCTATGTTTAGATTCATCGAGGGAGAAATGCGTTTCTTCTAAAAGCTGCGTTTGGACATTCCAGAGTGGATGGGAGAAAAGGCTGTAAAGAGAAATACCTTACTCTAAAAGCAAAACGGAGCTATCTAGCAGAATGGTTGTCAATGTGTGCATTCAAATTCCAGAGTTAAACTGATGTGTCTTTGCAGCAGTTCAGAAACCCTTTCTTTGCAGAATGTAGAAACAGTCATTTCCAGCCCTAGAGACGCATATAAGAGTTAGCAGTAAGAATCCGTTTCAAACACAGAAGACCCGCTTCTTACAAACTGATCTGCTGAGTGTTGGTTCCTTTTAGGAAGTTGCATCTATGTTTAGATTGAGCGAGGGAGAAATGCGTTTCTTCCAAAAGCTGCGTTTGGACATTCCAGAGTGGGTGGGAGAACAGGCTGTAAATGGAAATACCTTGCTCTAAAAGCAAAACGGAGCTATCTAGCAGAATGGTTATCAATGTGTGCATTCAACTTCCAGAGGTAAACTGATGTGTGTTTTCAGCAGTTAAGAAACCCTTTCTTTGGAGAATGTAGAAACAGTCATTTCCAGCCCTAGAGACGCATATAAGAGTTAGCAGTAAGAATGCGTTTCAAACACAGAAGACCCGCTTCTTACAAACTGATCTGCTGTGTGTTGGTTCCTTTTAGGAAGTTGCATCTATGTTTAGATTCAGTGAGCGAGAAACGCGTTTCTTCCAAAAGCTGCGTTTGGACATTCCAGAGTGGATGGGAGAACAGGCTGTAAAGGGAAATACCTTGCTCTAAAAGCAAAACGGAGCTATCTAGCAGAATGGTTGTCAATGTGTGCATTCAACTTCCAGAGTTAAACTGATGTGTGTGTGCAGCAGTTCAGAAACCTTTTGTTTGGAGAATGTAGAAACAGTCATTTCCAGCCCTAGAGACACATGTAAGGTTTAGCAGAAAGAATGCGTTTCAAACACAGAAGACCCGCTTCTTACAAACTGATCTGCTGTGTGTTGGTTCCTTTTAGGAAGTTGCGTCTATGTTTAGATACAGCGAGGGAGAAACGCGTTTCTTCCAAAGCTGCGTTTGGACATTCCAGAGTGGATGGGAGAACAGGCTGTAAATGGAAATACCTTGCTCTAAAAGCAAAACGAAGCTATCTAGCAGAATGGTTGTCAATGTGTGCATTCAACTTCCAGAGTTACACTGATGTGTGTTTGCAGCAGTTCAGAAACACCTTCTTTGGAAAATGTAGAAACAGTCATCTCCAGCCCTAGAAACGCAAATAAGAGTTAGCAGTAAGAATGCGTTTCAAACACAGAAGACCCGCTTCTTACAAACTGATCTGCTGTGTGTTTGTTCCTTTTAGGAAGTTGCATCTATGTTTAGATTCAGTGAGCGAGAAACGCGTTTCTTCCAAAAGCTGCGTTTGGACATTCCAGAGTGGATGAGAGAACAGGCTGTAACGGGAAATACCTTGTTCTAAAAGCAAAACGGAGCTATCTAGCAGAATGGTTGTCAATGTGTGCATTCAACTTCCAGAGTTACACTGATGTGTGTTTGCAGCAGTTCAGAAAGCCTTTCTTTGCAGAATGTAGAAACAGTCATTTCCAGCCCTATAGACGCATATAAGAGATAGCTGTAAGAATGCGTTTCAAACACAGAAGACACGCTTCTTACAAACTGATCTGCTGTGTGTTGGTTCCTTTTAGGAAGTTGCATCTATGTTTAGATTCATCGAGGGAGAAATGCGTTTCTTCCAAAAGCTGCGTTTGGACATTCCAGAGTGGATGGGAGAAAAGGCTGTAAAGGGAAATACCTTACTCTAAAAGCAAAACGGAGCTATCTAGCAGAATGGTTGTCAATGTGTGCATTCAACTTCCAGAGTTAAACTGATGTGTCTTTGCAGCAGTTCAGAAACCCTTTCTTTGCAGAATGTAGAAACAGTCATTTCCAGCCCTAGAGACGCATATAAGAGTTAGCAGTAAGAATGCGTTTCAAACACAGAAGACCCGCTTCTTACAAACTGATCTTCTGTGTGTTGGTTCGTTTTAGGAAGTTGCATCTATGTTTAGATTCAGCGAGGGAGAAACGCGTTTCTTCCAAAAGCTGCGTTTCGATATTCCAGAGTGGATGGGAGAACAGGCTGTAAAGGGAAATAACTTGTTCTAAAAGCAAAACGGAGCTATCTAGCAGAATGGTTGTCAATGTATGCATTCAACTTCCAGAGTTAAACTGATGTGTCTTTGCAGCAGTTCAGAAACCCTTTCTTTGAAGAATGTAGAAACAGTCATTTCCAGCCCTAGAGACGCATATAAGAGTTAGCAGTAAGAATGCGTTTCAAACACAGAAGACCCGCTTCTTACAAACTGATCTGCTGAGTGTTGGTTCCTTTTAGGAAGTTGCATCTATGTTTAGATTCAGCGAGGGAGAAATGCGTTTCTTCCAAAAGCTGCATTTGGACATTCCAGAGTGGGTGGGAGAACAGGCTGTAAATGGAAATACCTTGCTCTAAAAGCAAAACGGAGCTATCTAGCAGAATGGTTATCAATGTGTGCATTCAACTTCCAGAGTTAAACTGATGTGTCTTTGCAGCAGTTCAGAAACCCTTTCTTTGCAGAATGTAGAAACAGTCATTTCCAGCCCTAGAGACGCATATAAGAGTTAGCAGTAAGAATGCGTTTCAAACACAGAAGACCCGCTTCTTACAAACTGATCTTCTGTGTGTTGGTTCGTTTTAGGAAGTTGCATCTATGTTTAGATTCAGCGAGGGAGAAACGCGTTTCTTCCAAAAGCTGCGTTTGGATATTCCAGAGTGGATGGGAGAACAGGCTGTAAAGGGAAATAACTTGTTCTAAAAGCAAAACGGAGCTATCTAGCAGAATGGTTGTCAATGTATGCATTCAACTTCCAGAGTTAAACTGATGTATCTTTGCAGCAGTTCAGAAACCCTTTCTTTGGAGAATGTAGAAACAGTCATTTCCAGCCCTAGAGACGCATATAAGAGTTAGCAGTAAGAATGCGTTTCAAACACAGAAGACCCGCTTCTTACAAACTGATCTGCTGAGTGTTGGTTCCTTTTAGGAAGTTGCATCTATGTTTAGATTCAGCGAGGGAGAAATGCGTTTCTTCCAAAAGCTGCGTTTGGACATTCCAGAGTGGGTGGGAGAACAGGCTGTAAATGGAAATACCTTGCTCTAAAAGCAAAACGGAGCTATCTAGCAGAATGGTTATCAATGTGTGCATTCAACTTCCAGAGGTAAACTGATGTGTGTTTGCAGCAGTTCAGAAACCCTTTCTTTGGAGAATGTAGAAACAGTCATTTCCAGCCCTAGAGACGCATATAAGAGTTAGCAGTAAGAATGCGTTTCAAACACAGAAGACCCGCTTCTTACAAACTGATCTGCTGTGTGATGGTTCCTTTTAGGAAGTTGCATCTATGTTTAGATTCAGCGAGGGAGAAACTGGTTTCTTCCAAAAGCTGCGTTTGGACATTCCAGAGTGGATGGGAGAACAGGCTGTAAAGAGAAATACCTTGCTCCAAAAGCAAAACGGAGCTATCTAGCAGAATGGTTGTCAATGTGTGCATTCAACTTCCAGAGTTACACTGATGTGTGTTTGCAGCAGTTCAGAAACCCTTTCTTTGGAGAATGTAGAAACAGTCATTTCCAGCCCTATAGACGCATATAAGAGATAGCAGTAAGAATGCGTTTCAAACACAGAAGACTCGCTTCTTACAAACTGATCTGCTGTGTGTTGGTTCCTTTTAGGAAGTTGCATCTATGTTTAGATTCATCGAGGGAGAAATGCGTTTCTTCCAAAAGCTGCGTTTGGACATTCCAGAGTGGATGGGAGAAAAGGCTGTAAAGGGAAATACCTTACTCTAAAAGCAAAACGGAGCTATCTAGCAGAATGGTTGTCAATGTGTGCATTCAACTTCCAGAGTTAAACTGATGTGTCTTTGCAGCAGTTCAGAAACCCTTTCTTTGCAGAATGTAGAAACAGTCATTTCCAGCCCTAGAGACGCATATAGAGTTAGCAGTAAGAATGCGTTTCAAACACAGAAGACCCGGTTCTTACAAACTGATCTGCTGAGTGTTGGTTCCTTTTAGGAAGTTGCATCTATGTTTAGATTGAGCGAGGGAGAAATGCGTTTCTTCCAAAAGCTGCGTTTGGACATTCCAGAGTGGGTGGGAGAACAGGCTGTAAATGGAAATACCTTGCTCTAAAAGCAAAACGGAGCTATCTAGCAGAATGGTTATCAATGTGTGCATTCAACTTCCAGAGGTAAACTGATGTGTCTTTGCAGCAGTTCAGAAACCCTTTCTTTGGAGAATGTAGAAACAGTCATTTCCAGCCCTAGAGACGCATATAAGAGTTAGCAGTAAGAATGCGTTTCAAACACAGAAGACCCGCTTCTTACAAACTGATCTGCTGTGTGTTGGTTCCTTTTAGGAAGTTGCATCTATGTTTAGATTCAGCGAGGGAGAAACTGGTTTCTTCCAAAAGCTGCGTTTGGACATTCCAGAGTGGATGGGAGAACAGGCTGTAAAGAGAAATACCTTGCTCTAAAAGCAAAACGGAGCTATCTAGCAGAATGGTTGTCAATGTGTGCATTCAACTTCCAGAGTTACACTGATGTGTGTTTGCAGCAGTTCAGAAACCCTTTCTTTGGAGAATGTAGAAACAGTCATTTCCAGCCCTATAGACGCATATAAGAGATAGCAGTAAGAATGCGTTTCAAACACAGAAGACTCGCTTCTTACAAACTGATCTGCTGTGTGTTGGTTCCTTTTAGGAAGTTGCATCTATGTTTAGATTCATCGAGGGAGAAATGCGTTTCTTCCAAAAGCTGCGTTTGGACATTCCAGAGTGGATGGGAGAAAAGGCTGTAAAGAGAAATACCTTACTCTAAAAGCAAAACGGAGCTATCTAGCAGAATGGTTGTCAATGTGTGCATTCAACTTCCAGAGTTAAACTGATGTGTCTTTGCAGCAGTTCAGAAACCCTTTCTTTGCAGAATGTAGAAACAGTCATTTCCAGCCCTAGAGACGCATATAAGGGTTAGCAGTAAGAATGCGTTTCAAACACAGAAGACCCGGTTCTTACAAACTGATCTGCTGTGTGTTGGTTCCTTTTAGGAAGTTGCATCTATGTTTAGATTCAGCGAGGGAGAAACGCGTTTCTTCCAAAAGCTGCGTTTGGACATTCCAGAGTGGATGGGAGAACAGGCTGTAAAGAGAAATGCCTTGCTCTAAAAGCAAAACGGAGCTATCTAGCAGAATGGTTGTCAATGTGTGCATTCAACTTCCAGAGTTAAACTGATGTGTCTTTGGAGCAGTTCAGAAACCCTTTCTTTGCAAAATGTAGAAACAGTCATTTCCAGCCCTAGAGACGCATATAAGAGTTAGCAGTAAGAATCCGTTTCAAACACAGAAGACCCGCTTCTTACAAACTGATCTGCTGAGTGTTGGTTCCTTTTAGGAAGTTGCATCTATGTTTAGATTGAGCGAGGGAGAAATGCGTTTCTTCCAAAAGCTGCGTTTGGACATTCAAGAGTGGGTGGGAGAACAGGCTGTAAATGGAAATACCTTGCTCTAAAAGCAAAACGGAGCTATCTAGCAGAATGGTTATCAATGTGTGCATTCAACTTCCAGAGGTAAACTGATGTGTGTTTTCAGCAGTTAAGAAACCCTTTCTTTGGAGAATGTAGAAACAGTCATTTCCAGCCCTAGAGACGCATATAAGAGTTAGCAGTATGAATGCGTTTCAAACACAGAAGACCCGCTTCTTACAAACTGATCTGCTGTGTGTTGGTTCCTTTTAGGAAGTTGCATCTATGTTTAGATTCAGCGAGGGAGAAACTGGTTTCTTCCAAAAGCTGCGTTTGGACATTCCAGAGTGGATGGGAGAACAGGCTGTAAAGAGAAATACCTTGCTCTAAAAGCAAAACGGAGCTATCTAGCAGAATGGTTGTCAATGTGTGCATTCAACTTCCAGAGTTACACTGATGTGTGTTTGCAGCAGTTCAGAAACCCTTTCTTTGGAGAATGTAGAAACAGTCATTTCCAGCCCTATAGACGCATATAAGAGATAGCAGTAAGAATGCGTTTCAAACACAGAAGACTCGCTTCTTACAAACTGATCTGCTGTGTGTTGGTTCCTTTTAGGAAGTTGCATCTATGTTTAGATTCATCGAGGGAGAAATGCGTTTCTTCCAAAAGCTGCGTTTGGACATTCCAGAGTGGATGGGAGAAAAGGCTGTAAAGAGAAATACCTTACTCTAAAAGCAAAACGGAGCTATCTAGCAGAATGGTTGTCAATGTGTGCATTCAACTTCCAGAGTTAAACTGATGTGTCTTTGCAGCAGTTCAGAAACCCTTTCTTTGCAGAATGTAGAAACAGTCATTTCCAGCCCTAGAGACGCATATAAGGGTTAGCAGTAAGAATGCGTTTCAAACACAGAAGACCCGCTTCTTACAAACTGATCTGCGGAGTGTTGGTTCCTTTTAGGAAGTTGCATCTATGTTTAGATTGAGCGAGGGAGAAATGCGTTTCTTCCAAAAGCTGCGTTTGGACATTCCAGAGTGGGTGGGAGAACAGGCTGTAAATGGAAATACCTTGCTCTAAAAGCAAAACGGAGCTATCTAGCAGAATGGTTATCAATGTGTGCATTCAACTTCCAGAGGTAAACTGATGTGTGTTTTCAGCAGTTAAGAAACCCTTTCTTTGGAGAATGTAGAAACAGTCATTTCCAGCCCTAGAGACGCATATGAGAGTTAGCAGTAGGAATGCGTTTCAAACACAGAAGACCCGCTTCTTACAAACTGATCTGCTGTGTGTTGGTTCCTTTTAGGAAGTTGCATCTCTGTTTAGATTCAGCGAGGGAGAAACTGGTTTCTTCCAAAAGCTGCATTTGGACATTCCAGAGTGGATGGGAGAACAGGCTGTAAAGAGAAATACCTTGCTCTAAAAGCAAAACGGAGCTATCTAGCAGAATGGTTGTCAATGTGTGCATTCAACTTCCAGAGTTACACTGATGTGTGTTTGCAGCAGTTCAGAAACCCTTTCTTTGGAGAATGTAGAAACAGTCATTTCCAGCCCTATAGACGCATATAAGAGATAGCAGTAAGAATGCGTTTCAAACACAGAAGACTCGCTTCTTACAAACTGATCTGCTGTGTGTTGGTTCCTTTTAGGAAGTTGCATCTATTTTTAGATTCATCGAGGGAGAAATGCGTTTCTTCCAAAAGCTGCGTTTGGACATTCCAGAGTGGATGGGAGAAAAGGCTGTAAAGGGAAATACCTTACTCTAAAAGCAAAACGGAGCTATGTAGCAGAATGGTTGTCAATGTGTGCATTCAACTTCCAGAGTTAAACTGATGTGTCTTTGCAGCAGTTCAGAAACCCTTTCTTTGCAGAATGTAGAAACAGTCATTTCCAGCCCTAGAGACGCATATAAGAGTTAGCAGTAAGAATGCGTTTCAAACACAGAAGACCCGCTACTTACAAACTGATCTGCTGTGTGTTGGTTCCTTTTAGGAAGTTGCATCTATGTTTAGATTCAGCGAGGGAGAAAGGCGTTTCTTCCAAAAGCTGCGTTTGGATATTCCAGAGTGGATGGGAGAACAGGCTGTAAAGGGAAATAACTTGTTCTAAAAGCAAAACGGAGCTATCTAGCAGCATGGTTGTCAATGTGTGCATTCAACTTCCAGAGTTAAACTGATGTGTCTTTGCAGCAGTTCAGAAACCCTTTCTTTGGAGAATGTAGAAACAGTCATTTCCAGCCCTAGAGACGCATATAAGAGTTAGCAGTAAGAATGCGTTTCAAACACAGAAGACCCGCTTCTTACAAACTGATCTGCTGTGTGTTGGTTCCTTTTAGGAAGTTGCATCTATGTTTAGATTCAGTGAGCGAGAAACGCGTTTCTTCCAAAAGCTGCGTTTGGACATTCCAGAGTGGATGGGAGAAAAGGCTGTAAAGGGAAATACCTTGCTCTAAAAGCAAAACGGAGCTATCTAGCAGAATGGTTGTCAATGTGTGCATTCAACTTCCAGAGTTAAACTGATGTGTGGGTGCAGCAGTTCAGAAACCTTTTGTTTGGAGAATGTAGAAACAGTCATTTCCAGCCCTAGAGACACATGTAAGGTTTAGCAGAAAGAATGCGTTTCAAACACAGAAGACCCGCTTCTTACAAACTGATCTGCTGTGTGTTGGTTCCTTTTAGGAAGTTGCGTCTATGTTTAGATACAGCGAGGGAGAAACGCGTTTCTTCCAAAGCTGCGTTTGGACATTCCAGAGTGGATGGGAGAACAGGCTGTAAATGGAAATACCTTGCTCTAAAAGCAAAACGAAGCTATCTAGCAGAATGTTTGTCAATGTGTGCATTCAACTTCCAGAGTTACACTGATGTGTGTTTGCAGCAGTTCAGAAACACCTTCTTTGGAAAATGTAGAAACAGTCATTTCCAGCCCTAGAAACGCAAATAAGAGTTAGCAGTAAGAATGCGTTTCAAACACAGAAGAACCGCTTCTTACAAACTGATCTGCTGTGTGTTGGTTCGTTTTAGGAAGTTGCATCTATGTTTAGATTCAGCGAGGGAGAAAAGCGTTTCTTCCAAAAGCTGCGTTTGGACATTCCAGAGTGGATGAGAGAACAGGCTGTAACGGGAAATACCTTGTTCTAAAAGCAAAACGGAGCTATCTAGCAGAATGGTTGTCAATGTGTGCATTCAACTTCCAGAGTTACACTGATGTGTGTTTGCAACAGTTCAGAAAGCATTTCTTTGCAGAATGTAGAAACAGTCATTTCCAGCCCTATAGACGCATATAAGAGATAGCAGTAAGAATGCGTTTCAAACACAGAAGACACGCTTCTTACAAACTGATCTGCTGTGTGTTGGTTCCTTTTAGGAAGTTGCATCTATGTTTAGATTCAGCGAGGGAGAAATGCGTTTCTTCCAAAAGCTGCGTTTGGACATTCCAGAGTGGAAGGGAGAACAGGCTGTAAAGGGAAATACCTTGCTCTAAAAGCAAAACGGAGCTATCTAGCAGAATGATTGTCAATGTGTGCACTCAACTTCCAGAGTTACATTGATGTGTGTTGGCAGCAGTTCAGAAACCCGTTCTTTGGAGAATGTAGAAACAGTCATTTCCAGCCCTAGAGACGCATATAAGAGTTAGCAGTAAGAATGCGTTTCAAACACAGAAGACCCGCTTCTTACAAACTGATCTGCTGTGTGTTGGTTCCTTTTAGGAAGTTGCATCTATGTTTAGATTCAGCGAGCGAGAAACGCGTTTCTTCCAAAAGCTGCGTTTGGACATTCCAGAGTGGATGGGAGAACAGGCTATAAAGGGAAATACCTTGCTCTAAAAGCAAAACGGAGTTATGTAGCAGAATGGTTGTCAATGTGTGAATTCAACTTCCAGAGTTACACTGATGTGTGTTTGCAGCAGTTCAGAAACCCTTTCTTTGGAGAATGTAGAAACAGTCATTTCCAGCCCTATAGACGCAAATAAGAGATAGCAGTAAGAATGCGTTTCAAACACAGAAGACTCGCTTCTTACAAACTGATCTGCTGTGTGTTGGTTCCTTTTAGGAAGTTGCATCTATGTTTAGATTCATCGAGGGAGAAATGCGTTTCTTCCAAAAGCTGCCTTTGGACATTCCAGAGTGGATGGGAGAAAAGGCTGTAAATGGAAATACCTTACTCTAAAAGCAAAACGGAGCTATCTAGCAGAATGGTTGTCAATGTGTGCATTCAACTTCCAGAGTTAAACTGATGTGTCTTTGGAGCAGTTCAGAAACCCTTTCTTTGCAGAATGTAGAAACAGTCATTTCCAGCCCTAGAGACGCATATAAGAGATAGCAGTAAGAATGCGTTTCAAACACAGAAGACCCGGTTCTTACAAACTGATCTGCTGAGTGTTGGTTCCTTTTAGGAAGTTGCATCTATGTTTAGATTGAGCGAGGGAGAAATGCGTTTCTTCCAAAAGCTGCGTTTGGACATTCCAGAGTGGGTGGGAGAACAGGCTGTAAATGGAAATACCTTGCTCTAAAAGCAAAACGGAGCTATCTAGCAGAATGGTTATCAATGTCTGCATTCAACTTCCAGAGGTAAACTGATGTGTGTTTGCAGCAGTTCAGAAACCCTTTCTTTGGAGAATGTAGAAACAGTCATTTCCAGCCCTAGAGACGCATATAAGAGTTAGCAGTAAGAATGCGTTTCAAACACAGAAGACCCGCTTCTTACAAACTGATCTGCTGTGTGTTGGTTCCTTTTAGGAAGTTGCATCTCTGTTTAGATTCAGCGAGGGAGAAACTGGTTTCTTCCAAAAGCTGCATTTGGACATTCCAGAGTGGATGGGAGAACAGGCTGTAAAGAGAAATACCTTGCTCTAAAAGCAAAACGGAGCTATCTAGCAGAATGGTTGTCAATGTGTGCATTCAACTTCCAGAGTTACACTGATGTGTGTTTGCAGCAGTTCAGAAACCCTTTCTTTGGAGAATGTAGAAACAGACATTTCCAGCCCTATAGACGCATATAAGAGATAGCAGTAAGAATGCGTTTCAAACACAGAAGACTCGCTTCTTACAAACTGATCTGCTGTGTGTTGGTTCCTTTTAGGAAGTTGCATCTATTTTTAGATTCATCGAGGGAGAAATGCGTTTCTTCCAAAAGCTGCGTTTGGACATTCCAGAGTGGATGGGAGAAAAGGCTGTAAAGGGAAATACCTTACTCTAAAAGCAAAACGGAGCTATGTAGCAGAATGGTTGTCAATGTGTGCATTCAACTTCCAGAGTTAAACTGATGTGTCTTTGCAGCAGTTCAGAAACCCTTTCTTTGCAGAATGTAGAAACAGTCATTTCCAGCCCTAGAGACGCATATAAGAGTTAGCAGTAAGAATGCGTTTCAAACACAGAAGACCCGCTACTTACAAACTGATCTGCTGTGTGTTGGTTCCTTTTAGGAAGTTGCATCTATGTTTAGATTCAGCGAGGGAGAAAGGCGTTTCTTTCAAAAGCTGCGTTTGGATATTCCAGAGTGGATGGGAGAACAGGCTGTAAAGGGAAATAACTTGTTCTAAAAGCAAAACGGAGCTATCTAGCAGCATGGTTGTCAATGTGTGCATTCAACTTCCAGAGTTAAACTGATGTGTCTTTGCAGCAGTTCAGAAACCCTTTCTTTGGAGAATGTAGAAACAGTCATTTCCAGCCCTAGAGACGCATATAAGAGTTAGCAGTAAGAATGCGTTTCAAACACAGAAGACCCGCTTCTTACAAACTGATCTGCTGTGTGTTGGTTCCTTTTAGGAAGTTGCATCTATGTTTAGATTCAGTGAGCGAGAAACGCGTTTCTTCCAAAAGCTGCGTTTGGACATTCCAGAGTGGATGGGAGAAAAGGCTGTAAAGGGAAATACCTTGCTCTAAAAGCAAAACGGAGCTATCTAGCAGAATGGTTGTCAATGTGTGCATTCAACTTCCAGAGTTAAACTGATGTGTGGGTGCAGCAGTTCAGAAACCTTTTGTTTGGAGAATGTAGAAACAGTCATTTCCAGCCCTAGAGACACATGTAAGGTTTAGCAGAAAGAATGCGTTTCAAACACAGAAGACCCGCTTCTTACAAACTGATCTGCTGTGTGTTGGTTCCTTTTAGGAAGTTGCGTCTATGTTTAGATACAGCGAGGGAGAAACGCGTTTCTTCCAAAGCTGCGTTTGGACATTCCAGAGTGGATGGGAGAACAGGCTGTAAATGGAAATACCTTGCTCTAAAAGCAAAACGAAGCTATCTAGCAGAATGTTTGTCAATGTGTGCATTCAACTTCCAGAGTTACACTGATGTGTGTTTGCAGCAGTTCAGAAACACCTTCTTTGGAAAATGTAGAAACAGTCATTTCCAGCCCTAGAAACGCAAATAAGAGTTAGCAGTAAGAATGCGTTTCAAACACAGAAGAACCGCTTCTTACAAACTGATCTGCTGTGTGTTGGTTCGTTTTAGGAAGTTGCATCTATGTTTAGATTCAGCGAGGGAGAAAAGCGTTTCTTCCAAAAGCTGCGTTTGGACATTCCAGAGTGGATGAGAGAACAGGCTGTAACGGGAAATACCTTGTTCTAAAAGCAAAACGGAGCTATCTAGCAGAATGGTTGTCAATGTGTGCATTCAACTTCCAGAGTTACACTGATGTGTGTTTGCAACAGTTCAGAAAGCATTTCTTTGCAGAATGTAGAAACAGTCATTTCCAGCCCTATAGACGCATATAAGAGATAGCAGTAAGAATGCGTTTCAAACACAGAAGACACGCTTCTTACAAACTGATCTGCTGTGTGTTGGTTCCTTTTAGGAAGTTGCATCTATGTTTAGATTCAGCGAGGGAGAAATGCGTTTCTTCCAAAAGCTGCGTTTGGACATTCCAGAGTGGAAGGGAGAACAGGCTGTAAAGGGAAATACCTTGCTCTAAAAGCAAAACGGAGCTATCTAGCAGAATGATTGTCAATGTGTGCACTCAACTTCCAGAGTTACATTGATGTGTGTTGGCAGCAGTTCAGAAACCCGTTCTTTGGAGAATGTAGAAACAGTCATTTCCAGCCCTAGAGACGCATATAAGAGTTAGCAGTAAGAATGCGTTTCAAACACAGAAGACCCGCTTCTTACAAACTGATCTGCTGTGTGTTGGTTCCTTTTAGGAAGTTGCATCTATGTTTAGATTCAGCGAGCGAGAAACGCGTTTCTTCCAAAAGCTGCGTTTGGACATTCCAGAGTGGATGGGAGAACAGGCTATAAAGGGAAATACCTTGCTCTAAAAGCAAAACGGAGTTATGTAGCAGAATGGTTGTCAATGTGTGAATTCAACTTCCAGAGTTACACTGATGTGTGTTTGCAGCAGTTCAGAAACCCTTTCTTTGCAGAATGTAGAAACAGTCATTTCCAGCCCTAGAGACGCATATAAGAGATAGCAGTAAGAATGCGTTTCAAACACAGAAGACCCGGTTCTTACAAACTGATCTGCTGAGTGTTGGTTCCTTTTAGGAAGTTGCATCTATGTTTAGATTGAGCGAGGGAGAAATGCGTTTCTTCCAAAAGCTGCGTTTGGACATTCCAGAGTGGGTGGGAGAACAGGCTGTAAATGGAAATACCTTGCTCTAAAAGCAAAACGGAGCTATCTAGCAGAATGGTTATCAATGTCTGCATTCAACTTCCAGAGGTAAACTGATGTGTGTTTGCAGCAGTTCAGAAACCCTTTCTTTGGAGAATGTAGAAACAGTCATTTCCAGCCCTAGAGACGCATATAAGAGTTAGCAGTAAGAATGCGTTTCAAACACAGAAGACCCGCTTCTTACAAACTGATCTGCTGTGTGTTGGTTCCTTTTAGGAAGTTGCATCTATGTTTAGATTCATCGAGGGAGAAACTGGTTTCTTCCAAAAGCTGCGTTTGGACATTCCAGAGTGGATGGGAGAACAGGCTGTAAAGAGAAATACCTTGCTCTAAAAGCAAAACGGAGCTATCTAGCAGAATGGTTGTCAATGTGTGCATTCAACTTCCAGAGTTAAACTGATGTGTCTTTGCAGCAGTTCAGAAACCCTTTCTTTGCAGAATGTAGAAACAGTCATTTCCAGCCCTAGAGACGCATATAAGGGTTAGCAGTAAGAATGCGTTTCAAACACAGAAGACCCGGTTCTTACAAACTGATCTGCTGTGTGTTGGTTCCTTTTAGGAAGTTGCATCTATGTTTAGATTCAGCGAGGGAGAAACGCGTTTCTTCCAAAAGCTGCGTTTGGACATTCCAGAGTGGATGGGAGAACAGGCTGTAAAGAGAAATGCCTTGCTCTAAAAGCAAAACGGAGCTATCTAGCAGAATGGTTGTCAATGTGTGCATTCAACTTCCAGAGTTAAACTGATGTGTCTTTGGAGCAGTTCAGAAACCTTTTCTTTGCAGAATGTAGAAACAGTCATTTCCAGCCCTAGAGACACATATAAGAGTTAGCAGTAAGAATCCGTTTCAAACACAGAAGACCCGCTTCTTACAAACTGATCTGCTGAGTGTTGGTTCCTTTTAGGAAGTTGCATCTATGTTTAGATTGAGCGAGGGAGAAATGCGTTTCTTCCAAAAGCTGCGTTTGGACATTCCAGAGTGGGTGGGAGAACAGGCTGTAAATGGAAATACCTTGCTCTAAAAGCAAAACGGAGCTATCTAGCAGAATGGTTATCAATGTGTGCATTCAACTTCCAGAGGTAAACTGATGTGTGTTTTCAGCAGTTAAGAAACCCTTTCTTTGGAGAATGTAGAAACAGTCATTTCCAGCCCTAGAGACGCTTATAAGAGTTAGCAGTAAGAATGCGTTTCAAACACAGAAGACCCGCTTCTTACAAACTGATCTGCTGTGTGTTGGTTCCTTTTAGGAAGTTGCATCTATGTTTAGATTCAGCGAGGGAGAAACTGGTTTCTTCCAAAAGCTGCGTTTGGACATTCCAGAGTGGATGGGAGAACAGGCTGTAAATGGAAATACCTTGCTCTAAAAGCAAAACGGAGCTATCTAGCAGCATGGTTGTCAATGTGTGCATTCAACTTCCAGAATTAAACTGATGTGTCTTTGCAGCAGTTCAGAAACCCTTTCTTTGGAGAATGTAGAAACAGTCATTTCCAGCCCTAGAGACGCATATAAGAGTTAGCAGTAAGAATGCGTTTCAAACACAGAAGACCCGCTTCTTACAAACTGATCTGCTGTGTGTTGGTTCCTTTTAGGAAGTGGCGTCTATGTTTAGATACAGCGAGGGAGAAACGCGTTTCTTCCAAAGCTGCGTTTGGACATTCCAGAGTGGATGGGAGAACAGGCTGTAAATGGAAATACCTTGCTCTAAAAGCAAAACGAAGCTATCTAGCAGAATGTTTGTCAATGTGTGCATTCAACTTCCAGAGTTACACTGATGTGTGTTTGCAGCAGTTCAGAAACACCTTCTTTGGAAAATGTAGAAACAGTCATTTCCAGCCCTAGAAACGCAAATAAGAGTTAGCAGTAAGAATGCGTTTCAAACACAGAAGAACCGCTTCTTACAAACTGATCTGCTGTGTATTGGTTCGTTTTAGGAAGTTGCATCTATGTTTAGATTCATCGAGGAAGAAAAGCGTTTCTTCCAAAAGCTGCGTTTGGACATTCCAGAGTGGATGAGAGAACAGGCTGTAACGGGAAATACCTTGTTCTAAAAGCAAAACGGAGCTATCTAGCAGAATGGTTGTCAATGTGTGCATTCAACTTCCAGAGTTACACTGATGTGTGTTTGCAGCAGTTCAGAAAGCCTTTCTTTGCAGAATGTAGAAACAGTCATTTCCAGCCCTATAAACGCATATAAGAGATAGCAGTAAGAATGCGTTTCAAACACAGAAGACACGCTTCTTACAAACTGATCTGCTGTGTGTTGGTTCCTTTTAGGAAGTTGCATCTATGTTTAGATTCAGCGAGGGAGAAATGCGTTTCTTCCAAAAGCTGCGTTTGGACATTCCAGAGTGGATGGGAGAAAAGGCTGTAAAGGGAAATACCTTACTCTAAAAGCAAAACGGAGCTATCTAGCCGAATGGTTGTCAATGTGTGCATTCAACTTCCAGAGTTAAACTGATGTGTCTTTGCAGCAGTTCAGAAACCCTTTCTTTGCAGAATGTAGAAACAGTCATTTCCAGCCCTAGAGACGCATATAAGAGTTAGCAGTAAGAATGAGTTTCAAACACAGAAGACCCGCTTCTTACAAACTGATCTGCTGAGTGTTGGTTCCTTTTAGGAAGTTGCATCTATGTTTAGATTCAGCGAGGGAGAAATGCGTTTCTTCCAAAAGCTGCGTTTGGACATTCCAGAGTGGGTGGGAGAACAGGCTGTAAATGGAAATACCTTGCTCTAAAAGCAAAACGGAGCTATCTAGCAGAATGGTTATCAATGTGTGCATTCAACTTCCAGAGGTAAACTGATGTGTGTTTGCAGCAGTGCAGAAACCCTTTCTTTGGAGAATGTAGAAACAGTCATTTCCAGCCCTAGAGACGCATATAAGAGTTAGCAGTAAGAATGCGTTTCAAACACAGAAGACCCGCTTCTTACAAACTGATCTCCTGTGCGTTGGTTCCTTTTAGGAAGTTGCATCTATGTTTAGATTCAGTGAGGGAGAAACGCGTTTCTTCCAAAACCTGCGTTTGAACATTCCAGAGTGGAAGGGAGAACAGGCTGTAAAGGGAAATACCTTGCTCTAAAAGCAAAACGGAGCTATCTAGCAGAATGATTGTCAATGTGTGCACTCAACTTCCAGAGTTACATTGATTTGTGTTGGCAGCAGTTCAGAAACCCGTTCTTTGGAGAATGTAGAAACAGTCATTTCCAGCCCTAGAGACGCATATAAGAGTTAGCAGTAAGAATGCGTTTCAAACACAGAAGACCCGCTTCTTACAAACTGATCTGCTGTGTGTTGGTTCCTTTTAGGAAGTTGCATCTATGTTTAGATTCAGCGAGCGAGAAACGCGTTTCTTCCAAAAGCTGCGTTTGGACATTCCAGAGTGGATGGGAGAACAGGCTGTAAAGGGAAATACCTTGCTCTAAAAGCAAAACGGAGCTATGTAGCAGAATGGTTGTCAATGTGTGCATTCAACTTCCAGAGTTACACTGATGTGTGTTTGCAGCAGTTCAGAAACCCTTTCTTTGGAGAATGTAGAAACAGTCATTTCCAGCCCTATA
Source organism: Saimiri boliviensis (assembly GCF_048565385.1). Taxonomy (NCBI): domain Eukaryota; kingdom Metazoa; phylum Chordata; class Mammalia; order Primates; family Cebidae; genus Saimiri; species Saimiri boliviensis. Next base: position 57,668,362 of record NC_133462.1, read on the forward strand.
GACGCATATAAGAGATAGCAATAAGAATGCGTTTCAAACACAGAAGACTCGCTTCTTACAAACTGATCTGCTGTGTGTTGGTTCCTTTTAGGAAGTTGCATCTATGTTTAGATTCATCGAGGGAGAAATGCGTTTCTTCCAAAAGCTGCGTTTGGACATTCCAGAGTGGATGGGAGAAAAGGCTGTGAAGGGAAATACCTTACTCTAAAATCAAAACGGAGCTATCTAGCAGAATGGTTGTCAATGTGTGCATTCAACTTCAAGAGTTAAACTGATGTGTCTTTGCAGCAGTTCAGAAACCCTTTCTTTGGAGAATGTAGAAACAGTCATTTCCAGCCCTAGAGACGCATATAAGAGTTAGCAGTAAGAATGCGTTTCAAACACAGAAGACCCGCTTCTTACAAACTGATCTGCTGTGTGTTGGTTCCTTTTAGGAAGTTGCATCTATGTTTAGATTCAGCGAGGGAGAAAGGCGTTTCTTCCAAAAGCTGCGTTTGGATATTCCAGAGTGGATGGGAGAACAGGCTGTAAAGGGAAATAACTTTTTCTAAAAGCAAAACGGAGCTATCTAGCAGAATGGTTGTCAATGTGTGCATTCAACTTCCAGAGTTAAACTGATGTGTCTTTGCAGCAGTTCAGAAACCCTTTCTTTGGAGAATGTAGAAACAGTCATTTCCAGCCCTAGAGACGCATATAAGAGTTAGCAGTAAGAATGCGTTTCAAACACAGAAGACCCGCTTCTTACAAACTGATCTGCTGTGTGTTGGTTCCTTTTAGGAAGTTGCATCTATGTTTAGATTCAGCGAGCGAGAAACGCGTTTCTTCCAAAAGCTGCGTTTGGACATTCCAGAGTGGATGGGAGAACAGGCTGTAAAGGGAAATACCTTGCTCTAAAAGCAAAACGGAGCTATCTAGCAGAATGGTTGTCAAAGTGTGCATTCAACTTCCAGAGTTAAACTGATGTGTGTGTGCAGCAGTTCAGAAACCTTTTGTT